>NC_074713.1:13392500-13715212 GCF_947242115.1 Biomphalaria glabrata
ATAAGCGATGTGTTTCATGTAAATTGGTTAGGTGTATGCTAATAATAACAAATTATCAATAAGCCTTATTCATTGCTATCCATGGAGAAATACCTTAGCAAGAATGAAACTGCGAAAGCGTTCAATGAAAAGCAAGGAACCAAACGAAGGTACAAAGAAGATTACATCGGATATGGTTTCATATCTTCGGGACCTGAAGATGCTCCATTGCCATTCTGTCTGATCTGCAATGCAACTCTGTCGAATGAGGCGCTTGTTTCAAGCAAATTGAAGAGACACTTGGGAACAAAACATCCAGCTGTAAAAGCGCAACCGAAGGAATACTTCGAAAACATAAGGGCTCAACAAAATAAACAAGCTCAGAAACTTACGAACTACCTAAAGCTGCCAGAAAAGGGATTGATTGCAAGTTAAAAGTTTGCTCAGTTATTAGCAAAACGCAAGAAAGCACACACCACAGAGACTGAATCAGAAGCTCTTTTGCCGAAAGATTTGATGTCTGTTCTGGATCAAGTGATTGAAGTTGTAAACTTCATAAAATCTCGACCGCTTGCATCCCGACTTTTCTCAAAGCTTTGTGAAGCAATGGATTCAGACTACAAATGTCTCCTGTATCACACCAACGTTCGTTGGCTCTCCAGTGGAAAACTGTTAAAGCGTGTCGTCTAACTTAAGGCTGAGCTTATTTCATTCTTGGAGGCTGAAAAAAAAATACTTCGGATTTTCTATTCATGACGAGATCTGGTGGGTTAAGGTGACATTTCTCTCTGATTTATTTGACAAATTAAATTAATTGAATTTAAGTCTTCAAGGACCTTTGGAAACCATCATCGCTGCATCCTCAAAACTAAGAGTCATTTGGTGAAAAATTGTCTGTGTGGCAGAGTAAGATCTCGAAAGGCATTCTTCTCCTAATTACAATGAATGTGCTTCAAAGAAATCACCCCCGAAATTCTGCACATTTTGACACACTTGAAGTCGGCATTACAGCATTACTTCCCAACAGTTGGAATTAATGAATATGGATTGGTCAACTATCCATTTGGAAACAATGAAGCTACAAATCTTACAACTGAAGAAGAAGAGCAGCTCATTGATTTAAAAAACGATGCTATTCTTAAGTCAAGTTATGCCGAGAAAAGCCTGAAAGTGTTTTGGATTTAAATTAACAACTTATATCCTGCAATCAGTTTAAAAGCAATCAAAATAATTCTTCCATTTGCAACTTCATGGTTTTGTCAGTTTGGATTTTCAGTACTGATTGAAATCGTGTAAGAAAAGAGAAAGACTTCTTATGAAATGCGAGTTTGTTTGTTGACTTTGGAGCCTCGATTAGATCGCATTAGCTTCACATTAAATGTAATACTTAAAAACAGATAAAATCTGTTGTTCTTTTTATTATAAAACAACTATTGCTCTTCGTGGTGTGCCGCGAAATTTTTGTAGTTTTTTTACTGTGCCGCCAGACAAAAAAGTTTGAGAAACACTGGTCTAGTCATATGAACACTCCAACATAACAATGAGAACGATGAAGAAGAAGAAGAAGAACACAAATTGTCACAATTAGAACACAAATTGTCACAATTAAGAACACAAATTGTCTCAGCTTTTTTTCCCAAATGTCTTTGTTTCTGACATTTTATTATTTTGTTACTCGGTGCTGTCAGCACCCCCACCCCCTTTTACATGGCACCTCCTTAGGGACAGTACCAAGACTATGGATGGTTGTTTGAAATAGAAATAAAACAAAGAGAGGCAACTACATCTTCAGTAGACCGTTTCTTACATGCCTTTAAAAACATTATCCCCACATTTTGTATGTATAATTTTATAACTAGTTCTTTGAACTTTTATCCATCCATCCATCCATCTATCTATCTATCTGTCCATCCGTCTCTCACTCATACCTATTTCTTTATCTCCATTGACAGAAGAATCTGCATGGATTGCCTCTCCCTCCCCCCCCCCCCCAAAAAAAAACCCACACACTTTTCAACAAAGACATCCCAGTCATCTTTTATTAATACATTTTGTTTTCAACTTGAGGCCAAGCTGAGATAGAGGGGGGGGGGGGAAGTTTGGGCTGGGGGGGGGGGCGATGTTTGCTTCCACTGTGACGCCGAAACATCAAACATATCAAACAAACTTCAGAAACTCTTTAAAGGAGTAGTTTAACTAGAGGGTGGGGGTAAAATGCCCCCCCCCCACCCCAAATTGAGTGAAACAAAAAATCGCATGCACACTAGCAATCCCTAAGAGTACCGGTATGTAACTCATAGTCATAGATAAACATCAAACAGCGCACTGCCCCCCCCCTCCTCCAGTGTCAACTCAACTCTGATCTAGTTTCTATCAAAACATAAACAATGACGATCTAAGACGAATGTTTATTGAAAAATTTTAACAGCGATTCTAAAACTTTCTCAGTCACGGGATCCGTTCAAATAGTTGAGAACGTAGAGAAAACAAACAAAACAAAACAAGAATAACATAAAAAAAAACTTTAAAAAAAGCCTCACATTAAGTGTAATTGTAACAACTAGTCTGGATTAGTCATGTAATTATTCTATTGAATACCGGTAACATTCACATAATAAATCTGTGAGATTATAAATATTTTTACCACTTATTTTTGTTTAGCTTTTAGCTTTCTCAATGCGCTATGATCCTATCGCTTGTCTGGACCAGTTGGGAAAGGGGGGAGGGAAGAAGGAGGTATCTTGGTGAATGTTTACATGATCGTTTATTAAATGCAATACAAAAAAAAAAATGTTCACTCACGGCTCAAGAGTTTTCATGGAGACTAATTCAACTTATACCACCACATCTGTCAAGTACGATTTCTTTCCATTGTTCAAGATACCAAACAGAACAATTAATTACCAATATTCAATTAACCAACTGTTTTTTTAAATTGATTCTTGTGTTGTCAGGTAAAAGTAAAAAAAAAAAGCAATATTTCAGATTAATCCGAGATTGGGTGTGGGAGAAATATTGTGTACAAACGTTTTTGCCAGACAGATAGACAGAGTAAGTTGATATAGGCTTTGTAATTATTGATATATTATAAGTGTCAATATCAATATAACCATTAACAAATATGAATAGATCTAGAATATCAACTTTAACGCCGGCCAGTCGACTTAGACTGATGACTACAGATATGTAAAAACATCTTGGAGAGAGAGAAAGAGAGAGAGAGAGAGAAGGAGAAAGAACGGCATTCTTATAGAAATACATTGAAATTTAAACTGTAGAGATTCTGTATTTGATCTGATTATCAAGGTTGTACATTAAGGTATGAAACAAAAGTATGTTTTTTAAACCAGAGAACGCCTTCAATGTTATGTTTCTAGTTAGAACAACATTTCAGCCCAAAGCTAACACTATAGTTGTATAGTTCTGCCTCTTCACACGGGAGAAGAACATAAAATGAGGACAAATAAAAAAAGAAACAAAGTTTTCAAACAACTTTCAAGACAATCACTTGATTGCATCACGCCGCCCCCGTAGGGCACGCCCATGGCTTATCTTTCAACAAATAAAGAGGAAAATAACAGGGGCGCTCCACGAAGTCGTGCACCATGGGCGTGGCACGAAGAAAAAAAAAGGTGTTAGTGATTATACGATCCATGAAGAATAAACTCTATCAGCAATAAGCGACTACAGGTCAAGGACGTCTCTCTTTCTCGCTCTCTTTCTAAGCACTCATTCTATCCTTTTCTTTTTCTCTCTTTTGGTTCCTCTTTCTCTTGCAATATAACCACAAGGCATTTTCTCTACATAGCACTTTATTTCTAGGTGTTATATCTCTTACTCGCGCGTCCTCTCTCTCTGTCTCTCTCTGTCTGTCTCCCTGTCTCTCTCTCTCTCTCTCTCTCTGTCTATCTCCGTCTCTCTCTGTCTATCTCTCTCTCTTTTTCTGTACTTTTTTGAGATCCTTTAAAGAGCTCCTCAAATGATTCCAATACACAAAAAAAAATCGCAGATTTCCTGTTAGATCCGAGTTCAAATCCACCTCCATCGATCCCTCCCCCCCACCCCCTACCATTTCCACCAAACAAATTGTTTCCTTTACTTCGTGACAATGACAAAGGAGAACCGTATGACCTTCACCTTGGCTGCCTCTAGTGAAACTTCATCCTCGAAAGAAAACTTAATAATATTTACAGCTATAACTTGTAATATTTAACATGAAATGGAAATGTATAACTTCTGTACAGAATTATCATTAGCAAAAATAAGACGTCATGGGAAAAAAATGAGATTTTGGTCAAAAAGTGAAAAACAAATGTATTAAAGATGGTCAGTTTAAAAAGTGATTATTTAATATTGCTATGTTTACTTACGAAGATGTTTAAAACTCTTATAGTCTTGTTATTTAAACAAAAAAATAGACGAAAACAAAAACAGTCACCGGAATATACCATGAAAACAAATCCACGTAAAGAAAACCCGACACAAATTTTACTGTAGCCGATAAAACAAAGGGAAGCAATTACGACACAAGGTCTACAAGAACACTGTATTCCTCGTCAAAACTAGTCAAATATTTCCTGAAGTCAGAAACACTATGTCGCCATAATCCCAGCGCGAAAACATTCCACTTAGTGCGGCCTTCTAAAACACACGGGTATTATGCTATAAAGGTGACACAACATCAGACTTGATAGCTAAATGAATTCAGAGCCGTGTTTTGATATTTAGTGCTGGCAAAGAAGGGGGGGGGGGGGAGGGAGCGAAATAAAAAAAATCCTCCTTCTTAAAACACGTTATCAAAGGTTGTGACAGAAATAAACTTGAATAGATTCCCTTGGACCTGTCTCTCCACGTTCGCACAAACATATCTTTTGCAGACCTCCATCTCCAGCCGTCACTCCAGCCTCCTTTGCGTCGGACCGATACCCCCCACCCCGACTCCTTACACCCGACCCTACCCCCATATATATATATCTCCCCTGTTATCAGCCCGGCCCCGAAAGACATTCGTTTCGCCATGTGCCGGAGAGAACCGAAGCTCAGAGAGTACGGCAAGAGGCTTACTGGAGTCATAGGGCAGGAGGGAGAGAGTTGAAAGGGAGGGAGCATTACAGAATGTCAGCACTACATTCTTCTAACTACAGCTTTAGGCAGCCCACCCCCACCTCCAGTTGACCCTCTCGTACTCTTAAGAATGAGCAGTTAGTTGTACATGTTATAATTCATCTTGATGTACACAAGTCAATTCAATTAGATGTACATGTGTTCATGTGTCAATTCAGCTAGATGTATTAATTCAGTTAAATGTATTAATTAAAAAAGATGTATTAATTCAATTAGATGTATTAATACACTAAGATGTATTAATTCAGTTAGATGTATTAATTCCTTAAGATGTATTAATTCAGTTAGATGTACTTGTTCAAGTGTGAAACTTATGATCAGATTATTCTGTTTGTAAATCACTATTACCCTCTAGATCTCTAGGTTCTCTGGTGATCACTCAATTCAGCCAATGAAATCAGAAATGTATTTCTAGATATTTTCTTCCTTGGGTGGTAGACGTTTTCAAATGTCAACTCAAGACTGATAAGTAGACCTAAATGACATCAAGAAATGTTCAGGTCAACATAATCCTACCCTCTTCCCTTCGTATGTCCCCCCCCCCCCCTCTCTCAGACAGGTCCTGGAGATAGATGACTTCATTTTAGAATCCTTACAGAAAGACTGCATTTCATATACGTAGAACGTAAAGGGTTGGGACATGAATGACTTTGATTGAAATAGGGAAATAGGGAATCATTGGAGAGAGAGGGAGAGAGATAGAGAGAGGAAATTGTTTATTATGTATAATATAATAATAAAGACAGAGACAGAGATTGGAGTGAGATAAATGTTAAGAGAATACGCACAGGGAAGAAGGGAATAGTGACCCCCCCCCTCTCTCTTTCACACAAACAATGACCTCATCAAAACCATACCTGCAAAGCACAAACAAAGCCAACTCATGAACGACCTTTGACCTTTTATCTTACCTTTTCACAATCTGATCCCCCAATGTACTGCCACCCCCGCATCATCCCCCTCCTTTACTTTGGGGAGGGTGGACTACTCTATTGTTTGCCTCCACTATACTCAAAATGTCTGCCCTCCAGACGTCAAGGCACGAGCTTGTAGGAGCAGCCGATTTGGGGATTCCTCCTATGCATGAGTTGAATCATCAGGGCGGGTTGGAATTCTGTTGTCATGTGTATGATATTATAGCATCTACTGTTATAAAAAAAAAATGGGTTTTATTCGGATTCTGTAAAGAGAATTCCAGAGAACAGGAGAATCAGTAGTGGAGCCCCTATAGAACTGGATAGTCAGTAGTGGAGCCCCTATAGAACAAGATAGTAGTGGAACCCCTCTAGTACAGGAGAGACATTAGTGGAGCCCCTATAGATGAACATGGACTTGTCAAATAAACAAACTAGGAGACTTTTGTCAACTAGTGACCAACAAATAAACAAATGGTCATCCTGACAATCTTTTTGTATCCTATTGACTTCTAGAGTGTATAGAGTTTAGAGATAGACTAGATAGAACCGTAGCTCCAGCGTGGAAGACATTTTGGGAAATGGATTGAGGGGTGGGGGGCTATTGAGTTTTTAAAAATGGCAATGCAAGTATTACATAACATAGGGAGTAAACAAATATTGTTTAAAGATCGAGATCTTAATTGTACCAGTGTGCTATACATAAACATTGATCTGTATCTTAGTTGTCAAAAGTGAATCAACACTTTTCATTCGAATGTCACACGATCGGTTCAAAATGTATTCACTTCCTGAACAGATAAACGACTCAAAACAATGTTACGCTATCACCTAGTATAAACGTAGTATTAAATGCCAATGTCTACGTAACGGCACGTAATTGTAAGAGTGTGTGCGTGTATATTTGCGTGTGAGTGTGTGAGTATATATGTGTGTGTGTGATACACTTGGCATTTAAACCAAAGTCCAGGCCACTAAATACTTGGGTTATTCTTGACGTTAAGGAAACATTGGCCTTACGGCTACAGTTGAACTCTACATTTGTAAACTTGTTACTGACTTCTGCTTTAGCAGGACAGGGAAAGGGGATCTCAAACGTACGGAGACTTCATTTCAACTTTACCTTTAGAACAACTTTACATATTAACGGTTCTCAGTTGGTAACACACTTTTGAGTGCACACAGCCAACTAAGTGATGTCCCTTGGGCTTACACGATAGAGGACGAGAATCCTTGAAATAATGCAGGGCACCATCAGACCCAAAGGAGGCGATATGCAATGTAATCATAATCCTTGACAGTAAAGAAAATGAAAAAAAAAAGTTTTGTGTGTGGTGTGTCTCTGTAATGTGTGTCTGTGATGTGTGTCTGTAATGTGTGTCTATATTATTTTGTGACTGCAACAAAACTACCAAATATTTAGGAACATTTCTATTTAATTTAGATAAGGTAATATTTTTAAAACTTTGCTTTTAAAGACAAATTTAGACTAATACTATAATAAGAGAGTGTTCCAGAGTCCTAGACAGTTCTGGAAAAAGTGAAAAAAAAATGGCTGAAAACATTGGATATTAGGGAATACCAATTAGTGGGTCTCAATAAATTATTGAATTAAAATGATTTTTTTTAACGTCCATTATTAATTCTTTTAACATTCTTTTTTGGACAGCAACGTTCAAATCATGTCCACAATGTCACGTGCTTGGCGGTGAGTGGACTATCAACTAGGGAACAACTTTGCTGACAGTTCAAAGTGCATGAAACCGACACCATAGAAGTATAGAAGGCCTGAACACCGACCTGCAACGTCACAACCTGTGGGCAGTTTAGACCAGTAGCTCGTTGTCACGTCACAGGTCTGTACGAAATGGCAACAAGCTTTTGGTCTAAACTACCCACATGCTGCGACGTTGCAGGTCAATGTTCAGGCATCCTATACAGAATGGTCTGTATTAAACAGGGTCGAGGAAATCTTTATTTCAAATCTTACTTGGTAACACCAGACGTTCTGGCCTCTCTTCAAATACAACTCGTCTTTTTTTTTCTATAACATAAAATTGTACAAGACATTGCACCACCAATGTCAGGAACTGAACTCCCGTCTGTTTATTGTTGTTTTCAAGAGAGCTTACATTCGTATGTTGAGATAGAATAACTTGAAGCTTATCCTGCACATTACTTATCTAGTCCATCCCGTGCTGTATACGTCTCCATGACAACGCCCCAAACAGCAGACGATTATTCCTCGTAATAGACATCGGCCAACTTCCGTTCCTTTAATTTCCGCCCCAACTATTTCCACCAAGACCTGAGTGTACGACAAACAGCAAGGGCTCTCAAGCGATGTCTTAACGAGACAACATTTCAAATTATTACAAAATAACAATATTAAAAATATTAACTCCCGGCGAAAGTCAGCAGTCAGATATATGTAGGCCTACAGTTGTAGGATAAAATACTAAATGGCATAAACGATATATCCAAGGAAAAAAAAACATGGCACCACTGGATGCAGATTCTAGATCCATCGGTCTCTGGTAAACGCTGTGACATATTTGCATATGAGAAATTATTTTTAAACTGTTCAGGAAGAGAGAGCTTCCGGTAACCCGCTGAACCACTGCTCAGACTTTGTTATTATGGGGGGTGGGGGGGGGGTGGACCCTACAGGCTATGGCTGTGACAGACATTTTACTGTCCTAGTTTTAACAATTTTCGACTCCAGACATTTCGAAATGTAATTTTGCCCGTATTAGTAGTTAGCAAATAAAATTAAACCAAGTCCAGTTGTTTGCTTTTTTGTCTCCTAATGTATACATTTTTATATCTTTCGTTGTGTTGTGTTCAGTGGCTACTAATAGACTTAGAAATTCTACATTGATGGACGGGCAAAGAATTTGGAAATTGAAAGTAACAAATTCATTGCAAGCTAAACTTTCGCATATAGTACGGCTCATTAACGCGAATATTGTGGGTTCGAACACAACACATGCCAATTTTTGCTCTCTTTACTTTGCCAGTGACAAATTGATTATAAATGTTTTGTTTACAACATTATATGAACATAAGTGGAAATTGATATTTTTTCCCTCTTATTCTTCTGACAAGACATTTATGATAAAAATAATAATTTGATAGTGATACGTTGAATCAAAGCTTTAAAAACGTATGTCCTAAGATATTGTGAAAATAATCATCAGAGAAATCAAAATGTAATAGTCTACTTAATTTGATTTGTCTTGTCCAAGTCTAACTTTGATGGTACAAATAAATGTCAATGTTTAGTTAAAACGATGACTTAGTCAAAACATTTCAAAGACTGCCAAGTGGCGATGACTCTTGATGTTAGCTCGTGCTGACGTGTCTACCAAAAACTAACACATTACTTATAGGCGCATTTCGTCTTTTTTTTTTCTTTTTTTAAATCAGAGGTTCAACATCTAAGGACTGCACCCCAGAGGGTCTAATTGGTAACGCCGGCACTGGATCTCGCTGCTGGGGTGAAACGGGGCTAACGTCACGTGGTCTGCTATGAATGGGGAGGTGTTTGCGTGGGAGAGGGAGCAGCTAGGAAGGTAGGAGTGTTTACTCACAGATAAAATGGACACACACACAAGTATCCACTGTCTAGATCTGACATCCTCCGCACTCTCCCCGTCCAGTGACCACCACCACACAATCCCCTACTCCGCTTCATACTAAACTCACTGAGGACACAGACCTTAAACCATAATAAACAGACAACAGAAGCTTGAAGCACGGAAAACTTCGTGTCTTCCCAAAATATAAATTTGTGATAAGTTCACATCAAAAATTTATCTTACTTTTCATAAGCGTGTTTTTATGCTTTAAAATAAGGCTCGAGCTAAAAATAGATTGAGGTCACTCTTAAGGTCAACGTAACAAGGGGAAGCCACTGTAAACTCTGTAAAAAGGCTTTTAACATTTGGTAGGCTAAAAATAACGTGTTTAAATTTAGCTGTTGGCCATGACAGACCCTGCATCTAGAAGTCCTGAAACAGATAGAATACTATAAGTCTACATCTAAATATATCTGGTGACGTCAGTCAGTTTTTGTTCCTACAAAAGTTTTAATATTTGTTCATATTGTTATTTATTAAACTATTGCACGAAGACTCAAAGTTTCGCTCAAATGACCCAAGGGTAAAAATATATATATTTTTTTTAATTGTTATTTTTATTAGATCTAGGTCAAATATACATTTTGAACGATTCCATAACTTTTTCTTTTTTTTTTTTTTCATGAAGGCTCATCTAGATGGAACCTTATTAACAATGTTACACTTGGTCATTACTTTCGAGCCAAATCCATTATGCATAAGTATTGACAGGTTCCAAACTTGTTAGTGTTTATCTTCCTTGGACACAATTGCGACATTTCCCATCTCCAAAGTATAAAGGCTAATAAAGGCCTATAAATAAATTTATGTTTCACCATAACTTACACCTGGCGCCTTCCCACGTTATGTTCATTTCATAAAACATAATACGGCGGTTATTTCATCTACTGCAAGATAGCAAAAAAATGTACTCTGTGGATGTTCTAAAATGACTAGTGTGGAGATACGCTAGCTGACCAGACGTGGACCTACACATAATTTAAATTAACTGCCGACCCACGCTTCATTTGTACTCGTTATTCTATCTTTGTCTATCACTCGGGACGTTAGAATATTCCTATTCCTGCAATAGCAAACAGGACGTTAGAACAATCCTGCAATAGCAAACAGGACGTCACCATCCTTTATTTGCAAGTGCTAGCAGTAGGACCTGGCATCACTTCTCATTAGGAGGATGAAAACAGAGTTATGAATGTAAGAGTTTGTAAAGACGAGTGTTTGTGTTTCTGAGAGAGAGAGTGTGAGAGAGAGACAGAGAGAGAGAGTTTGAAAGAGAGAGACATACAGTGAGTGTTAGAAAGAAAGTGTGTGTGTGTGTGAGAGAGAGAGAGAGAGAGAGATTGGTAAGAATGAAGGCCTTGACCTAATCACAGTGTCAAAAGATCTGGCAATACATTAAAGAAAGTTATGGCGCTGATAAGGACACGGTGGAATGTGGCTCAAGTCTAACAGCATGTTCTTGTCCATGGGGGTCCTCTGAAAGATTTCCTTATTCAAAATGTTTACATCCATAACACGTAAGCAGGGGAGGAGCAGTTTGTGTGTGTGTGGAAATAATAAGGCATTTAGTACAAATATAAATAAAATGTTATATACCCCCCCCCCCCCATCCACTTTACACATCACATTTTAAAAACTCGTGTCGAGTCAGCGTTTGGCCCGTTACCATGGCTACGTCTACTCTTCAATGTCATCTTCATAACTTCAAGTTTAAAGTCTCTGACCAGTACGTACTACGTAAAGACAAAGTCACAACATTTGACCCAAACTATCAGCACATTAAGACTGAGATAGAGGCTGTCATCAAATATTTTGTTTATGTTTTTTTTAAAACTGTTGCGTAATGCTCTACAATTGCAATGCCTAAGCCTCACAGATGTTAGACACACAGGAGGCTCACTCAAAGATCTTCCTCAATCCACTCACAATCAGCTCACCATTACTTAAAAACATGTGAAACTTTGACTAGAACTATCAAATGAAATGTAAAGCTTGTAGAGACACACATAATGAAATGTACAACTTGAAGACACACATAAATCAGCTTTTTAGGCTTCATTTTAATGTTAACAAAAACAACCAGTAACCGGACACGTCAAGAATATTTCACATCTGACTGCCAACAACAGAATTATGAAGACTTGTACATTTAGATTTTCTTTACCAAAACATTACGGTAGGACTTACAGCAGTATTTAGACAAAGACTTCAATCTACTACGGTATTATTTGTTTACTTTTCACGACTTTCTTGTCTGTGATCACACTTGGAATTGTTTTACAGACAGTCGAGTCTACTGAGAATTACTCTAAGCACTCAACGGCAGGTGTTGTTTTGTTGTCAACATAGAATCTAAGACTTTTGAATCTTTGATTGATAGGAGGTCGATAAGAAAGAGCCAATATCTGAGGTCACCCACTATATATATAGACTTGAGTAGAACTTATTTGTATTTATATTTATGAGTTCTTATTGACACAGAGATTAGTTTTCACTATTTGAACAGAGTAATGGCGTAGCTAGGGTGGGTTCAAAAGTTGAAAATCTTCCTAAGTTCCCGGCCCCCATTTGAGGGGAAGGCCAAGTTAGTGTAGGAAATTTGTTTTTACATAAAAAATGTCGAAAGTCAAAATGCAGGTCAAGAGGTCAAGCCACCAGGGCCCCAAAATCCCTAGCTACGCCACTGCTTTAGAAGGCACCTGGAATGTGTTATTTAATGGTAGGAAACTGTTTGGCTAACTGAGGGGGTCTCGACTTAACCGAGGGGTCTCGACTTAACCGAGGGGTCTCGACTTAACCGAGGGGTCTCGACTTAACCGAGGACACCCAACTAGACTAATAGTTTACAATTCGAGATTTGACTCGAGCTGCGTCGTGTTTGCAGAGCACATACAGTCAGCATGGAATACTTTTCCCTGATACCCTTTGCCCCCCCCCTCGCATATCTCCCCAAAAGAGATTAGACCAGAACGCACTGATCGTGCTCTAGGAGCAGACGAGACGGGCTTTACAAACGAAATAATGAAAACCATGTGAGATAGGTTCTAGTCTTAAATCTGTGTTATGGCGGATACTTCTACGACAGATCTATGTAGGAAACTAAACGCAGAGTGCTAACATGACAAAGTATTTACAAAGAAATCAATGAATATAACCAATAAGGTAATAAGCCTGGAGATGTAGCCTAGTTCTAAAATGACTAGACTAATTAGGAGTCGAGGTAAGCTTCAGTGAGAGTAGGAATTATTATTTATGGTAATTATACAAAAAATAACCTTTATTACCTTACTTAATTTAAAACATTATCCAGACCATGTTAAATAAAACTGAAATAAGAGTTTGTATTAATTCAAAGACACTAGATTTAGAACACGATCACCAATACCACGGCATCACAATAGACAATTCTTGAGCACTAGTATTAGTCATCCTGCTGAATGTGTCAAAGGTCAAAGTTCACATTTCAGACAAAACTTATCTTACAAAAATGATTTTTTGTTCGTTTGGTGGTTAATTTCTCAGGACTGACAACTCTACAACACCCATTCATTTGATAACCAAGAATGACGCGGATTATCTCCACTTATCGTCCAGGGACGCCCAGCTGCTATGAGATGAAACTGTACAAGATAGTAGCAATGGGATTTTACTTGTGGGTGTGTGCGCGTGTGCGCTGTGTCACAGAAAACAATGGGCTGGTTTCAAAGTGTAGAAATCATGTCTTTAAACACGCGCGCATATCGACATGTAGATTTTTTTTTAAAGCCTGTTCAGTAGTGTAGTAGCGAACCTAACCTTTTTTTTTTATACGCGCAAGGACACACACACACATAGGTTACATCTCACTTGTTGAATATGGTGCACGAGTTTTCAACGCAACTACTTTTGTAACGCCATATCACTTATAAGGAGGCGTCAACGATCTTTTTTTATTCTTTTTTTTTCTTCCAAAAACAGGTAGAATTTATGAGGAAATGATAATTGTGTGTGTGTGTGTGTTATCTTTAAGTCACTATGACCTGATTTATAAGTTTACTGGCATAGTGTCACTCTCTAAAATTAAGTTTCGATGAAGCGGTTGGACCCGGACCACACGAACTTATGCCCCCCCCCTCCCACTTCATCATGACGCTCCTCCATGACCTGACGAGTCAGCCTAGTGTCATTATTCTAAGAACTTACTAGCGCTGGGTGGGTCCAGAGTGTGACATGGTTTACACCTGGTCGTCAGTCGGAAAATGTGGCTTATATTACTTTCAATTTCGTTGGTAGATTAACAGTCGGTTATTTTTTTTTTTTTTTTTTTTTTAAACCCCTCGAAATGAGAGAAAAAAAAATCCTTAATCGACACCCCTATCCTGAAATAATTTACACATGACCCTAACAGAACCCTGAACAATTGTGATACAGCAGCACCTTTGCTTGGTTAACTATCCCAGAACGATTCTAACAGACCCAAGGGCCACCTTGATGATGCTAGAGTAGCCCTCTTACATCTCAAGGAGACCTTTAAAAATTGTCGTGAGAGGGATTAACCTGTTCCCTGATCAGTCTTTTTAAATATACAAGGCAGCTGTATAAAACCTATATTAGCTTGCCTTGCCTAATTACTTGCAACTACCTGGGAACATAGCATTGCTACAAAGTCAATTTCCGGAAAGATTGTTAATGTGGCTGTGCAGCTTTGTTAATAAACTCATTTATGTAGAAGATTGTTACTGTTAAAGCAAAAATACTGAGGCCACTTATCAAGGAAGTCCTTTTTCTCTGTATTGCTTTATAGAAAAGATGTTGATCTGTTGTGTAAAATTAAATATTAATATATGTCTAAAATACTATTTGACGAGACAGAATGGAGGCTTAGGATGAAATCAGTCACTTTTTCCTCTTCGTACTACCACCAAGATCAATACATTATGTCCCCTTTAAACATAAAGTGACAATGACAATGCCAAGTGCTTAAAAGGAAACATAAACTAATTGGATACAATCACACTACAGATTTCCCTTTGTTTCGTCTAATTTTTTTGGAAAATGTCTAAAGGGATAAGATAACTTAAATTCAGTTTGACTACAATTGACAGCGTTGTCAAACTAGTGGGTATTAAATGTATTGTAATTTCTTGACCACTCATGTTTTATTTTTATTTTTTTGAAAATGACTACAAATTAGTAGAAATTAAATGAATTGTAATTTCTTGAAAAAAAAAAAAAAAAAAAAAACAGTCGGTTATTGTTTTTACTATTGTATACAATATGAGGTGCCTTTGATTTTAAATTTTTTTTTTTTTTAATTGACTGACAATTCAACAAAAAGTTGGTGACACAAAAATGAATAAAATATCTTAGTTGTGTTTCTATGAAAACGGAGTTCGAAGTGGGAGACGAGATGCAAAGATTTTGTGATGACTTACCAAATGTAATGTATTTAAATATTTAATTTAAAGAAATAAACGAAGGAATATTTGCCAATGATCTATAGAGTCTGCTATATCGAACAACATGATCTAAAGAGTTGCGACTATATCGAACAACGAAAACAAAATACCAGAATGTTTACTAAGAGGATTGGGTGGATTACAGAAATAGAAATAACACTAAAGCATTTCTATCAACCCAAAAATAATATGGTAAACTAGTGTTTCCCAACGTGGGATACGCCGCTGATACGCGTACCCCCAGGGGTACGGGGAGAGTTTAAAGGGGGTACGAGTTGTACCTCATTAACTGCTGATTTGATTTAGATTCCCATTTATTATGTTCAGTCGAAAAATGTTTTCTAAACCTATTTAAACATTAAGTCGAAAAAACCCAACTCTTCTCAGATTAAACTTAACTACCAGGACACCAGATTAGAATGACACAGCCATTTGATCCATCTCATTGCTATAAATTCATTTGATTTCTAATAGAACTTCCATTTATTTTATTCACAAGTTTCTTTGTCGTTTATTATTTTTTGTATTTTTTTGTATTTGCATTTTGAAGCCTTTCAAAACAAAAATTTGATTGTTATTAAAATAAATCCATTCGTGGGAGTGGGGGGCGGGGGGTGTTACGAAAATTCTAGAAGGGTTACAAATAGGTCAAAAGTTTTGGGAAACACTGTGGTAAACCAATCGATCAGACTCATAACTAAAACAACAACAACAACGAAATACTACATTCAAATGTCTAATAGGAACAGCTCATGAAAGAAACTTGGATATATCCAAAATACAGGCCGTGAGATGTATCACAAAATAAAGACTCTCATTTGACTAGATTTCACTAGATTTATGCCAATTCGTAAAATCACTAAACTTAGAGACACTTCAGAACAGAGGACTAAAATAAAAGTTTAGTATCAATACTACACAAGACACTAAACTAGGACTTACAAATAACATGACAATACTACACAAGACACTAACCTAGGACTTACAAATAACATGTCAATACTACACAAGACACTAAACTAGGACTTACAATAACATGTCAATAATACATAAAATACTCAGTAAGACATAACGATGATGTTCGAATAGATCTATTTTAGTAGGTCCTTGGCCAGTGCAATTAAATCAACTAGGAAAACCATTTACTTTACATTATTGAAGTCTCTAACGCACACGAATGACTTTAGTGAGACATGGATTGGACACTCGTGGAACATAATGATAGAAAAAAAAACACGTAAGAGCGATAATCTTAAATTTCTTAAATTTGAAGTTATCTCATTGTTGTCTACCTTGCATCTCTAACTGACTACACTACCATCGTGTGTTGCGCAGTTCAGAGTTAGTGATGGGAATACAATGCATCAAGTTTTCCAAATTATACAAAATAATAATAATAATAATAACTACATAATATACATTGCAAATTCGTGCTTTAAATACTTTAAATTGCATTTCCTTTAATTCTATGTGCAATTTTTTATTGTAAGTTAGCAAGTTACCTCTATAGGGTTAAGCCTCTGTGGTATTATGAAATGTGTGCAGTCTTTGAAATCTCTTAAATTCCAAAACAAAACATAACCTCCCCCCCCCCCCCCCAAAATGATGTTAACTTGAAAATGTATGGACTATTTATTTGAATTATAAAGAGACACTTTGCTATGTTGGACGGCCTTTGTTAACTAGGTCTACATATCTGTTTTGATGTCTTTTTGAAAGTAATTGTGACTATATGCTTTATCATCAAATCCCTAAAATATAACTATTTATAAATAATGATCTCTTTTCAACTTATTTTCTTCTAAGAAGCCTCCACCCGCAGTGGCGTAGCTAGGGATTTCGGAGCCGGGGGAGGGGGGCTTGACCTCTTTAGGGGGCCCTGCATTTCGACTTTAAAAAAAACTGCCTGGTCGTGAGGTTTGCGCGCTGGACTGTCGTTCGGATTTATCGACGGTCGAGGGTTCAAACCCTGCCCGCTCCCATCCCCCGTCGTCCTGCGGGAGGTTTGGACTAGGAAGTAAACTATCTTCAACTCTGAAGGAACATCCGAAACATGTAAAACATTTTACAAACAAATAATAATATTAAAAAACTTCATGACATGAGATAATGGCGATAATATTTAATGTAAAAAGAAATTTCGGACAATCATTTGGGGGCCCCTTCAAGTTGGGGGCCGGGGGGATTTTCAAATTTGGACACCCCCCCCCTCCACCACCCTAGCTGCGCCACTGCCCACCCCCTTTACAAATAACAGGATTTAACACTTGGATGTTTTATGAAGCAAGTTCAAGATGTGCTGTAAACTGGACTGTATTTTATTATCTTATACAATCTATATCAAGCACTAGCCATATCATTTTGATGGATGCTATAATCTATAAATACACATCGTCTCTTTCTAATAAAATAAACCATAAAACATTTTAAAAAACTATTTTTAGTCAGCGTCAGCATTGCATTTCCTGTATCATCCATTCAAGTAAATAGGCAGATTTGCCGAATAGGCTAGTTCGGGAAGAGAGAGAGAGAGAGAAAGAGAGAGAGAGAGAGAGTAGAGAAGAGAGAGAGAGAGAACATACAGCATTTCATATATTATTAATAAGTTCAAAAATTGTTTATTTATGTTAATATAATACACGCCCTACCAGCGTGTGAGTAACAGCCAATAAAGTGTGTGTATGAGTTTGTGTAGAATAACAAGTACAGACTCCGACAAGACTAATCGTAAACACAATACCAGAACAGAAAGATTTTACGAAAGGACATCCACGATCTCCATTCTGACCATGCAATATAATACATCTCAAACGAGGCTCAATAGATCTCAAACGAGGCTCAATAGATCTCAAACGAGGCTCAGTAGATCTCAAACGAGGCTCAGTAGATCTCAAACGAGGCTCAGTAGATCTCAAACGAGGCTCAGTAGATCTCAAACGAAGCTCAATAGATCTAAAATGAGTGAGGCAAAATATGAAAAAAAACTAACGTTTGTTGTCAACTATGTGAAATAGGCGATGATGTAAGATGATACTAAAGTGATCTACTGTAATTTACTTATACATTGAATCTGTTTTCACTTTCCAGTCATTAAAAATGTTTGAAATAAGCTTGCTTAGTTTATGCCTATTTGTAATAATGTTTCTTATTTTGATTTCGTAGCCTCAAGCTACAGCGTGTAAAATACATTGCCTTTATCTCAACAGAGTCTTTATACACACGTTCCATTGTACATAGCATGTCTTCTAAATCTTCCTTATAGCTGAGCTCTACACAGCGCTATCTTAGATAAGACAATCACACTAAGTCACCTAAGTGACGCTGTCATCTAGGATTGGAGCTGAGTAATGTGGGAATTTACCCCCTTTTTTTATTAAACATTTCTTTTTGTTTACAAAGTTTATATCAATTCACTCTGTCTTGTACAAAGTTTGTACACGTTATTTCTCCCACACGCAATCTCAGATCAAACTGAAATTTTGAACAATTAATTCTTTTACCTGTCAAAAGAAAAATCCAAAATAAAAAAAAAAATTAACTAATTAGTTAATTAACTATTGGAAATTAATTATCTCGAAAAAGGGAAAGAAATTGTACTCGATTGATGTGGAGGTATAAGTTGAATGAGCCCCATTTATACTTTGTAGGTCGCTGGTTTTAAGTCTGAAGCTAACAATAGATAACTATAAAACCTTCTTTTTCTTAAACGATTCGCTGGCAGAGTGGTTAGAGTATTGGCTTGAGGAGGCTGCGGAGGCTTTAACCATCCAGTTCGAATTCAGGTCTTCTATCTTTTTTTAAAAAATACATGTGTTTAAAAAACGATTACCCAGATACCCTCTCTTTCTCCCTCTACCTCTTTCCAACTGGCCAGATAAGCCAGAAATTGCGCTAAACAAAATAATTGATGAAAATATTTGCAGTCACCCAAATTTATTATTGTTGGTCTAGATCAGGGGTGGGCAACCTTTTTGTATCGAGGGCCGCATTTTTTTAAAAATTGCGAATGGCGGGCCGCATATGTATATATAATTTAGAGAGATACTCTAGTTAACTGTGTAGAATGTCTTTTTATTCATGTTTGCTCTATTATATTCAGGTTTCTTTTTTTTTTTCACACGTTAAGGAATTACAACAAGAGTTAGCAATTTTTGAAACCAATTTTACGATTATTTTTTTTAAATTGCTTTTGTCTTTTTATATTACAATATCCCCTCAAGTATACAGTTGTACTTAATGTGCAGTATTCTACTTTTTACACTCATGCATATGTTTCTGGAATCGTGGAACTAGCTTACTAGTTGTTACCCTCGTGACTGCTGTCAAATTAGAGTCAGTCAAAATCGACCAGTAATTATACTGTTTTAGTTTCCACAAAAAAAAATGCTCGTTCACTGAATCAAACAATATATGTTCTGGTAGTTAAATGCTGGGAAGAGCGAAACTTGCCCTTCTGGAGCATCACCAGAGAATGCTGACCATGTCCTTCACTGGTGCATACTAAATCAAGAGACTCGAAGAAGACTCTGGCCCCAAAGCCCTCCTATAGAACCAAAACTTTTTGGAGAACTGCCTGATCTTGAAACCACTGCTTAGTTCATCTCAGATATAAGATTACTGATGTGAACCCTCCAACATGTAAAATGAGAATGAAGAAGAAGAAGAACTGGTGTATATGTACACAAATTGTGTAAACAGCAGCACATTTTTTAAAGTGTTGACATACAGCTTCTGGCACACATAAGACTCCCGTGGTAGCACTGAGTGGAGCTTTTTTTTGCTTGGAGTTATGTCCTCTGTAGCTGAATCAGTTTCTGCGCTAAATGGTGAGCTGATGGTATTGAAAACTGGTTCTTAACGTCTAAAATTAGCTTTTATAAATTGCACAATTAAGGGATCTAAATAAATGTAATCATTTCACTGGAAATAGTTTTACCCTTCAGCAAAGGAAAATGACAAGACCTGTTTTCTTTTGCTTGCTTGTAGAGATGGGAAAGCCCTTTTGAAAAGATTTAACATGCATTAACATTTCATACGCAAAAAAAAATTGCCGTGGCAATTGCAAAACAAATGAAATCTTTTTCCACTCTTCATTAGAAATATTGGTAACAAATTCACAGTCAATGTCCTTCAAGTAACATAACAAGTTCTTCCTTGAGATTTTATATTCTTCTCATTTGCCTTGCCCATGCTAAGTTAGCGGATACAGTGGATAACTTTGTTCCTAAATCGGAACTACCTGTGGTTAACACCTCCGTCCTAGCTCTAAAAAGTTTGATTACCATATGTGGCTACTCAATTCTATGTTGAAACATTATGCAGCTTTGTCCAAACTTTCCTGTTTAGAGTTTATGGTTGGGATATTTTTAATAAAAAAAATAAATATTTTACTCAGTCAAAGATCGAGCTCCACCAGTTGTTACACTTGCCATCTTGTTCCAAGCATACCCAACATTCAACACAGTTCTTCATAGCATTGAATAAATACTGATCAAAGATTGTATCTTGAATTGAGTGTATTGATGTATAGCCAATAAGAAAATCTTCGTTTACTTGAAACTTTTTCTAATAGACAGTTTCAATAATTTATATAGATATTATTTAAAATATATTTGGATTTTTTATATGTATATACTGTGGGCACACCTGATTTTTGTAGATGTCGGCGGGCCGCATAAAACACTCCGGCGGGCCGCATGTGGCCCGCGGGCCGTAATTTGCCCACCCCTGGTCTAAATCTATTACAAATTTAAATACATGACTGATCCAAACTAATTGATACAACTACGCTTAATATAAGCTTTGTTTTTAAAAAGTAGTATCTTTATGGTGTTTTTTGTTTTTAAACTATATGTTCCTTAAAAATTGATTCTTTATAGCCATCCCTTCTTTCGGTTCTACCCACTTGAATCTATCCGCCAACATTGAGTTGGCTTTAACACACATAAATGTATAATTTTAACCAGACCTTCTCAGATAACACATAAGATTGTTTCCCCTACACGCTACACACAGCTACAGAACATTTCCTGGTTGTAATACCATATCTCTCATTATTTATAGCGCTGAAAGGAGCCCAGTGTTGAGGAGCCGAAGGTGGATTTAATAGCTGCGTTTTGTTTTTTTTAAACATAGATCTAGATCTAGATTCTAAGTGCTATCGGTCATTTGAGAATTACCTTCATAAGAATACGACTTACGACTTTAGTTCAAAAGATGTATAAATTATTTAATCAAATTACTTTTTATTACTAATTTGTACAGTAGAGCTCCTATATTATTTTATCTGACAGTTAATTTCTGGGGTTGTTATGTTTTTTTTTGTTTTTTTTTTTTTACTAAGGTGATAGCAACTCACTCTAGCTCACTCTCGCTGGTACACATTTGTACACGTTATTTCTTTCACTTTCCGTTCTCGGATCAAGTTGAAACTTTGCACAATTATTTATTGCCCCTAGGAAAACATGAATCAATTAAACAAAAACCCAATTAATTAATTAATTAGTGGTTATTAATTAATTTTGGTTGATATAGAATATAGTATTTATAGTAAATATAGTATTTAGATATATGGCAGTAAATGTGCAGTTATTACCCTATATAACTTCTGGTTTTGCTTTTTTCTTGTTTTTGCATAGCGCAACGTTCATGCTTATAGCATGCTCAGAGCACTATGGTCCAATCTCTTTTGTCCCTGTTTCCTCGTTATGGTCTCCATGCCATCGCAATTCTTATTCATTGCAATTCATTTTGTCGAAGAACATGTCCTGCAAGCCTTAGGCAACGCTCTGTCACAACCTTACTAAGGGGTCGACTCCCAGTTCGGCATAGGATTTCCTTGATTGAGACCCGATCTCTATAATTGACTCCTAAAATCTGTCTTTGTTGAGCCACATTTAGTCTTTTCAATTTCGGCAGATGACAATTCACGACACTTTATTAATGGAGCCCTGCCACTGGTAGAAATGTGTACCCTCTCTTGGCTATGCTCTAGGAATTAGGTGACAGAAGTTTGCTTTAGATTTTATATCTAAAAGGGAAGTTTTATCGTCAAAATCATCTGTTGGGGGTTTTAAACTAAAAATCTCTCGAGTTTCTTTTTTTTTTAACAAATTCAAAACACCCTTAGCTACGCTCATAGAATTTAGGTGACTGTAGTTTGCTTTAGAATACTATTAACGAGAGACGCTTTTAGCCTCAAAACTCTCTGTAGTGGGATTTTAAACTCAAAATCATATGGAGGGGTTTTAAACTTTTAAAAAAGCCCTCTGGAGGAGGGGGTTTAAACTCACCCCCCCCCCCATTAGCTTGGCTACGTTCATAGCATTTTGAGTGTGTAATTTGCTTTTTTTTATATTGAAGAGATATTTTTTTGCTTCAAACCCCGCTGGGGGTTAAACTTTAAACTCAAAACCATCTGGAGGGGTTTTAAATTTAAAGCCCTCTGGAGGAGGAGGTTTAAATTCAAAACCCATATTGGCTACGCTCATAGAATTTCGAGTGTATACCTTGCTTTTTTTATATTGAAGAGGTGTTTTTTTTAGCTGTAAATCCCGCTGGAGGGGGGTTTTAAACACAAAACCCCTCTTGGCTACGCTCATAGATTCTGGTGACTGATGTATGGTTTAGTCTTATATTGACGAGGGGGTTTTATCGTCAATTTCGGAGGGGGTTTTAAAATCAAAATCTTCCTTACCTATGCTCTTGGAATTTGGATTTTTTTGTTTTGTTTTATAGAGAAGGGGGGATTAAACCGCAAAACCCCCTGGTAGGGGGGTTAACCACCTTGGCTGCGCTGGGTAAAGTGATGGTTTAATATTAAAATCTCACCTAAAATAAACAAAATCAAAGGCAAAAGTCAGTCAATAAAGTCCGCCTCCCCCAGCCGATCCATGCTCCTAACAACTGTAGGCTATATCTTAGACTAAGCAAATGTTGTATTGAAACAAGAAAAACATGTTCAAAATACATTTTTAAAAAGACAATATCTCCATTATACAAGTTAAAATAAGATAAGTATTTAAAATACAATAATTTATTTCTAGCTCAAACCGGTTATCGAATTTGTAATTCTGTCACCGTCATCTCCTTGTACGAACGATACTACACATTAGGCCCGCGGCATTGTATACTAGAGTATTATGTATTTTACTATTATTATATAGACATCAATATAAAACTAAATAGATCTAGACTTCTGATTTAGAACTCCTAAGATCTAGTCTACAACAAGATCTACTTCTAGATCTAGAATCTAGATGCAATCTATATTAGATTTACGTAAAAAATAGGGGCCTAACAGCAAAGCTGAGATAATCTATCAATAAACTTTAAGCAACTTTAAATGTAATAAACAACTTAGTTATCGGCACAGTCGGGCTGACTACATCCTATTTTCTTAGTCCAATTTATAGCCAAATTAAATTTTTACTTTTTTTTTTCATTTGACAAATTCTAAAACGTTCAAAGTAGAGTTTTCGCCGTGAGCAAGTAAATTCTTTTCTCAGCGATAAGCATCAACTGTAAAATTTGTTGGAAAATCGTTACAGTCATTTTTTGAAATCAGCGTTCGGTTCTGCCCATCCCCCCCCCCCTCCCTTTTCAGTGAAGTTCTTTCTTGAATAGATGTTTTGTTAAAATACCAATACTCTCCAATGAAGATAATTGTTACGCACTATTTGGCTCGGCGAATATAACTAAGATAAATTGATTCGGGCCTCGCCTATTCCTACACTGCAATGCAACAATGGGACGTCCCTCCCTGGCATCAACTGTTGTGTTTAAAAGACAGAGCTGCTGACGTGTATAATTCAACCCGCCGCCAGACTGTTTGAACGAGTTTTTGTCATCAACAGCAGTTTCAAAAATAGTTCACCATGATGACGTAAACAGGGAAGGGGGTGAGGCGGGTAGCTCAAAGGTGCGCAAAGGGGGGGGGCGAAAGGTAAGAGCCCTAGATTCCCCTCATGTTTATATAAAAAAAGGTCACAATGACACAGTGAAACCTGCTGGTATCAAAAAAGCCAAAAAACAAAACACACAGACTTGGAGAATTCGTTACCAAGAAAAAAAAATGTTCACTCGTTAATTTGTCTAACATATTTTTTTTTACTAATTTTTCTTTTTATTAACAGAATTTCGTCTGATAAAATGTGTAACTTGTAAAGTGATGCTGGGTGAGACAAGGTATAGGTTCAGGTATCTCTGAGACTAGTCCAAAGGTTGTCAAAGGAAATTAATTCATTGAAAAATTTGAACCAGAGAAACGTGTATACAGACTTCTCAATTGCTTTGAAATCTTTGCCTTTTTTTGTTTCAGCATTTTTAATGAAATGTTTGTTGTCGAAAGTTCAAACTTTTTAAAGAAGCCACTGGAAAAGAAGAAAAGCAATGTGGGGACGTGTGGGGGCGACACAAAGTAACTTCAACAAAAACTTAAGAAAATGAAACAAAAATAATTTAAGGAAAAGGTTTACACAATCAATACACAAACAAAACAGTGTTAAGGACGCCGTGTTAAAAGATCACTGCTGCCAACTAAATAGTACAGCGAAGGAGCTTAGAAATGTCATTTTGCAGTGCTTGTAGTGCACACAAATGATCGTTTACCTATTAAAATACATAGCCTAGCAGCACTTCTTATTGTATGTACACCGGATACATACACAGCCAGCTATTTATAGTTCTCCGCCATAGAAGGATCTCCAGTAATAAAATAAGTAGGATCCATCTAACAAGAAGCAATGATACCAGAAATCCAGAAGCAATGATACTAAACATCCAGAAGCAATGATACTAAACATCCAGAAGCAATGATACCAGACATCCAGAAGCAATGATACCATACATCAAGAAGCAATAATACCAGACATCAAGAAGCAATGATACCAGACATCAAGAAGCAATGATACCAGACATCAAGAAGCAATGATACCATACATCAAGAAGCAATGATACCATACATCCAGAAGCAATGATACCAGACATCCAGAAGCAATGATACCATACATCAAGAAGCAATGATACCAGACATTAAGAAGTTTTTGTTAAATTCAGGAACATAGCACTAATGGAGACATTTGACAAAGTCTAGTTATAACCTAAGAGTCGCATTTCCTAGTTATGATACTAATGATCCTGTCAGTGTAGAAATACCAACCTCTGTATAATGCACTATTACTATAATGAATGCGTATGCCATATCAAATATAATGAGTTGAATATTGATTACATTTACATATTAAAAATAACTGAGAATTCAATTAAATGAGAAGGCTTATAATGTGATTATTGTGAATTAATATAAGCATAAAATAATATTTCTTTCTAATAAGTTATTGTTTGTTGACATTTTTTTTCTGAATATTCACCCCTCTTTGTTCAGTAGAAGATTACATTGCCAAAAACACATACGACAAAAACTGTCAGTTCCATGTTTTCACAATAATTAAGGTTAACATTGTTCAGAAATTGTTCAAACTTGTTCTCTGTTGAAGACACATGTACGTACACATGTGTCATTCATGCTAAACGAGCGAAGTCCTTGAAATTGGGATACTTTCGAAAGGAACTGTCTTAAGATTCTATGGAAGTCCAAAAATTCAAAGAAACATAATGCTACGGAATTTTGTTGGTGCGATTACCAGCTGACAAGCATAAATCCCTGTTGTAATTGTTTTATTTTTACTTTTGTAAAAAATTGTTTAAAATATGTTTTAATGAGAAATTTAAATGAAAAGAGAACTTCCAGATAATAAACTATTAAGTCTTACAAATAAATCGAGAAATTTTGAGATATAAAAATGGTCAACAATCTTTAGCTTAATGACTAGATAGAATAATGGTGTGCTGGTTAAAATTATCTGATGTACAATTTTTATAATTTAATTTTGTTATTTTTATGCTAACCTTGATGTCGATTTCCTTTTTATAAACTCCTACTCATGTTGATGTGTCTCAGGATATTAGGAGTGTAGCTGGAGGAATGAAGGATTTTTACAATTAAGGAAAATATGATTCGATGTATGAACAAGTAGTTTTTCCTCTTTCCTTTTATTTTTATTAACTGATGTTTCTCTCCTCTGTCATTGAAATGGAGTCAGGGATAATGTTTTTAAAATTTGTTGGGGTAGGGTAGGGCGCCCATATCCCCGGAAACTATTCTCATGGTGTATGGATAATAGCCAAAGTTGGCATTAGATTTATATTGTCAAAACTTGTGGTTTGATTTTAAAGCAAATCTAATACACAAGTAACACTCTTCCGTAAGTATGGGGGGGGGGGGACTCAAACGTATTATTACTCAATGAGTTCTGGTAACTCTGGGTACATTGTCATTGTCTATTGAAGTTTTTAAATTTAGTTTTTAAAAATGTTATGTAGCTATTTGACTGTGACAGCAACCACAACCCCACCTCCCCAACTCACCTTCTTACTAGACCCGAAGGTCTATGATCTGGTGTCTTTTAGTTTCAGTTCTTCAGATCAGTTCCTGAGATAATTGTCACTACAAAGGTACGTCATCATCTATCTACGCCTCCCCAACTCTCCCCCCCCCTTTCCTCCCATGCCACCAGCAAGCTAAGTGAGCAGTGGGTGAGGTCAGTGTGCCATAGAAGGAAGCACTCATTGGCTGGAGGTCAACGATTTGACCAAACGACCAAGAAACTTGAAATCTCCACTAAATAGTTAGTACCATTAAAGAAGCCACAATTATTGTTACTACTGTTTATATTGCTACAACATTGTCATATTTTTTGTCGTCATCTAAAACAAGTAACAATGTGTAACAACACTCTGAACCTATTTAGATGTTACTGCGTGACTTAAGAATGTCGTCGTTGCTACGAGTCAAGACGGAAGTGACTGAGCACTTACAGTCTCTAATAGCTAACAAATAAAGTACTTATAGGTACAGGTAGGTTTCTTTTACCATACAGTGGAACTATAGCTTTATAAGTACAATATCATACCATACACTGTTTACTGAACTATATATGGTATATTTTAATTCTTTGACAATAGTACAACTCAGACAGACACTCTTTCAGTGTATTGCTGACTTTGTGTCCGGAGGGGCAAGATGTCCACTCTTTCACTCCTTAAAATCAAACACGCCTCTCCCTAACGTCAAGATCTTTAATCCAGAATGTCCAGAAGAAAACATTTTCTTTTTCGTGTTTCGGCTATTCTTACAGAATCGAAGAAAATCCCATCCTAGCCCCAAACCTTACACAGGACGGCATTCTTCAACAATTAGTGTAGAAATAACAATTTCTAAGAAAAAGAAATGAATCCGAAAGTAAAACAAAACATTACAAGAAACTGAAAAAGTTGAAATCTGGACAAAAACTGAAGTGTACTTACGTGTTTTGAATATACTCCAAATATGTCGCTATTTAGTAATAACATAGAAAGAACACGAGCTATAGGTGTGTTCAATATGCATATGTAACGGACCGTTGGTTCTTTAAGGACGCACACACTTTCTGTCACAGAGCACAGCGGCTTATCCCAGGTTTACACATCCTCATGACACACTCCTGTCTCGTGGCACTTAAACGCATAAGACAATGGACTGTCTAACTATAAAAGTAATCTGTCTTCGCGAATAAGTTATTATAAGTGCATGGACAACCCCAAGCCGACCCCTCGTCGTCCTTATGAACCTTCGCCCCCCCCCTCCCCCACGTTTAGACGCCAGGTATTTTGTTTCTCTCTCTCTCTCTCACTCTTCTTCATACTTGTATTATGTGACGTCAGCTTCAGTTGTTTTTTTTAAATTCACCTGTTGCACAGGTAAGGGTTCCTCCACAAGTATGGACCAAAGTTTCAAGGATCTACCTGTAAGATCTAGTGACAGACATCTGTGGGAGTTCAAATGTCGCTAATTTCACTTATTGTGAGACTCATTAAGCACGGGGGTCAATCCCCAAACATAGGACCGTGTGCTGTCTTGACTGCTGCCGCTGACGGAATGTGGTTGTAAAGGCAATGGTGAATTAGGAATTATCCCAGCCAGGGGCGTGCCGGCGGTGACCGTGCTCACTTTATTTCTATAAATCAATGACGTCATTCAAACTAGAGATAACGGGACAGTTGCGTGGGAAGACAATAGAAGAGAAACTGAAGACAGAAATATTATCTTTTTACAAAGCTTTTTTACTCTGTCTGTCTGTCTGGTAAAAAGTTTGAACACGTTATTCCCCCCCCCCCTCATTCTTGTGTCAAGTTGAGGCCTAATGTAATTTATTCTTTGTTTTGTAAACTTCAGCAACTGGTACGTAAAAAAAAGATATTATTGCGTCATAGCCTCCAAGCTTACAACAGAAGGTCAAATGAAGTCCGAAATCCTGACTGCCGTGACGACGATATTCCCGCATACCACTGGACAAGGAGGACATCTCAAGCAGAAGATGTTCATCGTTGTGGACTTTGGTACACCCTCATCAATCGGACACTGGATCAAATCATTTCCTTTTACATTGATTCGATTAAAGAACCAAAGAGATTGGGTTAAATTTTTTTCTAAATATGTGGAGTTCAACAAATGATTATGTGGTCGATTATTTGTACACAACAATCTGTTGTTTTTTTTGTGTGTTTTTTTTTTTGGTACTTAACGTTACTTGGGAGAACGCATTGAGAAGTAGTTCTGATTTTGTTTTCACCATTTGTCGTTCGAATTTCAAAACTGACGGCCGAGACCATTTTCTCTTTTAGACAGCAAGACCACTGCGGTAAAAGTAACGAAAGAACGGCCCAGATAAACATTAAACCAGCAACGAAGCTAAATTATAACATCTTACAGTAAGAGACACTAGGCATGTCGTATGTTGAAATGTTCAGAAAGAAAAAAAAAAGGTTATAAAATTTTTTACCGTAAACAATCTTTTATTTGTTATTGATGCTTCCAACCAAAAAATTAGTTTGAAAGCAGAGAGATATCCCAAATGTACAAAGACCAAGAAGATCTTCCAAATAGATACAATTAAGTCTGAGAAGAGTGCATATAATTCTAAAACAAGTTATTCTATAAATAAAAGTACTTCTAATAAAATACATGAAATTAAAAGAAATCACGAAATTCTAAAAATAAATTTAATATCCTAAAGAGATTGGAAATTCATTCTAAACCGATCATTATTACAGAGAGTTCTACCAGAAAATAATAAAGTGTTTTACAGTAAATTAGTGAAAAGCTTGAACTATTTTCTTAGCCTTTAAATAACGTGCCTATAAATAGAAGTCAAATCAGACACTTCCGGTCCTTGCCCTAAAGTCAGGGGTGTACCAGTCGATGTGACAAAAGTGATTGCGAGACAAATGGTCAACGAATAAAAATATTTAGAGTAATGCCAACTCCGGGGGAGGGGGGTATAGCAAGTTAAAGAAAAAAATGCTTCGAGGATTTTATGATGTTTACAGTAAGCTATTTCCTGCCAAGCCACATGATCATCTAAAATCTAACAGGTTCGCCCGAACAGGGGGGAGGTGGTGAAATTTGATAAGAATGTCACTCTAACAGACTAGTATAAATCATACAAGTTTAAGATCCATGTTTGTATCATCCAACGGTAGACCTTTGTTCTGGATACACCGTGACAAACTCTTTTTAAAAGAAGGCCAATAGAGCTGTGTAGACTGATGGGCATCTTGAAAACTTATAAGTCGAAAGTCTTCACTCGAGATCCACCGGTTTGGAGGTTTGGATGTGAAGCTCTCGGCCACCACACGACATGTCATGGTCAAACCTTACAAATAGGTGGCAGATATCGAACATGCACGCTCACATAAACAGCATATAAACAAACATATAAACAAACATACTTGCACATACCTACATTCATATGTATCATATAATATAATGTGTGTATGTCGTTGCTGTTTTATCTCTCATTTTGTTTTCTTTTGTTCAAATATAGACTGACAAAATGTCGTTACAGAGGAAAGTCCTTGTTTGGTTTTTAATCTGTCAGTCACACAGTCTAGTGTGCAGACAGAGCTGAAGAGGAAGAGAGAGAGAGAGGGAAAGAGAGAGAGAGAGATGTAAGGATAGAGAAAAGGGAGTGAGAGACGGAGAGATCAAGATATGTTGTGTGCGTTTTATCTGATGTAACCATAAGAACAGGAGGGCGGATGTTTTGGTTGTGTTGACTGAAGAGCTTCTGATGAAACCACGAGCTGGTCTGACGTAATTCCGTGTTACTAAATAGAAGCGAGAGAGTTGAAAGGGGGAGGAACTGGCATGAGAAAGAGAAGACTCATACTTGTTACTTGTTTAAACATTTAATTTGTGTTTCTACAGTTATAAGGTGGCCAGATATTTGGGGAGAGAAAGCGGGACACATACAAAAGAACAGGCTGAGAGTAGTTGTTTTTTTTAAAAAGTATTGCTTTCAATAACTTATACATTAGTACAGTAATATCAGAATGTACACATATACAATTTACACACAATGTAGGTCTGCACACGGAATAATTTAAATGATTGCAGGATTTCTGATTTCCAAGTTAGATAATCCTTCTTGGCGATACATTTGAAAAACGTCCAACAGGCTGCTTCCGTTTTCTGAAATACGCGCCAAATTTTTTTGTAACAGTCTACGATTGTCTCTGCTACATCCCTTTTTATGAACAACCCGCGTCATACAAAATAGTAAGTCGCATGCATACTTTTTTAGGGTAGGAAGCTTTTCACTAAATTTAATGCTTATTTTTGTGCATTTCTGAACCTATTCGTCAATGGCAGAAGATACATCAAGATCCTCAATATACTGTCATTTAATAAGCAGAACTTCTACATGGAATTTTGCGGCAAATTCTATATTTAAAATGGAGCCACAATTCAGCACAAGGGTTTTCAAAGAAGCTTTTCTTTATAGTGTGGCGCTTATTTTGTGAGAAGAAATTTGTTCTCTGAGCAGGATGTAGTTTAAATAGTCTCGCGACCGATGGCTTCAGAGCTAGCCACCTGGTCTTTCCATAGCCTGAAATTCTGCTATATTATACATTGACGAACTCTTTTTTTTCTAAAGATTTCGCGCGAAGGGGGACACAAAAAATTGTGTCATCTGGAAAAACAATTTCATTTTATTGTGAGCTCAAAATCATCGTGAACACTGTCAAAAACTGGTCATCATTAGCCTGCTGCTTTACTTTGGTCATTGTATTGTGTCTAGTCTTGACAATCTGGGTTAACAATTACCATGCATGTCCTTCTGAATCTATATAAACCAATGTGTCAGAGTTTAAATATACCAAGATATTATCAATGTATAGAACAGTCACTGAAAAAAACAACAACTTGAATTGGATGTTTATTTGATTAGCAGAACTTTGTTTCGAGTAGAATGGACCTCATTCACCAATCGTAAACAAACAACATTTAGACACGTGGTGCTCTATCTCTTCTATATAATTTACGATCTCATGTCTAATTCATGATGGTTGTCACGTGACAGTTTTTTTTTTCATCGTTTTTTCAATAAGATCACGTGACTAAATGTTGTTTGTTTACGATTGGTGAATGAGGTCCATTACAAGTAATGTAGACTCGTGTAGAAAAAAAAAAGATTTCAGATAATTCACATTACAGATACCTGAGAATTGAGAAATGAAATAATAAGGGCAATAACTCATTACCTTTTTGTAAATATTTTCTTCCCTGTGACCTAACAGCCTTCCTAATGTCGCCTTCACTTGATCTTGGAAGACTCTGATGAAACAAAAATAAAACAAAAAACCAATAGATTGTATATTAGACTAACAAACTAATAAGATTATAAATAAACAGCAACATTTAGAACAGAGATAAAACCATTTTCACGTTTGTCAATGCCTAATATATATAGTCTGACGAATTGCTCTTGGTTAGGAAGTATATATAGTAATACCAATCTTTCTTACGCTACCAGACTAAATGTCTGGAATCTTACCATTTTGTTCGTAGCGAATCCATTAATATAGTATAATATTTAAGCAGATCCTCTTCTGTTGAAGTTGTAAGTATGAAAAGGGAAGTAAAGGTTTTATTTGTTTGTTTTTCATAAAGCAAATAGATTTTCATTAATGTAATGTTATTTCATATACTAAGAGTATTAAAAAAAAAGCTATACTCTTTAAATGTGCAAAAAGAGGAAAAGAAAGCCCAGAAAAGAGGCATAAGCCCAGGATTCCTTTGATATAACTGCCTGATTAAACAAGCAAATAGCTGATGTTACCCCTCCCCCCCCCCCCCACACACACACAAATGTCGGCACTATCCGTCAAAGATCAAGTGACTACCAAACCCTTAAAGTTAAAAGCCAAGGCGACCGGTTAGGGGGCGGGTGCTTCGGCTTAGCATACAGAAATATATACAGTTAGTGGAGTTGCTAGCCAGAGACAACGAGTCTTCTAAATCTAAACCCACACAGGCCCTAAACTAAAGCGTGACCTTAAATCTTATTCTAAAACTACATCAAACCTGTTCTATATACCATTAGACCTCAAATATGAGCAGATTTGTTCTTTTGTTTAGAAGAGCATGTTCTATCGCAAAAAGACCCACGAGGCCCAAAGAGTTCAGATAAAAGAGGACTAAGAATCAGGAGGAGAGACTTGACGTCACAAGAGGTGACTTGGATTAGTAAAGTCACAAGAGCTGACTTGGATTAGCAAAGTCACAAGAGCTGACTTGGATTAGCAAAGTCACAAGAGCTGACTTGGATTAGCAAAGTCACAAGAGCTGACTTGGATTAGCAAAGTCACAATAGCTGACTTGGATTAGCAAAGTCACAAGAGATGACTTGGATTAGTAAAAAAAAAAAAAAAAATCAGAAAAAAAGAGATTGTATTGAATCGGGAAATTTGTTTGTAAAATGTTTGTTTTACAAGTTTCGGATGTTCCTTCAGAGTTGAAGATCATTACTTCCTAGTCCAAACCTCCCGCAGGACGACGGGGGATGGGAGCGGGCAGGGTTTGAACCCGGGACCATCGATAAATCTGAACGACAGTCCAGCGCGCAAACCGCACGACCAGGCAGCCAACCATAAGGAATAAAACTGAAAGAACTTTTAAAGAAGAAAAACGTTTTAAAAAATATTTTTTTCAAAAAGACAATATCTCCTTTATACAGCTTATAAGAGCCATTGTCTTTCTCTTGTAAACTAATGAATGTTAGATTAACAAAACATTGACACATTCTTTTACTACGCCCCATTTCCCCCCCCCCCCCCCCTTTTCCCCAAGAAAGAATCCTGGTTAGAGCGAATGCATAGATCTACTAGACTTTATAATATTCCACTCAGAGGCCTTAAGTTGTTTTGAAGACCATGCGCAAACTTCACCTTAAACATTACTTTCAAGGAATGCGGAAATACCCGAAGACGTGTAGTCCGCTCAAGATAACTATTTTGTCGTTCTCTAATTAAAAATGCATTTCTTTTTTTAACTTCTAAAAATTATAACGGTCAATCGAGATTTTTCCCAGTGTGGCCAACTAGGTAGTATTTTTTATTTCTAAACGATATACAGCAACTTTCAAATTTCTAAGAAAATCATTGGAGCCGTTTTCAAGATCCGTGTCCACCTAGGTTCCACTCACCCACGAAGGTACGTGTGAAACAGAAGTATTGTAACAAAAAATACCAAGAGAGGTTGTGTTTCATACAAACTCAGAGGCGGACCCCAATTGCTCTGCCTGTACATGGGCTCGCTGCTTGGTAATGCAGGATTCAATAAAAAGGCAGCATTCGATATTTTCATAACGAATAATAATAATAATAATTTTATTTATAAAGCGCTGTTGAAAAACATTATGTAGGCTCAAAGCGATAAACTACAAACTACCAGCAACCACAATCCTCCCTCCTTCTAGCTATTTATGTCATTACATTTACAACACGTGGAATATATATCTTATCTTATCTTATCTTATCTTATATAATACAGACGTTACTTCAAAAAAGAAGATGATTACGTCCTACGCGTCATGCATTTAGTCATGCATATTAACCAATGACTTAAATTCTGCCAAGTCACTGGTTTTCCTGGCTAGCTCAGGCAACCCATTCCATGCTCTAATAGCACTAGGGAAGAAGGAGTATTTGTACAAATTTGTCCTAGCATATGGGACGAGGAATGTGCCTTTATCTTTGTGTCTTTCAGAGTATTTTATTAAATTTTGTTTTTGTATTTGAAGATTATGGTTCAGTGTTTTATGTATTATTGCTACTTTACTTTTGAGCCTTCTGTCCTGAAGGCTTTCTAAATTTAGTGATTTTACTAAAGGTGTTACTCTAGTCAAATGTGAATATTCGTTTGTTATGAATCGCACTGCTCTATTTTGTGTCTGTTCTAGTTTCTTAATGTTTTCTTGAGTTGAGGGGTCCCAAACAGAGGATGCATATTCTATTATTGGCCTAACCAAGGTTAAATAACATTTTAGTTTTATGTTCTTATTTGATTTATAGAAATTTCTTTTAATAAATCCTAATGCTTTGTTTGATTTTTTTGTAGTTTCATCAATATGTGGATTCCATGACAGTTTTTCATTTATTATAACACCTAGGTATTTTGCGTTTTTAGTCAGTGTTACTGGTTTGCCATGAATAAGATAAGTGGAATTAATTTGTTTTAGTTTTTTTTTTACTCTTAACAACTGACATTTTTCTGGGTGGAAAGACATGCTCCAATTTGATTCCCATTTCTGTAATTCATCTAATTCTCTTTGTAAAATATCTGTGTCTTGTGTTGTTTTTATTGTTCTATATATTATGCAATCGTCTGCGAATAATCTGACTTTTGTTCCTGAAGTAATGCAATTTGGTAAATCATTTATGTAAATTAAAAATAGTAGTGGACCCAAGACTGTTCCTTGAGGTACACCTGAGTTTACTGTTATCGGTGTTGATTTAGAGCCATTTATTATTACAGTTTGTTCTCTCCCTATCAGAAAGTCTTTAATCCACTGATGCAGTGGACCATTAATGCCGAAATATTTTAATTTTTTAAGCAAACTATGGTGGTGAACTTTGTCAAAAGCCTTAGAAAAATCTAGTAAGATAGCATCTATTTGTTCACTATTATCTAAACCTTTTGAAAAATCATCAATTAGTCCTATTAGTTGTGTTTCACATGATCTATATTTCCTAAAGCCATGTTGGTATGGTGTGAGGACATTATGTTTGTCTAAGTGGTTTATGATGTTGCTACATATTATGTGTTCTAGGATTTTACATGTGATGCTGGTAAGTGATACTGGTCTGTAGTTTCCTGGGTCAGATTTTTCTCCTTTTTTAAATAGGGGGGTGACATTAGCTTCTTTCCAGTCCTTTGGTACTCTGCCCTGGTTAAGCGAAGCCTGAAAGAGTATTTTGAACACGGGCTAGCTCATTACTTAGTTCTTTGAGTAATCTAGCTGGAATACCATCAGGTCCAGAAGCTTTATTTGGTTTGGTGTTGGCTAATAGTTTTTGAATTCCATTTTCTTGTACTACTATATCTTCTATGTTGTCTACTTGGTTCAAATTCAGTAATATGTCTTTGTCTCCTGGGGCTGAGAATGCTGATGCAAAGTATTTGTTTAGAATGTTTGCTTTAGTTTCATTATCATTATGTATTATGTTATGTTCATCTTTTAATGGCGCTACACCTGTTGTTTCCATTTTCTTAGACTTAATGTATGACCATAGGTTTTTGTTGTTGTCTTTAGATATTACATTGTTTATGTATTCACTCTGCAGCGGTCTGCTTACTTATATAAGCATGAAAGAGACATTTGTTCTGTAAAATATACAAATGAATGACATGTCTATCCCTGAAATATCTACACACGGAGGACACACCTAACCCAAATAGTTACAACATGGAAACCTGGTTGATATACATAAATGTATGTTTAAATCCACTGAGCACAATAAGTTGTCATTAGTAGGGATAATGGGGATATATCCCTCAAATACCCTTCATTTATCCTTCAATTATGCCTTAAAAAATTTATTTTAAAAAAATCGGATCAAATCTGTCCGTTAAAAAAAACCCCACTGTTTTATAAAATATCAAAGAGGGAAGGGTAGAAAGTTGGTAGAGTAAAAAAAAAAGGGGGGGGGGGCGGGCATATACAAATAAATAAAATATTTAAAATAAACGGCATTCAAACATTAAAAACGGATGTGACAGCATTACTTCCGGAGCGATTCTAAGCGCCATCACTGAGTCTAACACTCCAAAGTTCACACTGTTGACCTCGGAACTACAATTTGGCCAATTATACGTCATTAACGTGATGACAATAACACGTCAGAATAGTGCTAGTTACTAGGTTTGTACCCTGCTTGGCAAAGCTTCGTACATTGTTGATATATAAGTTGTTCTTTTTAGTTAACGATAATTTACAATAAACTGATTTTTTTAAAATAATACTAATAACAACTATGTATTTTTCATTCTAAGACAAAGATTTGTCTATCATATTAATAATAACAAACTTTGTTTTGTGTTGTAATGAAAAAAAAAAGGGATGACTTCTGCTCTAATAACGAAAATGGAACAAGAGTTGTCTTTCTGTTGCTGGAGCTTGTTTTAACAAGGAGATTGCTATTCACACATTTATTTTAAAGAGCAGATATAACAGCGGGCTAACATTCTTTGCGCAGTATGAATTTTGGGAAGCTGGAAAGGTGTACATTTAAAAAAAAAATGTAGGTCAAGGTTATGTTTGATGTATGAAATTACCAAATAAAAAGATTTCTCCATTACACGACTGTATTGTGTGGTTATAGTACGCTCTCTACACCATGGCTCATTCTCTTTTGTGGATCAATGGGGAAGGGGGGTTTATCTGGGAGAAGGTTTATGTGCTGCCTTTAAGGTGCTCACCAAACTTAGCTAGAGTAGGGATATCAACTCGAGTATCCTTGATAGGGAACTGTTAGGCTACGCTAATTTACATTTAAGGAATTTGGCGCAAAAAGTTAAGAGTCATTTGTTTCGTTTATTTCGGGTTAGGTTTTATATAGCAACAATAACGTCATGATAAAAACAAGTCTAGGCTTAGTTCTGGCATGAAAAAAACAGTTCATAGGTTAGCGTCTTTAAAGGCGAGTTCTGTTCTCTGAGAAGGTTTTGGATTTAGGTATTTAGTTGAGCGACGACACAGACGGATTCCCTACGTTATCTAGTCAATGTTTATGAATTGACATCGCGCTTGCTGTCTTAATGCTGGACTTCGCCTGAGTTCAGCTGTTAGAAGGAAGTGTAGTCGTTTTGAACATGGCCTATTCAAGACACAGTGCAGAGTTACCAACGTAACCAAGCCACACTCAGCCAGGCGCTTGAAAAGGCCTAAAATCTATATGAAATATGGGGCTTTTAGGGGCTCTTTATAAGTCCACATATTATGTGTCAGTGCCAAATATTTCTTTGTGACTCAGGCCCTGACCACGCACGTATGTGTGTGTAGGCCAACACTACAACAAAGTGTCACGTGGTTAAGAGAGACAACTGTGTAAGACAAAGGATAACTGGAGTTGAAATGTCACATTGAATCTTCGTCAACATAAACAGAGGTCTAGATTTAGGTCATAACATGTACCATAAAATGTTGGCCCATAACCGAAGTGTGTGTGTGTGTGTTTTAATGGTCAGTAAACGTTCCTATGGCATGTAGGAACTGGCCAGTATGTCTACAAATGAAGCAAAAGTTAACTGGATTTTAGTTCTTATCACACAGATCACAGGGTGTAAAGTGCAAGGTCACTCTGTTTTAATCCTACGCCCAACGCAACATCTGAATTTTATTTTCCAGATTCAGAGTGCGTACAGTTTAACTGGTGATGTCATTTTCAAGATGCCATTTTCACTACATATGTTAGACGTTGATCATTGACCACATTTATGGCCTCTACAGACTTACGTAGCTATAACGACTTCATTTTTCTAATACCTGAAGAACACTTATGTGACTGTAAAACACGAATTTACAATTTCAACCAGTTTCCCGAGAACAGTGTTATGGTTTACAGTTTCTAATGTACAGCGTCTATCCACAAAACATTTGGAACACACATTTTGAAAACGTAGAAAAAACTCGATCTCTCAGTAGAGGCTCTAGCTCATCAAGTCCATGATGGGAATCAAGTGAATTCAATCCATATATATTCGTGTTAAGTATTTAAGAGTCACCAAGCGCAGTGTTGACAGGTGTGCACGCAAACCAAATGACTGATGTACATTATACAAACACGTCTGTCATGTTAAAGGCCTAATGACTTCTTTTTTGTGTGTGTTGTTTTAGACTTCAGCTATATACATAGATATTGTATGCAGTTGTAAACAGGCACATTTGACATGTCAGCTTAATGCAATAGAACTAGACCATAACATTTAAAGATGTAGATATCTACAGGTCAACACTTGGGAGCCAAACGATCAGTTAAAGATAATTAGGATGCATTTAAATCATAATTTTTTTTTTAAATCATGTAGTCTACTTTTATTTTTATTAATGTGCCTTCGATCAAGGGCGTGTTTACTGGAGACATAGAATGCAAGATGAAAGTAGCAGAACTCATCTAAGGCGCCATTCCATTTAAAAAGTTCTTATAAGAAATCAAACATGTTTTAAATTGTTGAGATGTTCCGATAACACTTTTAAAATTCTCCCATTTTTCCCACGAAAATGAAAGTAGACTATGAAAATGGGGACTACGTTCTACTCGTTTAATCGACATACTCGTAGCTAATATAAAATACTGTGAAAATAGCTTTACCCGATTTGATAACGAGTTTTGTTCTTCAATAGAGATAAATTTAGTTTACTTCGATGTTTGAATGATGACACTATATGCGGTTATAAATCTATGTGCCTTAAAGATGTGTACCTAATAAAGAGATGGAAAACAGTTTGGCAATCTTTCAACGAGAAGTTGTCAATGAATTGAACGGGGAATTTATCGTTTGTCATGTGACATGAAACGAATTGTAAAACAAATATTCATAGAATTGTTGAAAGATATACTGTCCCACAAACATACACATACACATTCTCTCTCCCTCCCTCCCCCTCCCTCTTTTTCTCTAAAAGACACATACAAAATTTAATATCATCCAAAGGAGCTTATGAGGGGTGGCTGGTACAACTCTTGACTGTACAGAAAATGCCGCCCATCGTTCTCCCGCAAGGACGAACGACCGTATCCAGTGGGAGGACTCCATAGCCGCCTCGTAATTCAGAATACTTACAGGGTCCAAGGTTGATGGTTATTTTTCTCTATTTTAGTCCTTTGATTGGTCTATCAAAATTGAGTCATTTACACACACACATTATTTTTTCTCTTTTCTTTTTTTCTCTGGTTCTCAATTCATTCCCCTTTTCCTCTCGTGCGATAAGCGTACTGGACTGTCGATCGATCGTCTCGATGGTACCGGGTTCGTACCCTGCCCGCTGCCATCCCCCGTCGTCCTGCGGGAGGTTTGGACTAGTAAGTAGATTATCTTCAACTCTGAAGGAACATCCGAAACATGTAAAGTATTTACAAACAGATCTCTCTACCCTCCCTCCTTCTCACTCCCTTTCTCTCTGCCTCACTCTTTCCTCCCACATCCCTCTTTCTCTCTGCCTCACTCTTTCCTCCCACATCCCTCTTTCTCTCTGCCTCACTCTTTCCTCCCACTTCCCTCTTTCTCTCTGCCTCACTCTTTCCTCCCACTTCCCTCTGCTCGCTCTCTCTTTTCTCTCTCTCTCTCTCTCTCTGTTTCTCTCACTTTCTCTCTCTCTCTCTCTGTTTCTCTCACTTTCTGTCTCTCGATCTCCGATTCACTAGTTAATGTTTCATTATTGCTCAAGACTCAGAGACATCTTGACTTTAATGAGATTCGAACCGCTGCACTTTCCTACGTGAAACCTGCTGAGTGTCTGATGATTCTATTTTCATTGTAGTACTCAATGCTTTTAGTTTTTCCTCTTTATTTTGTCTAAGAAATTGTGTTCACTTGTGTTTGTACTCTGTAAGTGCTTTTCTACAAACACATCAACATCAAAGAGAGAGAGATAAGTACAAACGTTTTAGGTTGTAAGGAAGTAAGATCAACTTGTAACTTTCGTTTTAATAACAAAGGCCAACGGTTCCAAATTTTTCTCATTTTTTAAGCATATTATCCTAAAAATGATGAAAATCATCAACCGAGGTCAATTAACGGCTGGCTAACTTGTACATACTACATTTGATCAGTTATTGATAACTGGGTCAAGGCTTAAAGTAAAAATATATGTCGAAGGCTCTTCTGGTCAACATTTAACGAGATGCATGCTTAGATAACACTTACCCACGAGAAGATCTAGATCCGCATTCTTTACTTGACTATCGAAAATAAAAACTCAAAACACTTTTGATCGACTATTTACACACTGATTGTGTCCCATTCAATAAATCCACCGCTGCGATGACCTAGATCACGCACAGTTTCACCAACCGAGATGCACATAGATCTGGTACTTCCTGTCAAGTAGCCGCCAGCCATTTGTCTCGTGTTACCCGCGCAGCCTCACACAAGTGTTCAAAACTTTTATTCTATAAAAGTAACTCGGACAGATAATCAGAACGACTCTTTCGTAAGGTATGTATGAGTTATCTCCCTCTCCCTTGCATCTCGGAGCGACTTATCGGCCCTGCTTATCGGCATAACATTATGTAGAACGATGGGTTACGGACATGGCGCTTTAAAAAAAATTTTCCCATCCAAAGGGCGCATGGGCGGGGGCTGCGGGGAAAGGGGGGGGGGAGGAAGTTAACAGGTAATACAAGCTTTCTCGCGCACGTGTGATATAAAACACACATATGGAACAACTCAGGTGCAGATCTTGCCTTGATTTATGGGCCTGTATCAAGTATATCTACACCTTGACCCTTAGCTCCAGACTATAGTCGGTAGTATATTTACAGTATTTACGTTATAAATGTGCCAGAAAAACTGATAGAAATTGTTTTACTTTAGAAGGCTCAAAGGCTCACGCTTCAGTTAGTCCAATCAATAAGTTTAGGTTTGTCTTCAGTGTCAGTGTTTGCAAGGGAAGTACCTGGCTCCAGTCAGTGGCGTAGCATGGTACCCGTGGGCCCGGGTTCAAGAATATGTTGATGGGCCCCTCCCCCCCCCCCGCCCATATGACAAAAAAAAAATGGAGTAGTTTGCATGTATCGGTACATTTACTTAAAGACATTCAAGTTCATGAACACAGCTTACAGAATCATTTAAGACCATGTGTAAGTAATGTTTACCAAAGTGAACATAATGTGCAAGCGGCTGCTTTTATTAAAACAATGCCAGAAGGCTATTGCACTGTTCACTCATTATCGGAAAACCATCGTTGGCCTGGCATCGTAAGTAATGTGGTGATATATTATTACTCAAGACTAAGACTAAGACATCTTTATTGATTCATATGGATCTAGATATTATATGTAACTACTAAATTTTTCTTGGATAGAGCTAATGTTGCATAGAGGGGAATCCGGCCCTGGCCCCATGGTTGTTACCCCTAAATAGTCGTGAACCCCTTCGCGCCATGGATGCTACGCCACTGGTTCCAGTGCATCCAAAATATTTATCACACTATGAATAAAGAATTTTTTTTTTGTACAAATCTTAAATGAACTCACTCTGTCTGGTACAATTTTTGTTTACACATTATGTCTCCCACACCCAATCTCGGATCAAGTTGAAACTTTGTACTATTATTTATTGTACCTAACAAAACATGAACTAATAATAAAAGAAAACAATAACCAATTAGTTACTACATTATTGGTAATTAATTATTTTGTCTGGCATCGTAAAAAAATGCTTCCTATTCCCAGACGTGGCTGTATATATGGAGTGATTCCCCCTATTACGCTTTGTACACGTTACTCCCACTTCCCATCCTTCGGTCAAGCTGACATTTTGCATAATTATTTCTCGTCGTTGTATGAATCAATAAAAAAAAACATTAAACAATTAGTTAATCAATTATTGGTAATTAATTTATAACTTTTTTTTGTTTATAGCAGAAAGGGAGCTAAACCTTGCCATCTTGAGAAATATGGCAGTAATTAACGGTTCTTCCCCTTATATAATTTTTTAAAAAGTATCTTTTTTTTTCTTTAGCTTGTTTTAAAATTTCTCTCCCCTACAGGTACGCTACATTAGACTTAGAATGGACTAGTAATATTGAGTGACTCTAAGAACAATGAACTATTTGTAGTTTCTACAGACATCCTTTACTTGTCACCCTTGTAGTTTTATTTTGCTACATGCAATGCAGTCCAAAGATTTTATTTCAGAATTTGTATAGTAATGTTAAATTTTAAAACATCACAGTTATGTGTCCTAATGATGTGGAATATAAAACATCACAGATATGTGTCCTAATGATGTGGGATATAAAACACCACAGTTATCTATCCTAATGATGTGGAATATAAAACATCACAGACATGTGTCCTAATGATGTGGAAAATAAAACTTCATAGATATGTGTCCTAATGATGTGGGATATAAAACACCACAGTTATGTGTCCTAATGATGTGGGATGTGATAGTAAATTATAAGAAATATATGTAAATTTCTTGCCCACAGTTCCGTTTCCGGTCAATTTTGTTTTTCGTTGATTTTGATTAAAAGTAAACTTTAAAAAAAAAATTATTTCCTTCAATTAGTAGCCCACATTCATCTTCAACTCTGCGTTTAGATCTCATTGCTTCCGCTGGAAATGAAACAAAATCGTAGGCAATTTTAGTCATCAAGTTACAGAAGAGAAAAAAACAAACTCAAACTCAAACTTTAAAGTTGTTGGTCTACTTTATCGCTTCTTTTTTTTTTTCTCAATATATTCCAGTGAGTGGTGAGTAATCCAAATCCAAAAGAGAGAATCCAGGCCGGGTCAGCAAGTGGTTGCGCCTAAAGCCGCTCGCAAGGTGAAGCAACGAGCCACCTGTTTTGGCCTACTATTGCTGTGTTAGATATTGCCCAAACATCGACTAGCGTCTACTGGCTCAGATCGGCGGCTGGACGATGTGGGTTCAATCGTGACCTCCGTGACTATGTCGAGGGTGCCAGTTCAATCCCTGTGCCGTCACATTTTTACGTCCAAAAGTTTAGTTTGTGGAAGATGTGAAACCATGAGAATTTTTTTGTGTGAAGGGCAAGTTAAAAAAAAGATCATGTAAAAAAAGATCACGTTAAAATCCCTCTACCCCCCCCCCCCCCCCTATCCTGAAGTCTTTAAGTTCCCTATCTAGACTAAATTTTGTCTATAGCGTGTCTCAATGACACTACAGCGTGTTTCTGGTTCAATGTCTTTTGTAAAAGATAGGGAGGGGGGGGGGTGAAGGATATGACTAACTGGTAGAGGTTTTCATGCTGACCTTGGAGAAAACGAACAGCTGAAACATAACGGATAATTAAATATTTCGTCAGGATTGACATTTTAATCTGTCAATTACACACCCAAGAGTTTTATGGGATCAGCAGTTTATTTCTCTGAGTCCTAAATAATCTCTTCCTTGATACCATCTTATTGATACACACACACACATTACAGCTACACACAGTCTACATACAAGCTACACACAGGCTACACGCAAGTTACACACAGGCTACATGCCAAATATTTTCTTTTATAAGAAGTGTATTTGACTTTCAGCAAAATTTCTTTTATGTAATAAACCCCCTCACCCCACCTCTAAGGGCTTTCTATTTTCCTTTTTTGTTTTCGTCAACTGAATAACTCTGGAGGGGTAAACGTACCCCGGACCAAGAAACGGATTCAGCATGTGTTTACATATAAATTCAAACATTAATTCCAGTCCATAAAAAAATGAATCTCTATAGACGTGTCAGATTCGCATTTTTGTATGACCCGGAAACGGAACTACGACGTTGACACACGAGTGTGACTACATGAAATGACGTAGACACAGCTGACATTGACTGATGGACCAAGAGGACATTTGAAAGTCCACGTCCACGATGTCTGAATGACCACAAGAGTCGTATACAGTCATGGAACACCTACTACTTGAAGTCATTTCTTTGTCTATGGGAAAGAAATCTGCACCTATATATATATCTATATCTATATCTCTCTCTCTCTCTCTCTATATATATATATATATATATATCACTCGAGCATGTAGAAGTTATTTCCCTAATTCCATATCAAACAAAATAAATTACCAATAATTAAATGACTAATTGGTTATTTTTTTTAAATTGATTCATGTTTTGTTAGGTACAATAATTAATTGCTAAAGGTTTCAACATGATTCGAGAATGGGTGTGGGAGAAATAATATGTACAATTATCTAAAAGGGACCAATCCTTGTGGTCTATAGGGCAGATAATGTAAATGTCATCTGTTTTTGTGGCCTACGATTAACGAGGGTGTCATGTGGCCAGCACAACGACCAACCGCCTTTACTTTTCCCCAACTAACGTCAGATACCCATTAGAGCTGGGTGGACTCAGAGGCGCCCGAAGATCCCGCAATTAAAGATCCCAGTCATCACCAGGATTCGAACCAAGCTCTTTACCTCTCAGCCACCGCGCCTCCATATCTGTGAATACTGAAGGATAAATTTTATTTGCTCATGTCAAATAGAATAAATAATTATCAGTAATTATTTGACTATTTTTTAAATTGATTCATGTCTTGTCTATGATCTCACACGTCATTCCAGAACAGTCTCAGCTAAAAGGTGAGCCAAAGCTGGGCAACGATGAAGCTTCGTGATTAATTATCGTTTTCTAATACACAAAATTGGAGTCCTATTCTATGTTGCCATACACGTAGCTGTTGTGGTCCAACAAGACAGACATGATCGACGCAATGGACGAAAAAAACGACCAACAATTTCAATTGCAAATTATTATAAATTTTAAACTCCTAGAATGAAACCCATCCAAATCTAGATGTGTGTGTGTGTATGTGTGCCGGGGAAGTGTGTAGGAAAAAAAATGTTGCCTCAAATGCTTTTCACGTTGCAAGTACATTAGCTTTGCAAAGGGGAATAACAAAGTCTAAAATTTACTACAATAAAATATTTTGAGTTTTCTAACCTTAAGAAGAATTATTATTGTTCTTCGTTTATTATTATCTGAAATAAACTTTTTGTTTTAAACATCATAGATCTTCAATACTATTAAACATTACGCTGAGTTCTGATCCTAACTACTCACCAAACTGCAACACCTAATAGGAATAACCTAGTAGCGTTTTACAGTACAAACAAAAGTACAAAAACTATAATCATCCACAACTCTTAAAGATAAGTATACACTTCACATTTCAATTTCTATGTTACAACATTTTTGCTCTTATGCGGGATGTTCTTATAAAATTGGAGATTTTGTTTATTTCCACATTTTTCGACTTGGTATTTTTAACCCCCCCCCCCTTTCTCTTCAATACCCACCTTCACCCCATTTGTCCTTCACAGCATGCTGCGCTATGAGCGTAACAAATAACCTTGGCGACGAAGAGGCCCATACAGCGGAATGCTATGTCCCTACGTTAGAAAGACCAAATGTTTACGACAGTGTGACGAGTATTAAAAAAACCAGTAAAATAAACCAAAAATAAAACAATAACTTGGTAGTTGCCAGGCTTTAAATAAAATAGGAAGCCGTAGACGATACTAACCTCCGAATTACAAATATTTAAGTCAGAATTCGAGCGCTACCACCATCGACCAGCCGAATTGAATAATTTTTTTTAAAGATTTAATTTTGAGATGATAATCCAATCACTTAATATGTATATCCATAAATAAAGTTGAAAGAAATGATGCATGACGGTGCTAGCTGTTTAGAAGCTGAGTTTCATCTATCAAATCGAATGTGCGTCCACGCGATCGAACAGAGCGACAGGAGTTCATATTGACATGAAGACACTCTAGTCACTCAATCATCCACATGCACAAACGTATCCATATCCATATCTATTTGTTTCTGTCATTAGATCGACTTCTAGATATGAATAGAAATACACTGCACCATGTACAACGAATTCGGGAACACATTTTTTAACTTTGTCGGACAGACAGACAGACAGAAAGACAGCCAAACAGATCGACAAATATATGTATGAAATGTGTAAATACCGTTTATAGAATTGAACGATGAATCAAAACAAAACTCTGAACAGGCCACTTCAATTTCTTTCGTTTTTTTTTTCAATTTATCAATGAACAGCATCAAGGTTATTTATTTAAAGATGAAATTCGACACCAATGAAACATAGACACCAGTCTGGCTCTAGAGTTTTCAACCACGGCAATCATTTGTCTACAACAGTGGTTCCCTAACTTTTTTGTCTCGTAGACCCCTTGCCATGTTTTCGAGTTTTCAGTAGACCCCCTGCATTTTTTGTAAGATTCATCAACTTTAACTGTGTTTTTGTCCGTGAATACTAGGCCCTATATATTCATTGATGAAATTCATATTAAATGAAGCAAAGTAAAATTGAATATGAACGGACAACTTTGATAACAAAATTTCATTATTTAGGCTTTAATTTAGTTTGGTTTAATATTAGAACTTTTCGATTAAATGATGCTTGGCTGTTGTACATTTGAAAAATTGAGAACATTTATCCCGTTCCTTAATTTAATCCTCCCTACTTCTACTCCAGCCCATCATAACCAACACCCTGTACGGCAGTGCTGAACAACTGAAGAAAACAGCACACTTTTTTTCCTTGGCACAGTCTGCAAAAGAGCTGACAGCTGAGCAGCAATAAAGCTGGCTAGAAGAAGAAGAATCCTCATAAGAAACACTTTGAGATTATGACTTCACTGGGATCAAATTTAGATTATCACCTTGTAGCTGCAAAATAACCTCGTTAAATTTATGAAACAAGTCTGTTAAAATAGATTATATCCGATTCCTGCTTAATTACTTTGTTTTAAAATAGGATCTTTAGCAGCCAAGAACTCAGAAAACAAATATTGTCAAACAAGCTTTTCGACCACTGTCATACTTCAAAACTTAAACAAGTTCATAGTTCATCGGTACGGTATAAGGGTAAAGCTGTCATTAGTTAGACAATGTAACCGCCTGAAGTTGTTACTAATCAAAATATGTCAACTATTTGTACACACGCTAATGAAATAATCTTGACGTGAGATAGCAAAGTTGAAGTGATAATAGCCGAATGTACTGTCGACTAAACAATAGCAAAGTTGAAGTGATAATAGCCGAATGTACTGTCGACTAAACAATAGCAAAGTTGAAGTGATAATAGCCGAATGTACTGTCGACTAAACAATAGCAAAGTTGAAGTGATAATAGCCGAATGTACTGTCGACTAAACAATAGCACAGTTGAAGTGATAATAGCCGAATGTATTGTCGACTAAACAATAGCACAGTTGAAGTGATAATAGCCGAATGTATTGTCGACTAAACAATAGCACAGTTGAAGTGATAATAGCCGAATGTACTGTCGACTAAACAATAGCAAAGTTGAAGTGATAATAGCCGAATGTACTGTCGACTAAACAATAGCACAGTTGAAGTGATAATAGCCGAATGTATTGTCGACTAAACAATAGCACAGTTGAAGTGATAATAGCCGAATGTATTGTCGACTAAACAATAGCACAGTTGAAGTGATAATAGCCGAATGTATTGTCGACTAAACAATAGCACAGTTGAAGTGATAATAGCCGAATGTACTGTCGACTAAACAATAGCACAGTTGAAGTGATAATAGCCGAATGTACTGTCGACTAAACAATAGCACAGTTGAAGTGATAATAGCCGAATGTATTGTCGACTAAACAATAGCACAGTTGAAGTGATAATAGCCGAATGTATTGTCGACTAAACAATAGCACAGTTGAAGTGATAATAGCCGAATGTACTGTCGACTAAACAATAGCACAGTTGAAGTGATAATAGCCGAATGTATTGTCGACTAAACAATAGCACAGTTGAAGTGATAATAGCCGAATGTATTGTCGACTAAACAATAGCACAGTTGAAGTGATAATAGCCAAATGTACTGTCGACTAAACAATAGCAAAGTTGAAGTGATAATAGCCGAATGTATTGTCGACTAAACAATAGCACAGTTGAAGTGATAATAGCCGAATGTATTGTCGACTAAACAATAGCACAGTTGAAGTGATAATAGCCGAATGTATTGTCGACTAAACAATAGCACAGTTGAAGTGATAATAGCCGAATGTATTGTCGACTAAACAATAGCACAGTTGAAGTGATAATAGCCGAATGTACTGTCGACTAAACAATAGCACAGTTGAAGTGATAATAGCCGAATGTACTGTCGACTAAACAATAGCACAGTTGAAGTGATAATAGCCAAATGTATTGTCGACTAAACAATAGCACAGTTGAAGTGATAATAGCCGAATGTATTGTCGACTAAACAATAGCACAGTTGAAGTGATAATAGCCGAATGTACTGTCGACTAAACAATAGCAAAGTTGAAGTGATAATAGCCGAATGTATTGTCGACTAAACAATAGCACAGTTGAAGTGATAATAGCCGAATGTATTGTCGACTAAACAATAGCACAGTTGAAGTGATAATAGCCGAATGTACTGTCGACTAAACAATAGCACAGTTGAAGTGATAATAGCCGAATGTATTGTCGACTAAACAATAGCATAGTTAAAGTGATAATAGCCGAATGTACTGTCGACTAAACAATAGCACAGTTGAAGTGATAATAGCCGAATGTACTGTCGACTAAACAATAGCACAGTTGAAGTGATAATAGCCGAATGTACTGTCGACTAAACAATAGCACAGTTGAAGTGATAATAGCCGAATGTACTGTCGACTAAACAATAGCACAGTTGAAGTGATAATAGCCGAATGTATTGTCGACTAAACAATAGCACAGTTGAAGTGATAATAGCCGAATGTATTGTCGACTAAACAATAGCCAAGTTGAAGTGATAATAGCCGAATGTACTGTCGACTAAACAATAGCACAGTTGAAGTGATAATAGCCGAATGTACTGTCGACTAAACAATAGCCAAGTTGAAGTGATAATAGCCGAATGTATTGTCGACTAAACAATAGAACAGTTGAAGTGATAATAGCCGAATGTATTGTCGACTAAACAATAGCACAGTTGAAGTGATAATAGCCGAATGTACTGTCGACTAAACAATAGCCAAGTTGAAGTGATAATAGCCGAATGTATTGTCGACTAAACAATAGAACAGTTGAAGTGATAATAGCCGAATGTATTGTCGACTAAACGATAGAACAGTTGAAGTGATAATAGCCGAATGTATTGTCCATAAAACAATAGCACAGTTGAAGTGATAATAGCCGAATGTATTGTCGACTAAACAATAGCACAGTTGAAGTGGTAATAGCCGAATGTATTGTCGACTAAACAATAGAACAGTTGAAGTGATAATAGCAGAATGTACTGTCGACTAAACAATAGCCAAGTTCACAGTGTATTCATTGTCAGAGACGTAACACATTTTAAAAAAAAGTTCCTCAATACTCTCTGAAAGGCAGCATGGATCAGTGAGCAAAAAATCACAGGAATAGACGTCTATACAAACTATACAAACATATATAATCTAACAGTAAGTTGAAAGAACAGACATTAAATAACTAAAAGTCACAAGTTTATATCAAACAGAAGAAGGAACCGAATGTAAAGAATAAAAGAGATTACGTATCTAAAATAAAATTTCCCCAGATTAAATTGCATGTTAATCTAATCCACCCCCTCCTTAGTTAAAAAAAAAGTTATTTTCTTTTTCCCTCCCCTTTTAATTACTTCTAAACAGGACGCCAGTGTTAAGTCACGACGTAGGCTCTAGGATGTCTTACCTTGCTAATCCAAGCATAACCCTTTCTCCTCACAGCAGGTTTTCTGGAAAGCATGTTTGACAGGACGTCACTTTCACTGTCGTCATCGCCTTCCACAAAATCCGCACCGTTTAGTTTCACGGAATTCACGTTAGTATCCTCATCTTTATCCTCATCCTCGTCTTTATCCGAAGTCACAGATTTGTAATCCACTGAATTCAACACAAAGCACTGGTCTCCTTCGAGATGCGATGAGCGAACACCAGAATCCGATGCTTCGTGGGTCGGTATTACTTCCGGGTCAGAGCAGTGAGGCGTAGCGCTCGTGCCGTGACGTGTGTCGGTGTCGGATGATAGGTGATAGCTGGATGTACAAATGACTGCATCTTCTGAAATTTGCATATCTTCTGGGGTCACTTTGTTGACCTCATATGCAGAATGATCGAGGTCATGGGCCACGGTGATTTGACCGAGTACGTCTGGGTCTAACTCTATAGGTGTCATAGTTGATTCTGAATGACTTAGACGGATAACGTGCGGTTGGATGACTACAAGATGGTCATCCTCATCCATGGATATAGAATTATCTACGCGAGGCTCCTCAGGAATGACATCTGCCACAATATATGAAGGACTGACGGAACTACGTCTCTCATCGGCCTGAGGCAAACCCCCCGCCTCATTACCAAGCGTGTAATCTCTTGCGACCTCTGTGTCGTCCTTGACCTCATCAGGAATGCACGGCGTACGCACAGTGTCAGGCGAGGATTTCTTAAACCTTTCACCAACGAATCTGATAAATCCATCACCCGCCCTTCTCTTTACTGGTCCGGGAGTGACCCCTGAACCCTGAACGCCTTGGGGTGCTTCAAGGTTTGATGTGGCGAAACTGTGGGAGCGGAGTGTGACAGTTAACGGCTTTTTGGTTCTGTAGGGCTGTCCTGCGTCTGGAGAGCTCAGTTTAGTCAACGACAAATCTGGTGCCGAGGATGTACTTTTGTCGTAAGGGTTTAACCTTGAGAGCAAAGGTCGTGTCAGAAGTGCGTACGTTGATGACCTTGTGGTAAGAGAATCTGAAATGGATGGGAGGGGGCTCGGTGCCTCCTTTTTATCACAGGCTGATGAGACTTTTTCTGCAACGTCGTTAGATGACGTACTTCCGGGATTAAGATACCTTTCGTCAACAGGTGTATTGGATCCATTGTCTGTTTGTTCGCTAGACTTCATTGTGATTGAGTCCATTTGCTGCAATTGGTCAGCAGGCTCGTCATAGTCGCAAGTACTGCTGGTGTCCGAAACGCTGATGCTGGAGCACTCCTCTTCCGTGTTGAAGTTACTGTCTCCGTCCTCGAGCTCCACGCTGACCCCGTCGTCGTTCTCGGCACCGGCGCCATGGTGTCCAAGCTCTACCATATCGACGTCCCGCCGACTACTTTCATCACCGGTGACGCCAACATGGTCACTGTTCATGAAATCGTAACTACCCCGTTTTAACTCTCTGCCTGCTCCAGCACCGGACGATGATCCGGAGCAGTCAGAGTCTCGTTCATCTCCCATGCCGTCGTCGTAGTCGCTGTTATTTGATCCTGGGGCGTTGACTTCCTGACACCCCGCGCCTTTGGTCCCGTCCCTCGGGAGCTCGAGCATGTTCCGTACACCGAATACATTCACAAACTCCGCACCGGACTCGGTCGTTATCATCTTGAGTAACGTCACCGAGGGCTCGTCCCCGACAGCCTCCATGAATACAGCCGGCTGACCACCAGGGACAAAGTCAGCCCTCGGGTAGTTTATTGTGTACTCTCTAGAATATCTTTGACTCATGCTTAGAATGACATTTCACGATCTAACATTTCCTTTTTTTTTTTTGAAGCCTCCACCCCTCAGCTACTCGCCGACAGACACAGGATGAAGATAGTGCTGGGACTTGATGATAAACTTAACGTAAACTTTTGATAACTCGGAAAACTTTCACCATCACACAACACAAACATGTTCACTCTGAAAAATACAGAAAAAAAATGTTGGCATTAAAATAGAAATCTCAAAATGAAGTCCTACGAATAATTTATAGTACCTCTTCCCTGCCCTACTCATAAAGAAAAAAAAAAACTAAAAAAAAAAATTTGATTCGTAAAATTTATTAGGTTTTTTAAAATTAACTCTCTACCTATGTATCTAAATACATGTCCGTTTCTCTGGTATTTTGTTTACATCCTCAATGCAAACTAAAGATTGCATAGTATCTTCGGTACACTATCTCGATTAATATATATGTATAAAATGTAAACTGAATTCAAAGGGAGAGGACTCTTGACTATCTTGACATCTAAATTTAGAAAAAAACTACATTAAAAAAAACAAAACATGACAATGTCTCTACCACCTGACATTGTGTTTATTGAGATAAAGTTTATTACACATGAATAGAGGTGAACACATTGTCATGGTGCGGGGCATATAATAATACTATCTAGGGTTAGGGTCTATGGATGTTTGTCTTGTTCCGACATAGCTTGTACATTATGTTAAGCAGAGCCTATCAAAGTGGTCTGCAGAGCAGAGTGTCTCGGGTTCGAAACCAAGCGAAGTGAGTTCATAAAGCTCGACTGGAAGGACTACTTGACACACGTGACTGTCGTTGTGTAGGCGACATAACACCCTCGTTAAACTTTAACTACATAAACAGATGGACCAGTCATGGGCCGGCTTGTCTTGGGCCTGGCCTGTCTTGGGCCTAATCATGCAATCGTAAGCCTTCAAATAAACCACTCATTTTGTTCTTTTTATAAAAGCGGCAGTTCTTGGGGTGGTTGTTAGAATATGCAGCTGTTAGCCCTAATGGGGGTTGAGTCCATGTGAAAACAGAATTATTACAATGACTATGCTAACTTGACATTTAAGGTATGTACTATATCAAAGCTATTACATCTAGTTGTGACCAAGACGTTCTTACATTTGATATGGTAAATATAATCAACTTTAGTTTTAATTTATGAATACGCTGATCCTGTCTTACCGATACAAATAAATAAATAAAATATGAAATGTTTGAAATATCGAGTCTGATATAGTCATAGTTTGTTATTAATGTTTTTCTACACGGTACACCAACAAAAAAAAACAATAACAAACAAACAAACAATCTAACAAACAAATGTAATGTGTTACAAGTTTAAATTAGGTGTGACTCCCGTATTAAAGTGTAAGAGACTTGGCTCGTGTCAACAGTTTAGTTATTATCTCTAAACCAGATCTACACCTTTGGCTGAGATTTAAATGTATACACACCAGTCAGGATGGACCACGACACCGTGTGCACTGACGTCATGCTACAGAAGTGTGCTGTTAAGTCAAAGACACACACACACACACACACACACGTACACATACTGCATAGCGTCTTAATGCGTAAGTTGTACAAGTATAAGATGTCTCACACACATATACACTCATACACGTATTTATTGTTATTGATGATGCATTGTTACTAAACGGCTTTTATGCCACTTATATGTTGTCCCGATGTGTTTAGCAATCAGGCACCTGGTCCCAAAGTTCAACTCACATTACATCTATGTCAGGGAAACCGAAAAAAAAAAAGTTTCAGGTGGGAGCTAGACGACCAGCAGCCACGCTGGAGTCTGACTTCTAAACAAATGGCATTTTTTTTACAACTTCCTATCCTTATAGATCAAACTCACGCATGTCACTAGAGATGTACATACAAAACATTATAAGAGACTTGGTAATAGATTGGTAACGCGCATGGCGTTCAAACCGATGAGGGGGGGGGGGTTCAAATTTTAATGACATTCCTAAGACCTTCTAACACCAATGGATTTCTGACATGGGTCTTTGTGCTAGCCACGTGACACATTCGTTAACAGTCAGGCATAGAAACAAATGAACTTAACATCGTCTGCTCTATAGATCATATAGTTCGTCCATCGTGGTTCGAAGATGACCACTTTGTCATCCAGGGGCCTGAGGGCTATTGATCACGCAAGGTCTGTCAGGGGAATTAACTTACTTAATAAAACATTTTCTCTTTAAATGTGACGTTAAAGTTTTAAGACTGAAGGGGGATAGTGATAGGGGGATAGTGGTAGGGGATAGTGATAGGGGGATAGTGATAGGGGATAGTGATAGGGAATAGTGTTAGTGGGATAGTGATAGGGGGATAGTGATAGGGGGATAGTGATAGGGGGATAGTGATAGGGGGATAGTGATAGGGGGATAGTGATAGGGGGATAGTGATAGGGGGATAGTGATAGGGGATAGTGATAGGGGGATAATGATAGGGGATTAGTGATAGGGGGATAGTGATAGGGGATAGTGATAGGGGGATAGTGATAGGGGATAGTGATAGGGAATAGTGTTAGTGGGATAGTGATTGGGGGATAGTGGTAGGGGGATAGTGTTAGGGGGATAGTGTTAGGGGGATAGTGATAGGGGGATAGTGATAGGGGGATAGTGATAGGGGGATAGTGATAGGGGGATAGTGATAGGGGGATAGTGATAGGGGGATAGTGATAGGGGGATAGTGTTAGGGGGATAGTGAGATTAAATTGAAATGGATATTTCTTTCTTCTTAGATATAGCATGCTTTTATATATACGTATTTTCATTCATAAATGGATCTTTGTTAAACCTTTCGACAAATTGTATGGACCTCCACAAAAATCCTGTCCCAGGGATTCCATATACTTAAATCCGGCCCTGCAATTTACTTATAACAGGATGGTCTAGAACAGAAACTTCAACAATTTTACAACTTTTATTCTCCTTTTAAAATTTTGAAAAAAAAAAAAGATTTGAGATATTTTTATTTTTGACATATCAGAATCTAACATAATAAGTCAGTACATTGCTGAATCATTTGGGGAAAAAAATATAGTCTACTGGAAGAACATTTCGCACTGTATATAGAACATATTTAAGATGATTTAGATGTAACTGAATCAAAGAAAGAAAGCAGTTGAAGAATATCAATGCAAGTATTTAAGATAGTGGACATGTCGTTTAGTAATGTATGCGTCAAGGTCTCATGGTTTGAATAAGTAAGTTATATGCAGCAAATTAATTTTGAGAAGATGCTCGGAATACTGTTAGTATGCGTCAAAGTCTTATTGTTTGCATAAATATGTTGGTTGTTTACAATTACTTAGCTTCGACCAAATACGTTAAACTTGCACTTAATAGACTTGGGAATTTGAATATGACTAAAAATAAATTACCAGTTAGTTCGAGCAAGGGGAGAAGTGAAGAGTAGGAAGAGATATATAGACAAGGAAAGACAACAAGCGGGGCGTTATAGTTTTAAATAAGTTTATGGTGTCTTTTTTGTGTGTGTATATCTAGTAGTGACGTTCAATGATAGTGTTTATATGTTGTGTGTGATTGTGTGTGATTGTGTGTGATTGTGTGTTCAATATTCTCGTAATTCCAACTAGAGGAATACAAGTCTTTTATTTACGGACAGGAATTCTGTTCTCTTTTTTATTTTGTACTTAAATCTCTCCGGCATTACGTTGGAGTTTGGGTGATCAATTAGAATTAAACCCTGATACATTCCTACAAAACGAATCAATGCCCTACGTCTGTGTGTATCATGAACATCGAAGTTTGTCCAACAACAAATAGTTTCGCAAGTTGGACATTTAAAAACGTAATGTCAACTTAACTAAATATTTTATTTTTATGTCAGCTTCGGTTAGCTCTATCAACCCTCTCCCACACACACAAAGACATAATAGTACTAACTTAATTTCACACACATACACACACTTACTCTTTCTGTATCTCTCCCACATTTATATATATATATATATATTCAAAATAAAGGATAAAGGAATGATGAATCGAACATATTCAGCTGGGTTATTACATCAACATTAGCGGCCACTATCAACAGACAGATGTTAGATCTAATTCTGTTGACTGACATTGTTAAGAAGTAAAAAGACGATGGCACAATTCATGGAAACAGTGCCATTAGAAGACAAATCTAAATATAAGACCAGATCAACCGATAACATACATTCAGAGAGACAGTGATAACTACCTTCTCATTGGAATAAGTACGCTGCTTGTAGTTGGACTAAATCATCCTGCTGCTGACTGTTGTATGTAAACAAAGACCACGCTCAACAACGCCAGCCATTTTCTTTGACTGTGCTAGATGACATCTTGTCGAGTGATCTGTCATTTGACAGTGGAGCAAACTTCCAGGTTTCCCCCCCCCCCCCCCGAACAAAACCAAACCCTCACCACAATACTCCCACACTATCAACATATGTTTTGGTTCCCCTTCCTTCAACGTTGTACCTATGTTATCTACATTCATCGAACCGGTTTGACAACAAACACTTGCACATAAAATGTATCGGAGCCCCGGAGGTGCAGTAGGGCTAAAAAAAAATGAAAGAAAAAAATGGTGTGTGTGTGAGTGGGGGGGGGGGTAATAGGTTAGTGAATTTCTTTAGTTTCTAACCGTACAAGTTATTCCACATTTATTTCCTCGAATTCTCTTGAAGTGCTGCTACCTGTTACCGGCGAGAGGAGGGCAGTCAAAGATGGTGTGTGAGCGGAATGATTTTTTTTTTGTGTGGGTGTAAATAGTTCTGATTGCCATGACATACGCTCTACTGTGTAGTAATACATTCACTACTCAGAAATTGAATTGATTAGAAGATGAAGACTCACTATTTATTTATATCGGGGTTAATTAGCATATGATATTGTCATAACATCTTACGATTAAGCCAGTTTGAACCACTCAGATTCCTAAGTCATTAGCTTTCATTCCTAAAGATTAACGACGAGTGCTAAGTGGCTACGTAGACCCAGTTGTGACCTGCATATTTTGGCACGTATGATGCAGACAAAACCGTTATCTGTTTGGAGTCTATTTCAGTTCTCATCACGTCGTCTGCTCTTGACTTCAGCCAGAACTTTTCATACTTACACTAGTCAACTGTTTAGAATGGAGTTCGCTGGATGTGTTTTTAAATATTATAAGTAGCGAAACTAAAATCGTGGTTTCAAATTCAGACACTCTCGTCCCATTGGTGTATTTAGTTTGTTAGTTTGATTGAAAAACAGTTCCATATTAATTTAAAACAAAGAAACAAAACACAGTAATAAACCAACATTTTTATTTCAAAGAAAACGTTTTCAAAGTACTACGAAACTGATATTTCCGACATAATAAATGTACGTAATTGGCTGCACTAGTGTTGTGTGTGCTAATTGTAGTGTGTATCACAGAGTCAAGGCGGTCATATGGGGTAGATGGGGGGGGGGGGATATCGCCCATGCGCTGCGCTTTAAGAGGCCCTCATAATAAGGAAATCGTACAAATATATGTGGCCCTGCTATGACACTCACCCGCGTCCGCCTCTGCACAGATTACACTCGTTTGAAACCAAGACTTTTACAAACCGCTGTGCCACACTTACACTTTACGGGAGTTCAAGGGTTCAAGAGTCACTCTTGCACTTCAAAGAAAGAAAATATTAACGCACGCAAGATGCAGTAACAGACTATCAGTTTGATGTTGAGTCTTGCATCAAAACATAAAGAATTCATTGTGCTAGGCCAGCGTTTCCCAAATTGTGTTCCGCGGAACTCCAGTCTTCTGCAAGGCCTGAATAGGTGTTCCACAAACTAATGCAATAATTAACTAGTAGGCCACTACCCTCTTTAAAAAATAAGCTAAGTGTTCCGCTAAATATGCGAAGTATTCCGTTAAGGAAAATGTTGAGGAAAACATCGTGCTAGACCATTATTTGATTACATTGAAAAAGGAAATCAGGAAACAAATATGAACTTAGGGTCAAGTAGTACACAATTTTTTTAGGCCTGCTGGGGGGGGGGGGGTTCAACTTCCTGTCACGTGCCTTGCGAGCTAAAAACACTAAAAACATAGTCGAGTCCAATGGAACCGAGCCCTAACCTGTGAGGCCTCAATGTGTACACTGTGGACAGAAGAGGAGAACCGTGTAATGGACAAGGTAGACTGCTCTAGACGATGCGCTAGGTAAGACACTGAACATTTCGATGTCTATAAGAAAAAAACGAAAGAAAAGAACACTGAAAAAGAATAAAAATATTTATTTAAAAAGGCGTGTCTAAGGGGAAGTCCTTTTTTACAGTTATATATCTCAATTATATAAAATTTATTTCCCATTTTCGAAATTAAACACAATAATTAATTAACCAATTGATTCCTGTTTTTTTTTAGGTACAATAAATAATTCGTAAAGTTTCAACTTGATCCGAGAATGATGTGGGAGAATTAACGTGTTCAAAATTTGTGACAGACAGACAGACAAAGTGAGTAAAAAAACAACAGAAACCTTCTCACAGGTACTATAGCGGTGCTATCAAGCCCCTCAGAATTTCAAGCAGTGAAAACTGCAGCCCCCAGAAGATAGGTTCCTTTGGACTCAAGGATTTTTTTAAATTGTTGCGGCCTATGACACATAATTAGTAGGTCTATATGGCCCATTCGTCGAAAATGTTAATAAACCTCTGTGGTAAATGAACAATTTGTAAAGCTGGTGAACTTTTATCATTTGACTTAACAATGAATATTGGCACTTTTGTTCTTTAAAAAATACTAAGCGATGTTGTTTTTCTACATTTCATTATATTCTGTATTCTGTAATGTCACATTTTTCACATCCAAAAGAAGATAATAAGTGGAGAAAGAGATACTGACAGCTTCTTTATGAGGGGCTCGTTCTTACCAAGAAAAGTCGACAGCGTACGTGGCTATGCGAATATCATAAGAGCCACCCCCAAGACAAATGTCAAACGTCCAATGCTACAGGAAAATCTTGACAGTTCAACAATGTAACATTGACGTAGATCTGCATCCTGAGTTATTTCTAAACAACTAATAAAATATACAAATACTTAAGGAAAAAAAAAGCTTATCTTACGAGAAGAACTCCACATTTGCAAATATACATCACAATAATGTAGACGCTATTTCCCTTTGTCGATATTAACAACATAATTGATTGCCAGTAAAGGTATAATTGTTGTTGTTATTTTTTTATATTGATTCATCTTTTGTTTGCTACACTAAATAATTGTTTAAAGTTTCAACTTGATCCGAGAATGGGTGTGGGAGAAATAACGTATAATTATCTAAAGGGACAAAACCTCGAATATTTAGCCATATCTTTGAATACTGAAGTATTAATCTCCCTCTTTGGTAGCAAACAAAATATTTAAACACTGCCACAAATGTCTCAAACTAGAAATATGTGTAAATATTGACAAATTTGTTGTCAATTCATTGTTTTTTTTTATTGATTCATACAATTCATTTGTAAATAAGTTGATCCGAGAATGGGTGTTGGTTACTCTTAACGTGTTCACAATTTCTACCAGACAGACAGACAGACAGACAGAGTGAGTTGATATAAGTTTTGTAACAATAATGTTTGTCAGCTCAGATTATTATTTGAAGGGTGAGAGAGAGGGGTGGTGGCTGCGCTCTAGACTTAATGGTTCCGGGGCTGCCAGGTGGTGAGGTATGCGCGTAGGACTGTCATTATCTTATCTTATCTTATAAAATACAGACGTTGCTAGCTCAGGCAACCCATTCCATGCTCTAATAGCACTAGGGAAGAAGAAGTATTTGTACTAATTTGTCCTAGCATATGGGACGAGGAATGTACCTTTATCTTTGTGTCTTTCAGAGTATTTTATTAAATTTTGTTTTTGTATTTGAAGATTATGGTTCAGTGTTTTATGTATAAATGCTACTTTACTTTTGAGCCTTCTGTCCTGAAGGCTTTCTAAATTTAGTGATTTTACTAAAGGTGTTATTCTGTCGTTTTAATGGTCCCGGGTTCAAACCCATTCTGTGTCGTCCTGCTGGAAGTATGGAACAACAGAAATAAGAAGGTGTAATAACCCTCAACTCCCAAGGAGAACCCGAAAGATGTAAAACTCCGGGGACTTTCTTTTGTTCCCTCTGTCACAAATGTCCTATTATCTTTTACTTGCACACCATATCGTCTGTTTATGTCTTAAATTATATATTTTTTTAAAATCAAGGAAATGTTGAATATGATTAAGTGTTGTGTCAATTATAACAAACATGACAACATATATATCTCTTAGCTATGAGTGACTTATTGACTTACTGTATTGCTCGAGTGTCATCCAGAAAGAACAAAGGGACCTAATCCGTAATAAACTAGGTATTTTATAATTCCATTTTTCTGATGAAGACTTTATATTTCACATTTTGAAACGGGGAGAAACTAATGAACAAAATTTGACATCGACACACAGAGAATCATGTTATTGATGAAGTGTGTGCAAACCCTCTGGGCCAAAGAACAGGATTTGAGGAACAGAAGCGGAGCATTCCTGGATGCAATGGAGTGTGACCTGCTTACGCCACAATCGACACAGTGTGGCAGGGGGGAAGTAATACCTACGTCTTGTAAAGGGAGAGAAGTCGGCATGGGTAGCGATGAAATCATTTGGAATGTAAATATAATATTGGAATGGGAGGGAAGAACTAGTGCGTGCCGCCGCTGACACCACTGCCACGAAATGTGTCAAACTAGAGAGGAGATATTTACACATTGGTTGTCATTGAGAGGAAGTACTCCGGTCTAGATGGCAAGGACCATTAAGAGTCGTAACGTGTTAAGAAGAATGGTGTAATCTCTCACAGTATATCTGTTTTTTTTTTTTTTTTTTTTTTTCATTTTTAAACATTTTTTGAAATTAGAAAGTTTAATCTAGATTTTACAAAAGCGTGTTTTTTTTTAGCACCCTTGAAAGGGAAAGAGTTGTTCTGCATAGCTATTAGTTTTGTGAGGGGTGTCTGTCCGCCCGTCTGTTATGTTTAGAAGTTTAAAAAAAATTTTTGAAAACAAATCTTATGATATTTTGCAGCTTGCGAAGTTCTATTTCTACTTTTTACCTTCTGAAATCGAATTGTTTTGATGTCAAATCAAATATGTAAAGCGTTTTTCCCCCTCATAAAAATACTTTATTTTTTAAAATTATTTATTATCAATGTAAGAAGAACACGGAGGCTATATTACATAGGGGAGGTGATTTTTCTGCATATTTTTTTATAACATTCATGCATACGGTCATTTTGTTTCCTCGCGTATATCAACTCACCCCGTCTGTCTTTCTGTTTGTCTGTCTCGGTCAAATGTTGTACACTTTAGTTCACTCACTTCCCATTCTTGGATCAAGTTGAAACTTTGTAGAATTCTTTATTGCTAATGTCAACATATAATTCTATAAAAAAAATAACTAAACAGTAAATCAATTAGTCTTAATTCGTTGATTTAGTTTTATAAGGAAAATGTACAAAACCAACCGAAGATGACAGATATGGCAGTGATTGAATGATGCTCTACCCCTACAACACAATTTGGAACTTTTCTCCACATGCGAGACAACAGACATACAAGGCCAGGCGAGATCTTACGTATATATGTACACTTTGGATTGATCCAAAATAATTGATACCATTTCACCCAATATAGGTGAGGTTTTAAAAAATATTTTTTATCTATAACTCCTTATAAAGAATGATTAATCGTTTGTACGAAGCTTATATCGGTTTATATCCACTCACTCTGTCTGTCTAAAAGTTTGTTCCATATCCAATCCCGAAGCAAACTGAAGTTTGAAACAATTATTTCTTTTACTTGACAACACAATAATCAATTTAAAAAATAGTTAATTAGCTATTGGTAATTATTCTTCTTTTGGTTTGGTATCTTGAGCAAGCGAAAGGAATCGTACTTGATAAATGTGGTGGTATAAGCTAAATTACTCCCCTTGATACCATTGAACCCTAAGTGAACATTTTTTATGCATTTAAAAAACGATCATGTAAACATTCCCCAAGATACCCCCTTCTTCCCTCCTCCTTTCCCAACTGGTCCAGACAAGTGAAAGGATCATAGCGCATCGAGAAAGCTAAAAGCTAAACAAAAACAATCGGTAAACAATATTTCTAATCTCACAGATTTATTATGTTTGGTTAAGTTATCATTATAATTCAGAGCGGCCTTAGTAGTGAGCGGGGCCCTGAACATATATATACCGTACCACATAACGCTAATTAGTTCATCCACCTCTGACGCTGTATACTTTATTTTTGCTATTAAACATAGTACCTTACGTAGGTACTGTACTATTGGCCTGTCGCTAATGACATACTATGTTGTAATTGTTCTGCTTAAAAAGATTTCGCCTTTTAAGGTTAATAAACGTAATTGCTAACTATTGTAAAAAGACGAAAGCTTAAAACCTATGGCCATATGCAGGATCTACGGGGCTCGCAAACACCTTCCTTCAGGGAACAGTGCCAGGGAGGAAGAAGAGGCAGACAGAAAAAGCGATGAGAGGACAACATTATTGAATGGACGGGCCTGCCATTGAGAGAGATTCTAAACAAGGCAAAAAAAAGGGAGGAATAGAGAATAGAGAAAGACGGTCGACAAGTCTTGCCTGGTGCCCCAACGGTCCAACAGACTAAGGGATAGGTAAAAGGTAGAGGTAAAACGTAACTAATGATTCAGAAACATTTTACAAACAAGATAGTAATAAAAATCTGCTAAACACTCATAGCGGAGAACCAGAACACTTGCAATAACCAAATAGTTGCTTTGAGTGTCACAGACGAATTCAGTCACTTCCTGGCTGGTCTCTTAGTACTAATAAAAATATGATGTATCCCCGTGATTCCCAAAGTGGTCTATTAGACCCCCAGGGGTCTACGAGCCAAAAAAGTTTGGGAACCACTGATCTCCCGATGCGCCATCCAAAATGCGAAGTCAAAATGTTCTTTAAGAACAAAGTGTGCAAATGCGCTACAGTGGACCTCATTCACCAACCGTTAACAAACAACATTTAGCCACGTGATAATATTGGTAAAACAACGAAAAACAAAAGTATCACGTGACAGCCTTTATGGATTAAATATTTTGTATAGAAGAGACAGAGAATCACGTGGCTAAACGTTGTTTGTTTACGATTGGTGAATGAGGTCCATTGTCCCTTGACATTCGCAGATCCGACTATAAGCACGGGTTTTCAAAATAAATAATGAAAAACCTACTCCCGTGTTGTTGTTGTTTTTTTGTTGTTTTTTACATTTTTTGAAACACAAGTTTCCCACGGCCACCCGTTGTTTATGCACAGTAACCTATTGGGGGAAAAAAATACGCCATCGCCAAACGTTCTGGATGCTGATTAGTCGAAATAACCGCATAGTACATGGACTGGATCAATCGAGGCCAAATCATTATAGTAGGTCTCAACACTGACCTGCTACGTCGCAACCTGTGTAGACCAATAGCTCGTTGCCTCCTCACAGGTCGTGATGTGAGGTCAGAAACAGTTTGCACATAAAGAGAATGGCCAATTTTTATTTAGGAGATTAAAGTGTTATACAAAAATGGTGTACATATATCTATATGAAATTAAATATTGGATGTCGTTTATTTACGAAATTATTTAAAAATAATATTTAAAAATGAATTATTTACGATGTTAATTGCTCGCTTCCGTTTTTTTTTTTTTTTATTGATGTCAAGGTGAACTGTTTAACAATGATAGCCTCGTAGAATCGATAGGTCATAAGATGCTGTCTTTTCCGAAACTAAACGGTATTTGATACCAAAAATGTCACTTTAAGAGCTTGCATGGTAATGGGTATCATACAGATGCCGGGAAGGCTTCCAAAATATTGAGTAACAATGTTACAAGTCTAGTTAATGAAAACTGAGCTGAATTGCGAAGGTGAAGATGACAAGGAAACCTATGATACGCCCCCCCCACACGCACACATCTCTCTCCTCCCTCTCTCTCTCCCTCTCTCTCTCTCTTCCCCCTCTCTCCCTCTCCCCCCCCCCTCTCTCTCTCCTAAGAAGCTCCTCTAATGTTATCCTTCATGCAGACGTATTGCTATTTCCATTAAAACACTCCGCTTCTCCACGAGCTGCACCTAGTTTGTATCACTGACAGACTTCATCGATTGACAGAGTGATATGTCGTGATGTGAACATGACGCAGAAAGTTTCTAGTCGTGTCATTGTTTTCCTACCTGAAGAGGTACAATTGCATACATTTCTTGGCAGAGACAAAATAAAAAAAAAGATCTAGAACAAAACTTAAGTCTTATTAATATCAGATAACATAAAATCTATTGGACTGTTTTATCCTGAATTTGTGTTTGCTATAATATCACTGTCGTAATTACAGTAGAAGACATTGCATCATTCTTACTGGTCTCCCCTCCTCCCCCTCTATAGTTATGGGATGTTTCTATAGTCTCGTCATGTTTGTGTTCACCAAGACTTAGACGATGACCTTAAAAGGGGACTAATTCAGCTTATACCCCTACTTCAGTCAAGTACACTTTCTTTTCCTTGCTCGAGATACCAAACATTGCAAACAAAATAATTATTTACCAATAGTTAAATAACACATTGGTTAAATTCTTTTTATTGATTCTTATGATGTCAGGTAAAAGAAATAATTGTGCAAATTTTCAGCTTGATCCGAGATTGGGTGTAGGAGCAATAACGTGTACAAACCTTTTACAAGACAGACAGTGTTGGTATAAGCTTTGTAAAAAATACAATCGTTTTCAGTTTAGTTGTACTAGTTTAGTTGGACCGCAGTTTATAGAAGTTCAAAAAATTGATAGTGGGCAGTTATGATTCTTCGGAGAATAGATATATATATTTACTGTTCTTTGTTTATGCATCTAATTCTAAGGCATTGACATAAGTTATTCAGCTCTGTGTCTCGATGTTGCTAGACTGTAGTCTCAAACAGTGGCTTATCTAGGGTAAGGTATTTCATTTTTGAAGCTTTGCGAACAGCGAAATGAAAATACCATCAAATTTTGTTTTAAAACTATATGTATTTCAAACTTCAGTGTTTATTTCCATATTTATTTATTTACAATATTAAACACTTTCCGTTCAGAGTTTCTCTTACATTACATACTAGGTCATGGGAGAACCTTGTCAGCTGTACCATCGGGTTCTGAGGCGGGGTTAAAAAAACGATTGTAGGATACTAGGGAAAAATTTGACCTGAAAAGACGGTTAGAATCGTAATGACATAAACAGACTGACTGTCCATTCAAATCAAATTTTACTTGATTAATATACAAGGGGATGAGGGGTTCTGTCCCTTGAATAAAACAAATAGGACCACCTTTGAGCCTAATAAGAGGCTCTCGCTTCACAGTTTAAGTATTTTTGGAGACGTGTACTTAATATGTCGTACTGGTACCAACCTTGGTTCGAAGCTTACGTTCTTCCATGACAGGGTCATAGGTCATAGTTGGATAGAAATTAATTTCAATATCTTTAAGAAACAGCCTTGAATTAGACCGAGTTCTTCGTCCCCTTTTTCTGACTGTCTTGGGTAGGAGACCGACTAATCGGGCTGACAGGGCAGGTACATGCACCCCGATATACTGGATTATGGTCTCAAATGGTTACTATTATTTGAAATTTTGGTTCACACTACTGCACATGCTTAGGTATCGCCTAAGTTCTATGCCTAGAAGGATCTAATTATTTTTTTTTTAGATGGGGTGTTTCATCAAGTCAAAGTTTTACTGCCGCTGAAGGCGTTCCCATAGAAGACGCAGAACGTGAAACATAAAGTTGTGTATACAAAACTAAAATCCAACTAAGTTTTCGGTCTGGAACACTGGATACGCCTCTGAACAAAACATTTTAACCTGCAGTCTATTACGTCTGAATCGATTTTACATTGTAGAACTGGTATCCCGTAGAAATAAATAATTATCCTACATCAAACTCTTCTAGTTATGACAGTAGGCCTACTTACCATAATAGAACAAGCGAAAATGATTTTCAATTCCTAATTAGTCCAGTATCTAGTCACGGTATCGTGAATTCCTAGGACTGAGCACACACACACACACAAACCATGTCCAGAACTTCCTCCCTGTAACGAATACTTCGACTCTTGTTATCAATATGTCAAGCCAAGCACTGATCAAACAAATCTTTTAGATCTATAGACAACCTTCGTGACGCTCCCGTGATATGTGACGCGTGGGACTCTTTGGATATCACTATCGATATACGAACTAAAGAACCGATGGCATGTCCTATGCAGTGTCAAGTGACACAAGACATGTCACATGTACAGAAAGACGTTGGCTTGAGAATTTAAAAGTGGTCATTAACGAAAGAGGGAGAAAAAAAAAACTGAAGTGGTTTGGTTGAGTGGTGCTGGGGAGGAGGAAGTCAACCCACTCTGATAGCAACCCACCCCAAGTAGTACTTTCATTGTCAATTTGTTATTATAGTTGTATATATGTACATCTGATGCGTGCTTCACTTTGCATTATGTCTATACAGAGGTACTACACAATATGTCTATACAGAGGTACTACACAATATGTCTATACAGAGGTACTACACAATATGTCTATACAGAGGTACTACACAATATGTCTATACAGAGGTACTACACAATATGTCTATACAGAGGTACTACACAATATGTCTATACAGAGGTACTACACAATATGTCTATACAGACGTACTACACAATATGTCTATACAGAGGTACTACACAATATGTCTATACAGACGTACTACACAATATGTCTATATAGAGGTACTACACAACATGTCTATACAGAGGTACTACACAATATGTCTATACAGAGGTACTACACAATATGTCTATATAGAGGTACTACACAATAGGTCTATATAGTTTTGTTAATTTCTCCTTTCAGTCCATGCGATCTATAGGGCAGATGATGTAAAGGTCATCTGTTTCTGTGGCCCACAGTTCACGAGGCTGTCATGTGGCCCACAGTTCACGAGGGTGTCATGTGGCCCACAGTTCACGAGGGTGTCATGTGGCCCACAGTTCACGAGGGTGTCATGTGGCCCACAGTTCACGAGGGTGTCATATGGCCAGCACAACTTTTACTTTCCCCCTTATCCATTAGAGCATGGTGGACTCAGAGGCGCCTTAAGTTCCCAAAATAAAAATTCCAGTCTTCACCAGGATTTGAACACGGGACCCTCCAGTTTGGGGGTCAGAAACTTTACCCCTCAGCCAACAGTGTACACTACATATATGTAGATGAGTACAACGTGTGAGGTGCTTTACTGCACTTTATACTTTTAGTTCTGTACTATGAGATAGTATCTATCGTTAGTTCATTCTTCTTCTTATTTTTTAGTTCCTTTATTGATGAGACAATGTTACTTTTGTTAGTGAATAGGTCAACAGGGACGTCATTTTCGTTTACCAAGGTGGAACTGTGTGAATCTTTGAATTATAACGTAGGGTATACCAACTGTCTACTCTGTCTGTCTGGTCAAAAGTGTGTACACGTGATTTCTCCAACACCCAATCTGGGATCAAGTTGAAATTTTGCCCAATTATTTCTTTCATTTGGACAACACAAGAATCAATTAAAAAAAACAATCAGTTAATTAAATATTGGTAATTAATTCTTTTGTTTTTGGTATCTCGAACAAGGGAAAGAAGCTTTGCTTGATGAAGTGGTGGTATAAGCTGAGTTAGTCCTCTTGATAGGTCGCCACTAGAGATTGTATTGAAGAATATTTTAACTATACAATCTTCTCTTTTTTACTTGTATAATCTTCTCTAGTCTTAAGAACCTCACTAGCAGAGTGGTTAGCACGTTTGCCCGAGGAGGCTTGAGCGACGACTTCGAAAGCAGGTCGTTCCCTTTTTTTTTTTTTGTAAATGCTTGGAAGTTCCTCTGGTTGGTTTCATTCAGGTCAGGATCTGACATTGGCCGATGATTTCAAGAGGAGTCTCAACTCTAATGGCAATCACATTATCAAATATCCCTATCACCTAAAGTTATAGTGCAAGGCTCGATAACAGTTTTCGGCCAGCAAAATCTCCTTTTATTTAGCAAAATGTTTGAAAGTCTACGTCCACAATCTTGAGCTACATTGAACAGAGACCTAGCAATTCTTTCTTTAGATTTACAGAGATTTCAGAAAGGTTGGGGGGGGGGGGTAATGGAAATCCCACCCAGGAACGTATTTTTGAATGAGAAAGAAACCAGCCCGTCGTTTAGTGTCTGCCTAGATTGATGTGCCAAGTTAGTTTCAAACTCTCAATACACAGCCTGGACCTTTGATAATTCTTGTTTTTTTAATTTTTATTCTCGTTTGTGAGTCCTAACAAATCAACACTAAGGCCGCACGATGCATTGACAACAACTAGAAGTGAATTGAATAAAAATAACAGTGTCAGGTACGTAATTGACCTATACAAAATGTCAAGGTGGTAAGTTGACGTCGTCTCCACGCCCTTCCTCCTTATGATCGGATTGAACTCAGTGACTGGGGGCCCACACAGATCTAACTCACGAAGTAGTCATACATATATCTTAAGTCTCTGCTCACACGCTAGTGTCAAATGTGTACATGCCTGACAGCATGTCACCAAGTCTGAATCACGCCATCCATCTCACCAGATGGCTGCGCATCCTTCAAACTCAATTGACTTCCAATTCTTTTCCCACCCCACAAAATAGTTGTTTATATTTTATCATCAAGGGGTGGGGCAGTATCGGGCGTGCCACTTAAGTAGATTGTGTGTGTGTGTGTGTGTGTGCATGTGTTGGTGTGTTGCCAAATTTTGCCTTATTGTTTTAATTGATATATTTTTCCATTTTCTCAATGACAACAAACCTATGTACTTAAAAAAGTTTCTAGGCTGTTGTTATCACAGTATTTCTTAAGTAGATGTTTTTTTTTCAAAGTATTTCTGATGTAGTTCTTGTACTTGAAGCTCCCTGTGAAATGCTTCTCAACAATATACACACCGCCAATAGTTAGTTTGCCTACACTTTAGTGAGCCGCTTGAGCATTTATTTATGTATCTATGTATCTAGTCTGTCTGTCTGTCTGTCTGTCTGTCTATCTATCTATCTATCTATCTATCTATCTATCTATCTATCTATCTATCTATCTATCTATCTATCTATCCTACATTCCGTCCTTCAGCAGGTAGTACTTACAAGAAGGCCCCTCCCACAATGACTCCAGTAATATTTTCAATCATTTCGAAGAAAATGGAAAGTAAAATTGCCTGATAGTTATTGCAAGGGGCCTTCAATCTCTAATATCTTATGGTCTAAATCTGGTCCTGCAAGAAGTTTTTGAATTCGGACTATCGCACCGAGATTTTGTAGCACAAGCCACTAGACTAGCCGCCCCTTTAACAACAATGTAGTCATTTGTATAAGAAAAAAAAATTACTACAAGATTAAAGGTTTCTGCATATTTATGACTTACACTTAGGTCCTCCCGCGCCGTTCGGCGCATTGGGCGGCAAGCTGTCTCCACAAAGATCTGTCACTGGCACTTATGACATTTGTAAAAACAAAATGTTTTTTTTTTACCTCTTGGCTTGCTTGAAATGAATTTTAATTCAATTGTTATTAGATGGAATTAATCCAGAGAGGAAACTGATCCGATATACAAATGCTAACATATAGAAATATAAATGAATATATGTATATGTTTAATTTACTGAATGCTTATAAGAAAGAAACACATCGCTGTATACACAAAATGACTATTAAAAGTCTATCAAAGGCAATCAATGAAGTCAGGACAATACGAATCTAAAAATTATTTAATAAACTACAAGTTTGAACAATTCACACACTTCAACACACTGGCCGGCCAATACACAGACACATCAATCTTCACATTTTCTATTTTATCAAACTTGTTTTTTTGTGTTTTTCTTGTGTTTCGTGAAGATCTCTGCGTGGCTCATGTAAACACAGCGAAGGCTAGCGATCGGCCACACAACGAGCGTCTTTGATAGCTCGCAATAAGCAGCATATTTGTGCGACCATCTTTTGGCGCCCATGCAAACATCGTGTCTGCTTGACACAGCCAGGTTTAAGGACGTTTTTAAGAGATTTATTCTGAAAATCGAGGATGAATAAAAAAAAAAAAAGAGACACTCAAACAGACACACGAATGTGCGCTCGCGCTGACCTGCCGAAGGTGAGCTTAGCGCGGACCAGTGAAATAAATGTTGACCAATACGAGAAACAAGTTTAAAAAAAAACAATAATGGAAAATTTGTTTTTTATCGTGTTGAATCTTAAAGTAATTAATGCCACGGTGTGTACAAATGCTCCTTCTTCCATAGTGCTTTTAGAGCATGGAATGGGTTGCCTAAGTCAGCCAGAAAAACCAATGACTTGGCAGAATTTGATTCATTGGTTAACATGCATGACTAGATAGACCTGGGAACACGCGTAAGATATAATCATCATCTTTTTTTTTTTTTGAAGTAACGTCTGTATTTTATAAGATAAGATAAGAAGACACAGTTGGGTCTCCTCATCCATGTCTAACTCTACGGCATTTCCTAAATCTTTGGACTCGAAACTTTTCTGAACACTTTACGTGCTCTGTGTTTGATTCCTGGTAGAATTATTATTGAACCAGAAAAACTCAAACGAAAACGTGAATTAAAGTTTAATAAAATTAATTTCTACATCTCAGGATTTCATCACATTATCTTATCTTCTTCTATCAAGAAAAGAAAACATTAAAAGATAATAATTCGTTTCGTTCATCTCACTCCTCTTTTTTGCATATACCGTTCATTTTTTTTTATTATTCAGTTCAAATTGTGTTTTTCTGAAGACGATGGTTGTGTGTAGGAAAGAATATCGAAACATCCAAAAGTAGTTTGAAGAAAAAACAACAACGGAATATAATTTTTGTTCAATCCATTTCTACTTTATGTTTATATAAAATCGGATGGGATCGTCATTGACCAGTGTGGTCCGCGGTATTAGCGCTACATTAAATCAACTACGATGTCAGTTTCGCCAATTTGCAAACCAACAAACTTGTTTCTAGTAGGAATAGAAAAGCTTAACTGTGAAAACTCAGACTTAGAGACTGTCAAGGTTTAAAAAGAAATGTTTGGTACTCTTTTTATGTTTTCATTGAATGTCGCACCTGGCGAGACTTAAACCTGTTCTTACCAGTGATCACGTCAAGTTAAACTTTGCAGTTTCGAGTGCCAGGGTTGTGTAAGTACAAATTACCTACTCCCTCCCTTGTGTCTGAACTAAAACAACATCAGACCACCCAGCACTGTAATCAGGGCGTGTTGGACTACAGTTGTAGTTGTTGTTTAGAGTAACATGGTCTAACTGATGTCTTATGGACTACAGTTGTAGTTAATGTTAAGAGTAACAAAAAAACTAAAACAAATTAATTCCACTTATCTTATTCATGGCAAACCAGTAACACAGACTAAAAACGCAAAATACCTAGGTGTTATAATAAATGAAAAACTATCATGAAATCCACATATTGATGAAACTACAAAAAAATCAAACAAAGCATTAGGGTTTATTAAAAGAAATTTCTATAAATCAAATAAGAACATAAAACTAAAATGTTATTTAACCTTGGTTAGGCCAATAATAGAATATGCTTCCTCCGTTTGGGACCCTCTCAACTCAAGAAAACATTAAGAAACTGGAACAGACACAAAATAGAGCAGTGCGATTCATAACAAACGAATATTCACATTTGACTAGAGTAACACCTTTAGTAAAATCACTAAATTTAGAAAGCCTTCAGGACAGAAGGCTCAAAAGTAAAGTAGCATTCATACATAAAACACTGAACCATAATCTTCAAATACAAAAACAAAATTGAATAAAATACTCTGAAAGACAAAAAGATAAAGGCACATTCCTCGTCCCATATGCTAGGACAAATTTGTACAAATACTCCTTCTTCTCTAGTGCTATTAGAGCATGGAATGGGTTGCCTGAGCTAGCCAGGAAAACCAGTGACTTGGCAGAATTTAAGTCATTGGTTAATATGCATGACTAAATGCATGACGCGTAGGACGTAATCATCTTCTTTTTTTTAAGTAACGTCTGTATTATATAAGATAAGATAAGTTATACAGCACTGACAAATCCACTCAACAAAATCTTCTTGGCTTCTATCAGCCCATTAAAATAGCCAGAATGATGAATTATCCGGTTGGAGGAAAGGCGTTCATATAATTATATATATATATATATATTGTTGGTGGGGGGATCGAGTTGAAGATGTGGCTGGACAAACTGTTTACTTGATGATATGATGTCCGCGAGTCCTTAAATGTCCAAACCAAACAACAGAACGAATAATATAGAAAACACAATTTTATTACAGAGAGGAGGGCACTGTCCACGTCGTCCAATTCACTAGCAGACGTCTCTTTGTGTCCTTCGTCCGTTATTCTCTAACCTAGTTCCGTTCTTACTTTTTAATGAACTGTCACGTCACTGAGAAAATACCCAATTAAACCCAACTTCTACGCGTCTTACTATTAAGTCAATGAACTACATATTCCCACATCAGCTATTTCATATTAGAAAGGACAAATATAGCTATTATGGTAGTATTACAGATGTAGCTACAGACAATAAAAGTATAAAACATCTAGTGAATGTGATTTCGGTTGTCTTGTAAGGTAATCATTGCACACTTGAGTTACGTTCCTTAATGTACATCTAGGACTTTGCATGAGAGCAGTAGTTCACATTAGCACCCAAAAACTGTTGACGTACCCTTCCAGACCTTGCAATCTATAGGGCTGATGGTGTAAAGGTAATCTGTTTCTATAGTTCAGGGTTAATGAGGGTGTCATGTAGCTAGCACAACTACCAAGGCGCCTTTACTTTCCCCAACAAAAATCAGATACCTATTAGGATTTCGTAGAATCAGGGGCGTCATACATAACCCGAAACAAAAAAAATCTCAGACTTCACGCAATTCGAACCCGGGACCTCTAGGTTCGGAAACCAAATGCTCTACTATTTAGCCACCACCCCTCTCCCTATTATGCCTCATCTAATGTACACAAAGCCGTTTTCTGCGGGCCACGGAAGGGGGAGGGGGTCTATTTAATTTGTCTTTTTTACTTTTCGTCGTCTGCGCCTGTTTTCGGAAAAGACCCCCTTTATATGAGTCACAAATGAATGTCCCGCGACATTAGTGAGAGCTCTCCAGCTGTCTCTTTCAGAGGCCTTCCGCTGCCTGCTAAATGGTGCTGCCTGCTAAATGGTGCTGCTTGCTAAATGGTGCTGCTTGCTAAATGGTGCTGCCTGCTGTTTCGTTATACACACATTTGTTACCGATTCAACAAACGCATTTGTTGGTTACAGTTGAAAGGCAGTACATTTGATAGGAATGTGACGGTGTAACGGGTAAACCCACTTGAACAATCTTTTATTTTTGTGGCAAAATAAAAAACAAATGTGAAAGCAACATTCGCCATGTTTCACATAGATCTAGATACAATCCAATAGATCCGTAATACACAAACTAAGGCCCGCAGGCTGCGGGTCATATCTGGCTAGTTCTAAAAAAAAAGTCCTATCAAATGACATAGAAGAATGAAGATAGAAGGTTGACAGGTCTTGTGTGGTGTCCCAGCGGTCCAGCAGACTAAGTGATAAGTGAAAGTGAATGTAAAGTTAGATGTGAACATGGTCTAACTGATGTCTTAAAATGACTATCTAATTGATCTAATTGTTTTGTAAAGGATCAATCTCTTATTCAATACCTCAAGATAAAATATATCTCCGTAAATTAAAAAAAAATTCCTTTTTTATCCTTTAGTTAAGAGTTCCATAGCTAAGCTGTTGTATATATGTCTCGTATGGGTCATCGAGTCATAATATGAAAAACTACTTATTAATTGTTGTTTTAAATTATGTTCCATTGAAATGCATACTAGATTTTTTCTCTTTAAAAAAAAAGTATACTTTTTTGTAAATTTAGTAGTTAGTAGGAAAAAACTTACTGAACGTTGTAATACTATTGTAGAAAAAAAAATTTTTGGACAAAGAATCTAAAACCGTTTGTATAAAAATGTTAGATATATGGTAGATAGTCGTCTCTCTTACTTAATAGCCTCCCTTGTTTGTTACTATTAATAGTGAATAGTTGTAAAAATGATGTATTTTTATGAAAAAACTGCTTGCATGCTTGATTTTAAAAACTAGATCTTACGCTTTCAGAAAAGAAAAAAGTAGCCGTTATAATGGTAAAAAATATTATGATGTCGGATTCTCACTCTCTTTTCTAGTTTACGAGATCTAAACGGGACGACGGATGGACAGACAGACAGACCACACAAAAGTAATAACGAGACCAAAGTTGACGAAAGACGAGGAAGGTTGACACCTTGAGGTTGTTATCCAACAAAGAATTAACTAGTGAGTCCAAAGAATCGAGAGAGAGTTATGAGCATCATCAAAGGTTTTAACCCAACAGTGAGTCCAAAGAATACAGAAAGTTATGAGCTTCATCAGAGGTTTTAACCCAACAGTGAGTCAAAGAATACAGAAAGTTATGAGTATTATCAGAGGAAGACCAAGATAATGATGGACTAAATGAGATGATGCTACTCCACGGGACAGACCAGTCTCACACCTAGCAACAGAAACTGTGTTTTGACATTGACAAGAACAAGTGAAGTAAAACACAACTAGTTTGAACAAAAGTAGACCCCCCCCCCTTCTTTTCCACTTTACAGGATGGTGACTCGACAGTAGTTGATAAACTTATTTCTAAATAAAGCAACACATCAACAGCAGAAAGATAACAAATCTAGGTCTTAACCTTCAACCAGATCACCTTGATCTACAGGTATTTGCTTTTGTACATTTCTTCTTCCATATCAAGCTAAAGGCATGTGTTGGTACAAGTTATTTGAACATTCTTCAACATGATAAGGAATAGCAACACCCGGCTTGTCAAGGATTTATATTTATGGAATTCGGTTTGAATGTGCAGAACACTTGGGGAAAAAATATGCAATTAAAACACATGTAGAATACTTATGAGGACTCCACAATATTTATATTGCCACGACTCGGTGCAGGCCGCACGGCATACCGTCAGCACAATCCGCAGATTAGGAAGGCAATGATTTGGATCGTCGACTTGGGCCCTGTGGGTTAAACAAGATGACTTATTTAGTACTATTAGTGGTCAATCCTTTATTTGATTTGCTTATTTTGGGTTTATATCAATAGCAATAACTACATGAAAACTAGTCAAAAGTCCTATGTATAGAATTCACGTGTGACTAACTTTTGTTGTGGGCGGAAGTAAAAAGTCTATGTCTGAGATATAACAAAGCGCAGGTTTAAAAAAATATAGGAAAAAAAAAGAAAATGGGGTTCCAGACAGAGAGAGAGAGAGAGAGAGAGAGAGAGAGAGAGAGAGAGAGAGAGAGAGAGAGAGAGAGAGAGAGAGAGATCAGGTCGTTTCATTTCAATGTATATGGCGATGACTTCGATTCCGAAGTGCAATTTTTCACATGACCTCCATATTTGTCCACATCTCGTGCAGCTATTGTTCTCAGGCGGTCTTCTCGTCTTCTGCGCCTGTCTTCAACAATAAACTTTTCTTTGAGTCTCTAATGTGTGTCCCGCGGTCTTTGTGTGGCTCTCCCCTATGCTAGTGATGGCGAAATGGCGCCTGATCTTTATAGCGCTTACGGGGCGCACCACTGTTGCGCCCTTCTCCTTTAAGCTCACCAAAAAAGATCGCCATTGGCATGCAGTCGTCTCCCATGCGGGATAAGTGTAAGATCCAGTGCAGCTGTCGAATGTGTTCTTCTATACTGTCCTGCTAGTCTCCAGTAATAGTTATTTATAATTTAGTCTTGTCAGCGTATGCCCTTTATGGAGCGAAGGCACCTTTGATGGAAGCGTTAGAGGAGCCTTAAATACCTTCAATAGAGCACACAGGTCTCAGAGCAATACAAAACTGCTTTATAAACATTGAGGTTTTTTTTGCTTGGTGATTAGACCTATTTCGCCATACTCTCAGTTTGAAGCAACTAAAAGCGCTGTATGTACTTACGAAACTGTGGTCTATTTATCTGGATTGTGAAGCATCGTTGTGTAATGCTAGCGTGTATATATGTACTTAGTGCAGTATCTCCGTAACAACTTGCTGGGATTATTTTGATGAGAAGTAAGACACAAATCATAATGAGAACCACTGGAGGTATTTTTTGGTCCTAGCCATTGTGGACAAGTACGACAGCAAATAACTGCCGAGATGGGCTGCACGAGATGGGCTTATCATCAAGGTGAACTAACACATTACACGATTGCACACCCTTCCATGCACAGTGTGTTATGTTTGTTTGTTTATTTAACGATATGATGTATATCTATCTATAAATCTATCTCTATCTAACTAACTATATATCCATATATATATATATATGGAAAAAATAACCAAACAATGCAAAAGTCATTCACTAGCCCCCCTTACACTCTCCCCCCTTCTTTTCTGTCCTCTCTCTCTCTTATATTTTTTTCCTCTCTCCTGTATCTCTTTTATTATCTATTTCTCCTTCTTGTTAATTTTCAAATCTTTCTTCTCTCTCTCTCTCTCTCTCTCTCTCTCTCTCTCTCTCGACCTGCACCCAATCAGCAGACCTTAACTCCTGAGCCCCAGCCTGACACCTTTGAAACCTGCTCTCGCGCCAACTATTTCATTATACTTTGGAAAGTAAAAGTTCAGGGTGGGTGAGACATGGTGAGTGTTTTTTTGTAAGTTCCCTTTGTGAATTTTGTTTTCACGTCTGCAAGTGTCGTCTGATGAGTGGGCACACAACATGCGTGGGCCTGTAGTCAACTCTATGTTGTCTTAATTCGTGGAAAGCTCTTTGGGTTGTCTATACAGCTCGTAACTACACCACACACACACACACACATTTTCTCCTCAATGCACGACATTTCAATGTATTTTAGCAACTGTGGTTATCTCCCTTTCTTAAACTTCGCAATTTTACAAGAAAAACATAAAAAAAATATTTATTTTAAAAAGACAACACCTCCATTAGACAACTAGATAGGGAAGGCTGCATCAACCTTCGCTAGACTACGACCAAGCTTATATCAACTCATTCTGTTTGTCTGGTAAAAAGTTTGTACACTTGCTCCCACAGCAAATCTTGGATCAAGCTGAAATTTTGCCAATTTTTTTTTGTATTTGACTTGACAACACAAGAATGAGTAAAAAAATTATATTGACTAATTAGTTAATTAACTATTAATAATACATAATTTTGTTTGGTATCTGAAACAAGGGAAAGAAATTGTTATTAATTGAAGTTGTGAAATAAGATGAGTTAGTCCCCTTCGTAGGTTGACTTCTGAGTCCTGAAAAATAGGACGATACTAAAGAGACTATATAACTATACAATCTTCCATGTTCATAAGCTGTCCACTAGCTGAGTGGTTACCGTGTTGGACTGAGTTGCCTGAGAAGGCATAAGCCATGAACGATTCAGGTCGTTCTTCTTTTTTTTAAAAAAAAAAAAAAAGCCTTAAAAATGCTCACATAATACTTTGGTAGTAAACAAGAAGAGAAAGAAACAAAGAGAGAAAGAGCTAAAAAAAAAGATTAAAAGATAGACAAAGAAAGAGAAACAAAGTGAGATAGAAACATAATAATCATTATTGTCCGTACGGAAATTTGTCTTACAATTTGTGCGTTACACCAAACAAGAAACATTACGAAACACCAAACAAGATAGAGAGATGGGATGCAGACTTCAGAGAAAGAAGAAAGAGGTGACAGAGAATGATAAAGAAAAAAACATTGGAACTAGACGGCTTTATGCACGTGACTAAAACACGACCAATTTGTTGTCCTGATTCAAAAGCTGGAACTAACCACCTGGTTCTAAACATTGCTTTGTTCTTCATAATGAGCTTTGCCTGAAGACTATTGTGGTGCACAATCAGTTCAATTAGTTAAAGCTCATTTATTTAAGGATCAGTTTTGTCTTTAAACAACAAATCATTACCTGAACAAATCAATAGCCCTATAGCTATATGGTAGGCGTCAGTAATTATTTTGTAGGCGTCAGTAAATTTGTTGTCGGCGTCAATAACTATGTGTAAGGTGTATGTAACTAGAATATCTGGCCGGAATCATTAACTGCTAACGTTAGTAGCTAATATCAGGTGACCGAGCCTCGCTCGGATGAATAATTTGTTAAGGAAGGATATATACCCGAAGACATTTTGAGAATATTTTTGTACCAGGTGGCCGAACCTCGCTCTGTTAAATAATTTCGGAAGGTTATATACCCGAAGTCATTTTGGGAATATTCTTGTAATTACGAAAATGAACGATCGGATAAAGACTACTAATCTGAAGAGTTGTTTTAGTGTTCTGTTAGTTCTAATTGTAGGCCTAATTGTACATGTCGATTAAATTTAAAGTCTTTTAAGTCCTCCTACAGTCTAGACAAACTACAGCTCACGTCCGTCTTATAGTTTTACAATCCATCTTTTGTGTAAAACTATTGTAGCACATTTAATTTCATTACTTTTCTTTCATAGTTTCATAATAAATCAATCTACAGTAAGATGGTGTGCAAATGTTTCATTAGGTCTATTGATCCTTTAGAACTCGTTCTTGTTTGCAAAGAAATATTTTAGTATACTGCGGTAAGCCTAGTGACGTAAACAGCGTTTTTCCCGTTTACGTCATGGAAAATTTTCATTCATAAAACATTCTAGCCAAAATTAATTTTTCGATAATGAGGCATTTTCAAACTGATATAACGGTCGACCTCGAGTTTTCCCGATGTGGCCAATGAGTTGAGAATTTTTTTCTCATTAATATGCACATACCTTGAAATTTTAAAGAAAATCGTTAGAGCCGTTTTCGAAATAAAATTTATATATATATATAAATATAAATATATATACATACATACATACATACATACAAGAATTGCTCGCTTAAGAGTATAGGATTACTTTTCTTTCATAGTTTCATAATAAATCAATCTACAGTAAGATGGTGTGCAAATGTTTCATTAGGTCTATTGATCCTTTAGAACTCGTTCTTGTTTGCAAAGAAATATTTTAGTATACTGCGGTAAGCCTAGTGACGTAAACAGCGTTTTTCCCGTTTACGTCATGGAAAATTTTCATTCATAAAAAATTCTAGCCAAAATTAATTTTTCGATAATGAGGCATTTTCAAACTGATATAACGGTCGACCTCGAGTTTTCCCGATGTGGCCAATGAGTTGAGATTTTTTTCTCATTAATATGCACATACCTTGAAATTTTAAAGAAAATCGTTAGAGCCGTTTTCGAAATAAAATTTATATATATATATAAATATAAATATATATACATACATACATACATACATACAAGAATTGCTCGCTTAAGAGTATAGGATTAGATCGACGTCATTAACTTTTAGGTCTGCGTCAGTAATTATGTGGAAGGTGTTAGTAGCTATGAGTTAACGTCAGTAATAATCTTGTTAGAGTATGTAACTACGTGGTCTGTGTAAGTAACTAAAATATGGGGTCGGAGTCATTGACTATGTTTTCGGCGTTAGTTACTAGGTGGTCAGCGTCAGTAACTATAAATAAGTAGTCAGGAGCGATGTCGATGGCTTTTTAACTAAGATGTCGGCGTCGGTTACTATGGTGTCGGCGTCTTTTACTGTGTTGTCGGCGTCTGTAACTAAGTGAAAGATGTCAGTAGCTTTATGGTTGGCGTCAGTAATTATATTTTTGGCTTTAGTAAATATGTAGTCAGCGTCAGTAAATATGTGGATATGTTGTCACATGGTCTGTGTCTATAACTATGTAATAGGTATCTGTGAATTAATTAGTCCGGCGTCATAATTTACCCGAAACAACCAATCCACTCTCTTGATTTTGCTACTACTATCCGTCCACATCACCACCCCCTCCCCCAGTTCGTTACCCCTGTCAGTGGTAGGCACAAGAAGAAGGGGGCGGCAATGATAATTTAAACGTGATTTTAATTGCAGACGTTTCTTTGTCTGCTGAATTAGAGACAATGAACCTTTGTGTTCAGCAATTATCTTCTCTTTGGAGTCAATCTCTTACAAAACGTTTATAAAGTCTTGCTGTGATGTGAAGTCTACATGCAGTTCTCGAGGTGACCAGACATTGCAGAGAAACTGAGACAATTGGGTAAGTACGTAGTAATAGAACTAGACTCTGGGCTGACAACGTAGTGATTGAACTAGACTGTGCTGATAATAAAGTGGTAGAACTAGATAGACTGTGTTGACAACGAAGTGATTGAACTAGACTGTGCTGATAATGTAGCGATTGAACTAGACTGTGCTGATAATGTAGTGAAAGAACTAGGCTGTGCTGATAATGTAGCGATTGAACTAGACTGTGCTGATAATAAAGTGGTAGAACTAGATAGACTGTGTTGACAACGAAGTGATTGAACTAGACTTTGCTGATAATGTAGTGAAAGAACTAGGCTGTGCTGATAATGTAGCGATTGAACTAGACTGTGCTGATAATAAAGTGATAGAACTAGATAGACTGTGTTGACAAAGAAGTGATTGAACTAGACTTTGCTGATAATGTAGTGAAAGAACTAGGCTGTGCTGATAATGTAGCGATTGAACTAGACTGTGCTGATAATGTAGTGGTAGAACTAGCCTGTGCTGATAATGTAGTGATAGAACTAGGCTGTGCTTATAAATGTGGTGATAGAACTAGGCTGTGCTGATGATGTAGTGGTAGAACTAGACTGTGCTGATGATGTAGTGGTAGAACTAGACTGTGCTGATGATGTAGTGGTAGAACTAGACTGTGCTGATGATGTAGTGATAGAACTAGACTGTGCTGATAATGTAGTGATAGAACTAGGCTGTGCTGATGATGTAGTGATAGAACTAGACTGTGCTGATGATGTAGTGATAGAACTAGACTGTGCTGATGATGTAGTGGTAGAACTAGACTGTGCTGATGATGTAGTGGTAGAACTAGCCTTTGCTGATGATGTAGTGATAGAACTAGCCTGTGCTAATGATGTAGTGATAGAACTAGACTGTGCTGATAATGTAGTGGTAGAACTAGCCTGTGCTGATGATGTAGTGATAGAACTAGGCTGTGCTTATAAATGTGGTGATAGAACTAGACTGTGCTGATGATGCAGTGGTAGAACTAGACTGTGCTGATAATGTAGTGATAGAACTACACTGTGCTGATGATGTAGTGATAGAACTAGACTGTGCTAATGATGTAGTGATAGAACTAGACTGTGCTGATGAAGTAGTGGTAGAACTAGACTGTGCTGATGATGTAGTGGTAGAACTAGCCTGTGCTGATAATGTAGTGATAGAACTAGCCTGTGCTGATGATGTAGTGATAGAACTAGACTGTGCTGATGATGTAGTGATAGAACTAGCCTGTGCTAATGATGTAGTGATAGAACTAGACTGTGCTGATGATGTAGTGATAGAACTAGCCTGTGCTGATGATGTAGTGATAGAACTAGACTGTGCTGATGATGTAGTGATAGAACTAGCCTGTGCTAATGATGTAGTGATAGAACTAGCCTGTGCTGATGATGTAGTGATAGAACTAGCCTGTGCTGATGATGTAGTGGTAGAACTAGCCTGTGCTAATGATGTAGTGATAGAACTAGACTGTGCTGATGATGTAGTGATAGAACTAGACTGTGCTGATGATGTAGTGATAGAACTAGCCTGTGCTGATGATGTAGTGATAGAACTAGACTGTGCTGATGATGTAGTGATAGAACTAGCCTGTGCTAATGATGTAGTGATAGAACTAGCCTGTGCTGATGATGTAGTGGTAGAACTAGCCTGTGCTAATGATGTAGTGGTAGAACTAGAGTGTGTTTACAACGTTGTGGTAAATCTAGACGAAAGAGAACTTAAAAGCTGACAGTCACTGGTCTGTGTTTGTTGTGATCATTTACACACCAACCTTTTTATCAAATAAAATTATGTCATCTTACATTGCTGCTTTCCTTAAGTTTTTCTCCCTTAACTACACTATGTTTTTCATTTCAGACTGTACCCTGTGTACTGAAGTAGAACTGCTCACTCAACAATGAAGGCTGTTCTTATAACCTTCGTGACTTTACTGTGTATCTCTACAATGATGCTTCCAAACGGTACGACGTTCATACATCTCTGAGTTTTTATTTTTAATTTATAGGAATAAAACATAATTCCATTATATTTACTTTACGAGCGACTAACTGTCTTTAACCTTAGTTTTTTCCAGTGTCTATGTTATTCTCAGGTTATTCCACAATCCGGGTGCGCTATTCTGCGTCAAATGACACTCGGATGGAAACGCTTGCTACAGGAAGTAATTAGCTTAAATGAACAGCAAAATAAAACTCTAAGTAATTGTACGGTGCGAAGTTGAAAGAGAGCTTCCACCTCTCTGTTAACAATCCATGCGCCGTTCCTCAAGGGAAGGGACCGTTACAGTAAGGGCAAGTCCTGCCGAGACCAATCGTTATAAAACGCCAGAACACTGTACTGCCACGTCCAAACCTGTGGGCAGTCTAAATCAATAGCTCATTGCCACCTCACAGGTCTGTACTATCCAATTTTTCTCCGGCATTCTGCGTGAAAAAAAAAAGAGTTGGGAAATGTCTGTTATATTCGTTCTGTGGGTATTTAGAGTCATATGGTAAGGTAACTTGATTGGGCTCCTTTCCACTAATATATTGCTCATATCACAGCTATCATGTTTCCAGTTACCTGGACCGTGAATGCCCTCGATTAGTGTGCTCGTCGTTTCAAGGAAAGTGTCAGAAGAAGTACGCTTTCCGCTATCACAAAACAGATACTCACTATCAGAATCACTACAAGAGGATGCAGAAACTCTTTCGTTGCTGGTTAGCTAACTTTTTTTTCTTCCGACTCACAACTTGGCATCAGATCCCTGTCACATCACGGCGGTCGCTCACGAACAAATCATCATCCTAGTTTACAAACGGAAACAAACTTGTCTAGAGTCTAGCCTATAGATACCTTTTTGCGTCTGAAGGAAGTCTTCTTGTTCCTATTCTTAATTAATTTTGTTTTATATAGGAAACTACTGAGCCAAAGAAAGAGGAACTTTTTAATTGTCTGCTATCGCAAAAGGGATTTTCGTTCTAGCTAGGGTGTCACTCTTTTTGGGTGTCAAACGATACGCCTTACACCCCTCTAGTGTTCGACACCTGACTCGAGCAGATACCCCATCAACCAAGTGGTCCACAACTGAGATTGGGACATAGCGCTCTGAGTATGCTATAATCATGAAATTAGCACTATATAAAAGCCATAATTTATTTTTATATTACATAATCCAGTGAAAGCTCTACATGTTCAGTTGCTACTTAGAAGTTAATATCATGGTACGAAAAAAATTGCTAGAATTTGACTACTCAGAAACCAGGGGGTGCAAATGCGGGCGCCCATGGGGATAGGCAACCCTTTTGTATCGGGGGCCACATTTAAAAAAAAAAGTATTTGTGTGATGACAAATTTCCTTATGAATAATAAAGATTATTATTAGTATTATTTATATACATATATATACTTACAACTTAGAAATATACAATAGTTGACAGTGTATAAATGTCTTTTGATTCATTTATACTGTATTGTACATTAACTTTTTTTTTCCTGTTAGATATTTATTAGAGCTGGGTGACTCAGAGCCGCCCAAAAATCACAAAATTAAAAATCCCAGTCTTCACCATAATTAAAACCTGGGATCCCCCGGTTCAATAGCAAATCGCATTATTCCTTTCAAGGAAGCGATCATGCTTGCAAAACCCATGTTGGATCTAGATCTACACCTAATTTTCTAGGCAAATTTAAATGTGAATAAATTTTTATAACTTATAAATCATAGATAAATATGATATGATCTAATTGTTACAGTAATTATGCCGAGACTTTCAGTTGCTGGAGGCCCCTTTATGAAATTTAAAAACAACAGATCTCCAAATAAAAAAGCCAGGTATTGTCCCAGATGTGAATGTAGACGGCCTATTCGCCAAAGAATATAAAATCACATTTCAAAGGTAACTTGCTAATGGTTTAGAAAATTGTTGTAATCTAACAAATGTCGATAATAGGACTTAGGTTTAAAAAAAAACAGGAAACCGTTATTGGTAGGCCTACTCCCAACTCTACAGTCTGGTAACCCTTTCGTCTGGTAATCTACAGCTTGGTAACCCTTTCGTCTGGTAATGTACAGCTTGGTAACCCTTTCGTCTGGTAATCTACAGCTTGGTAACCCTTTCGTCTGGTAATCTACAGCTTGGTAACCCTTTCGTCTGGTAATCTACAGCTTGGTAACCCTTTCGTCTGGTAATCTACAGCTTGGTAACCCTTTCGTCTGGTAATCTACAGCTTGGTAACCCTTTCGTCTGGTAATGTACAGCTTGGTAACCCTTTCGTCTGGTAATCTACAGCTTGGTAACCCTTTCGTCTGGTAATCTACAGCTTGGTAACCCTTTCGTCTGGTAATCTACAGCTTGGTAACCCTTTCGTCTGGTAATCTACAGCTTGGTAACCCTTTCGTCTGGTAATCTACAGCTTGGTAATTCTTTCGTCTGGTAATCTACAGCTTGGTAACCCTTTCGTCTGGTAATGTACAGCTTGGTAATCCTTTCGTCTGGTAATCTACAGTCTGGTAACCCTTTTGTCTGGTAATCTACAGTCTGGTAACCCTTTCGTCTGGTAATCTACAGCTTATAACATTTAAGGCTGGTAACCTTTTTTGGTCTGGTATCCAGTGGCGGACTGGCTATATGGGCGCTCGGGCAAATGCCCGCTGGAACGATACCTTAATGGTCCGGTCGGCCACTGAAAGGGCCGCTTGGATGCCATTATTTATTAAATTGTCAAAGGTTTTATAGTATTCTCTTATAAAAGCGGCATCGTGTTTAAAAGAAATCTCTCTACAGCGTAATACTAATTAGATCGAACACATTTTCCAAAATAATGTAATAGCCTACATCCATAGGCAGTGTTACTAGTAGGCTTCATCCTTTTAAGGCCTACACACTTAGCGATTAAAAAGCAACATAAGGCCTATATTTCTGATAAAATGTAAACTTATTGTATGCATGTGTACAGTTATCTATACTTAAATTCAACATACCAATTTTGAGGACATACAGGCCTATAATTGGATGTTCATCATATGATATTCAATTTATGGGCCTGATAGTTTAGAAAGGCCTGGGCCGAATTCGACACCCAATCCGCCCTTGCTGGTAACCCTTGAGTTTGGTAGCCTACAGCTTGGTAACATACAGCCTGTTAACTTACAGCCTCCTAACCCTGGTAACTTACTTTAGTCTGGTAACCTACAGCCTGGTAACCCTTTCGTCTGGTAACTTACTTTAGTCTGGTAACCTACAGCCTGGTAACCCTTTCGACTGGTAACTTACTTTAGTCTGGTAACCTACAGCCTGGTAACCCTTTCGTCTGGTAACATACTTTAGTCTGGTAACCTATAGCCTGGTAATCCTTTCGTCTGGTAAATTACTTACTTACTTAATCCTGTGCACTCCCAGCATAGGGTTCTGAGCAGCTTTCTTTATCTGGTAACCTACAGCCTGGTACAATCTCAGGTGAGTAATTATTCAATGCTATGAAGAACTGTGTTAAGTGTTGTTGAGTGCTGGGTATGCTTGGAACAAGATGGCAAGTGTAACACTGATACAGCTTCATCCTAGATTGAGAAAAAACTTTTTTTAAAATAAAGACTATCCCAACCATAAACTCTAAAACGTTTACACAAAGCTGAATAAAATATCAATACATTATTGAACTAAATATTTCAGTAATCAAACATACCACAGCTAGGTGTCTTAACCACAGGCAGTTCCGAAAAGTACTTGAAGATTAAGAAACAAAATATTCCAATGTATCCGCTGGCGTAGCATGTGAAAGGAAATGAGACTATAAAATCTCAAGAAAGAAATTTGTATGTTTTATGTTTGTCAAGTTGTTGTTCTAATGAGGAGTGAAAGACAGATTTAACACTTTTCATGGCAGTTATTGCAATGGGTTGTTTGCCTATGAAATTTAAGTGCATGTTCAACTTAAAAGGTGAAACTATTTCTAGTGAAATGGTGAAAAGTTGTATGGGTACCAGAAGCTGTATTTACGTACCTAACAAAACTTTGCAGCTAAACTTTCACATCATTTGAGGACACATTCGAGAACAATAATTTTTTTTGTGTGTGGAAACTAAATAAGTGCAATCACGGGTCGATGGTGACTGACTTCAATTTTACAACAGTCACAAGGATAACAACTAGTTAGCTAGTTCCACAGTTCTGAATATTACGCATGAGCGTAAAAAATTAAATACTTCACATTAAGTACAACTGTACATTTGTGGTGAAAAGTTATGTAAAACGACAATAGCAAATTTTTAAAAAATCGAAAAATTAATTTCAAATATTGCTAACTCTTGTTGGGAGTGAGAAAAAATTAACATTGAATTATAATACTCTATAAAAATGAATAAAAAGACGTCATACACAGTTGGCTAGCGCATTTTACTATTTTGTATATATATATATAATTTAGTTAGTTTTAAAATATATAACTTGCCTATACTTTCGTATTATATCTCATCATACAGGTTAAGGCGAGACCCGGTATGTGTACACTTTTAGAGTTTCTCATGGACTAACATCTACAACCTTTTGAAAAAAAACAACAACAGAAAAGCGGAAACCAAATTTTGAATATACTTTTTAGATTTTACAATTAGACATCCCTAACTTTCAATTGAACAAATGTTTTAAAGTCTGATCAAATAAAAGTACATCAGTAGCTGGTCTGGTTTGTTCAATGTTTCAAGTTTACTTATTTAATTTTTGATGTATACGATGATTAGAAATGCAAACCAGAAAATTATTTTAGGATTCAGCTCTTATTTCGTGATCGAAGAGAAGGGAAAATTCTCATCCTGCTGCAGATATATCTGCCACATACATGCATGGGGAAGTTGTGTCTGCTGGAGATATACCTCCCACATACATGCATGGGGAAGTTGTGTCTGCTGGAGATATACCTCCCACATACATGCATGGGGAAGTTGTGTTTGCTGGAGATATACCTGCCACTTACATGCACGGGGAAGTTGTGTCTGCTGGAGATATACCTGCCACATACATGCATGAGTTAGTTGTGTCTGCTAGAGATATACCTGCCACATACATGCATGGGGAAGTTGTGTCTTCTACAAATATATCTGCCACATACATGCATGGGGAAGTTGTGTCTGCTGGAGATATACCTGCCACATACATGCATGGGTTAGTTGTGTCTGCTGGAGATATATCTGCCACATACATCCATGGGTTAGTTGTGTCTACAGATATACCTGCCACTTAGATCCATGGGTTGTGTCTGCTGGTGATATATCTGCCACATACATGCATGGGTTAGTTGTGTCTGCTGGTGATATATCTGCCACATACATGCATGGGTTAGTTGTGTCTGCTGGTGATATATCTGCCACAAAGATCCATGGGTTAGTTGTGTCTACAGATATACCTGCCACATAGATCCATGGGTTAGTTGTGTCTGCTGGTGATATATCTGCCACATAGATCCATGGGTTAGTTGTGTCTACAGATATACCTGCCACATAGATCCATGGGTTAGTTGTGTCTAAAGATATACCTGCCACATAGATCCATGGGGAAGTTGTGTCTGCTGCAGATATTCGCACGGGAAAAAGATTCGCATCTGAATCTCGCCATGCGCTTTTAAGTTGGTTCATTTTTGGTCCTCGGAGATAAAGGATGTATGATATTGTATTAAACTTTGAAATAAATGTATTTGTAAGACATATTCATATTTTGGACTTTCATGGATTGTAACTTATTTTGGAAGCTATAGTTTATTCATTCATTGCGCCTTTATAACTGGATTTGTCCATGCATTATTTTATAATTAATAAATACATGTATGTTGTCTGCTGATAAGAGTGTTAATGGGTAAATATCAATGTTTGTTGTCCTATGCAAGAACCCAAAGTAACACAACAAGCTGAGTAGTAATAAAGATTTTTCACTGCACACAGCTCCATTTCTAAAGGATCAAATACGTACTTAGCAAATAGGTCAAATAGAATTTTTAATTTCCTAGACAAGACTTAATGAATGAAACAGGTTTAAGTTGAGTCTTATCAAAGAGTGCAAGACACGATGGATCATTTTGGAAAAGAACAGATTTGCTTAACGAAAGATAAACTAAAAGCATTATTTTAATAAAAACGTATGCTACTGTTTAAAATAAAAACAAAAACAAGGTTACAAAAACAGTTTGTGTGGAAACACAAACTCAAAATCGTCTCCCAAAGTGGTCCACCTAGGCAGGCTTCAATATTTGTAGAAAGAACATCCAAATGAAATTATATCAAAGACAAATGAGAGATAAGAATGTTAACAGATCTTGTGTAGTGCATCAACGGTCCAACAGATCAAAGGGTAGGTAAAAGTGAATGAAAAGTTAGATGTGAACCTGGTCTAACTAGTTCCCATTTCAGACCTTGTAATCTATAGGGCAGATGATGTAAAGTTCATCTGTTTTTGTGGCCTACGGTTAACGAGGGTGTCATGTAGCCAGCACAACGACCAACCGCCTTTACTTTTCCCCAACTAATGTCAGGTACCCATTAGAGCTGGGTAGACTCAGAGGCGCCCCAGGATTCCAAAGTTGAAAATCCCTGTCTTCACCAGGATTCGAATCCGGTACCCTCGGTTCGGAAGCCAAGCGCTTTACCGCTCAGCTATCTTATCTTCTTCTTATCTTATATGATACAGACGTTACTTCAAAAAAGAAGATGATTACGTCCTACGCGTCATGCATTTAGTCATGCATATTAACCAATGACTTAAATTCTGCCAAGTCACTGGTTTTCCTGGCTAGCTCAGGCAACCCATTCCATGTTCTAATAGTTCTAGGGAAGAAGGAGTATTTGTACAAATTTGTCCTAGCATATGGGACGAGGAATGTGCCTTTATCTTTGTGTCTTTCAGAGTATTTTATTAAACTTTGTTTTTGTATTTGAAGATTATGGTTCAGTGTTTTATGTATAATTGCTACTTTACTTTTGAGACTTTTGTCCTGAAGGCTTTCTAAATTTAGTGATTTTACTAAAGGTGTTACTCTAGTCAAATGTGAATATTCGTTTGTTATGAATCTCACTGCTCTATTTTGTGTCTGTTCCAGTTTCTTAATGTTTTCTTGAGTTGAGGGGTCCCAAACGGAGGATGCATATTCTATTATTGGCCTAACCAAGGTTAAATAACATTTTAGTTTTATGTTCTTATTTGATTTATAGAAATTTCTTTTAATAAATCCTAATGCTGTTTGATTTTTTTTTTAGTTTCATCAATATGTGGATTCCATGACAGTTTTTCATTTATTATAACACCTAGGTATTTTGCGTTTTTAGTCTGTGTTACTGGTTTGCCATGAATAAGATAAGTGGAATTAATTTGTTTTAGTTTTTTTGTAACTGACATTTTTCTGGGTGGAAAGACATGCTCCAATTTGATTCCCATTTCTGTAATTCATCTAATTCTCTTTGTAAAATATCTGTGTCTTGTGTTGTTTTTATTGTTCTATATATTATGCAATCGTCTGCAAATAATCTGACTTTTGTTCCTGAAGTAATGCAATTTGGTAAATCATTTATGTAAATTAAAAATAGTAGTGGACCCAAGACTGTTCCTTGAGGTACACCTGAGTTTACTGTTATCGGTGTTGATTTAGAGCCATTTATTATTACAGTTTGTTCTCTCCCTATCAGAAAATCTTTAATCCACTGATGCAGTGGACCATTAATGCCGAAATATTTTAATTTTTTAAGCAAACTATGGTGGTGAACTTTGTCAAAAGCCTTAGAAAAATCTAGTAAGATAGCATCTATTTGTTCACTATTATCTAAACCTTTTGAAAAATCATCAATTAGTCCTATTAGTTGTGTTTCACATGATCTATATTTCCTAATGTCATGTTGGTATGGTGTGAGGACATTATGTTTGTCTAAGTGGTTTATGATGTTGATACAAATAATGTGTTCTAGGATTTTACATGTGATGCTCTTAAGTGATACTGGTCTGTAGTTTCCTGGGTCAGATTTTTCTCCTTTTTTAAATAGGGGGGTGACATTAGCTTCTTTCCAGTCCTTTGGTACTCTGCCCTGGTTGAGTGAATCCTGAAAGAGTATTTTGAACCCTGGGGCTAGCTCATTGCTTAGTTCTTTGAGTAATATAGCTGGAATACCATCAGGTCCAGACGCTTCATTTGGTTTGGTGTTGGCTAATAGTTTTTGAATTCCATTTTCTTGTACTACTATATCTTCTATGTTGTCTACTTGGTTCAAATTCAGTAATATGTCTTTGTCTCCTGGGGCTGAGAATGCTGATGCAAAGTATTTGTTTAGGATGTTTGCTTTAGTTTCATTATCATTATGTATTATGTTATGTTCATCTTTTAATGGCGCTATGCCTGTTGTTTCCATTTTCTTAGACTTAATGTATGACCATAGGTTTTTGTTGTTATCTTTAGATATGACATTTTTTATGTATTCACTCTGCAGCTGTCTGCTTACTTTTTGGGTTAAGTGTTTAATTTTTATATACTTTTTGTAAACTCTTTCTGCATTAGTTTCTTTAAACTTTCTATATAGGTTTTCTTTCTGTTTACAAAGCTTCTTTAGTCTATTATTAAACCAGCATTTATTTATTTTGTTTGAAGTGTGTTTTGTTGGTATATGATTTGATTTTCTATAATGCTTTTAAGATGGTTTTTAATGAAATTCCAGAGGTCATCGACTGGTTGGTTAATGTCTTTTTCTAATAAGAATGTTTGTTGATAAGTTTAATGCAGCTTGGTGTAGTTGTGTTAGGTTACATTTATTCCAGAGTAAGATTTTTCTTTTGGGTTTTGTATTGGCTACTGCTTTTATCTGACTGTGTATTTTTATGATAGACCAGGGATAAATATCATAATCAACTACTAATCCAGGTCTGTTGGTTAAGAAGAGATCTAATGTGTTGTTTAATCTAGTTGGCTTTTTAATGATTTGATCTAAACTTAGGTTGTGTAAAGTTTCTATGAAAAGCTCGTTTATGTCAAAAAGGTTTTGGTGTTTATCTATGGTTAGTGTTTTCCAATTTATATCAGGTAGGTTGAAATCACGCATAATCCAAAAAACTGCATTTTTATTTGTCTCTTTAAGTATAGTAATCTGATTACATAGTTCCTGCATGTATTCTAAACTAGAATTTGGTGGTCTGTAAATTATTATTATTAGGGATGTTGAGGTGGTATTAATTTTACAAAATGTTGATTCTATATTTTTTGAGTTAGGTAAGGTAATTTCTTCTGCTATAAGAGTGTTTTTTATTGCTAAAAGTACTCCTCCATGATTATCAGCCCTATCTTTTCTAAAAATGTCATAATTACTATTGAAAATTTCTGCACTATAAATTTCAGGATGTAGCCAAGTTTCTGTTCCTGCAATTATGTCTGTTTTCTCACATTCTAATAAAATTTCTAAGTCTGCTGTTTTGTTCCTAATGCTTTGAAAGTTTATTACTAAGGTTTTAAGGTATTTTGGTATTACTTCTTTAGTAGGTTTGTTTAGTGAGGCTGTTGTATTAATTTTAGTAGATCTAGGTTTAACAGGAGTGGATCTGGCTAGTGGTTGGTGAGTTTGGTTTGGGATGGTGTTTAGGATGTTGTATGGGTAAGAAGTGTCTGCATCAAAGGAATCAAACAGTCCTGATGTAAACTGAGGTAACCCACATGGTACACAGTGCCATGATACGTCTTTGTTGCCTAAGGCATAATACACAGGTGTATTCATATGGAGACATGATGCATGGTACCATTCATCGCAGGTGTCACATTGAATGGCTTTCTGTTTCATGGTGCATACTTTTTTGCAGATGTTGCATCTATCTTTAAATCTAGGCCCTGGATTTGACTCTACATCTCCTGCTATTAATATTAACAGTGATAGGTATTTATTTCTGCTGTGTCTGATTGAGAACTTCCATTTGTGATGGGTAATCTTCTTTAATGTTATGGATGTGTATGTTAAGTTTTTTTGAAGTTGCATTGATCTAAAGTGTGATGATTGATTATGACTGTTGTTTCCTTTTTAAGTTTAGTGTTGACTAAGGTAAATCTAGTTCTGTGTTCAGCTAGTGTGTATTTAGTAATTATTAGGATAAATAGCCAGTTTTTAAAGGGGTCTAGTCTAAATCTAGTTTAAGGTTTACAATGCCTAAGTTAAGTCTAAATCTAAAGTAAAAGCTAATTTACAATGACAATTAAATCGAATCAAATGGTTTATTAAATTCAAAATATGGACCTAGACTAGATCTAGACATTCTAGATCTAATTCTAGATCAATATATTTACGTGTATAACTAGCTAGATCTATATAGAATATTAGCCTACTATTAGTTATTATTAGTAGTATTAGTAGATGATTAGTAGATCTAAAACCTTAATTAAAGTCTAAGTCTAACACTAGACTGACTAGATCTAAAATCTAAGGATATAATAATAAATATAGACTAGATCTAGATCTAAATAATATTAAATTAAATTATAAGGATTAGTGAGACAAAATAGTCCTAAGCTAAGAGTTGTTAATTTGAATTAATTAGTGGAAAAAATGCTGAATTAAGTTAAATTTATAATTTAAAGATATTAGTTTATTAGTTAAATAGTTTTTTTTAATGAATTTGGTTTGATATTAATACAACAAAACGAAAAATTTAACTCATCTCTGATAACAGTAAACAGGGAGCAGCCATCTTGCCAAGAGCGCCTCTCCTGGCCTAACTGAAGTCTTATAAATAATGTAATTGTTTTGAAAAGGCTCAATCTCTTATTCGAATCCTGGAAAAAAAAATCGAATCCTGGAAAAAAAAATATCCGCTATTAAAAAAAAGTTTCAAGAAAATGAAGTTTATAAGATTACTATTCGTTTTAAATTACGTCTTACTTATAATGCATATTGATTAGTATTTTCTCTTTAAAAACTGCTTGCATAATTGATTTAAACAATTAGATTTTTCGCTTTCAGGAAAAAAAAAAGTAGCCGTTGCATCAGAACTTTGAATGGTCTAAAATATTGTGATGTCGGATTTTCAATATCTTTTCTAGTTTACGAGATCTAAACGGGACGGACGGACAGACGAGCAGACATTTCACACAAAACTAATAGCGTCTTTTCCCTTTTCGGGGGCCGCTAAAAATCGCAGACTTCAAGGCAATCCAAACTCTGGACTTGTAGGTTCGGAAGCCTAATTCAGCCACCACGTGCCTCATCTAATGTACACAAAGCCGTTTTCTGCGGGTCATGGGGCTTCTATTAAATTTTTTTTTTACTGGCCTAAAAAAAAAAACGATTCACCGAAGACCCGTAACTCCATTCTCTACAGTTCAATTAAAAAAAAAAACTAATTTAAAAAAATAAAATGAATTTCTTTGTAACCAAAACAAAACAAGATTGACTAAATAGGCCCTGGATCCCCACAACACAGAGCTGGTGTTGTTGTCACATCAAAACACCGAATTAGATGAATTATCCAAAGAAATTCCATTTTACTTGTTCTACCTTAAAGTTATTAAATTAAATTTTAAATAACGACACTCATCAGTTGAAACCCATACTTACTCTATAACTCTCTATTGTACAGCTTACCTATTAGTGTCTTCCTAAAGAAGAAAAGCCGCTATTAGTCTTGTGTCGTATGTCTGTCCGCATGTCCCGTTTAGATCTAAAAAATAATATATTTGATTTAAAAATCTTTTTTCATGATATTTTCTGTACAACGGCTTCTTTTTATGTTCTGAATGCCAAACGTCGTCCTACAAAACCCCCCAAAAAAATCCCCGGCCTTCAAGGCAGTTCGAACCCGGGACTTGTAGGTTCGGAAGCCAAATTCAGCCACCACAACCCAACCCTATTTTGCCTCATGTAATGTACACAAAGCCGTTGTCTGCGGGTCATGGAGTGGGGAGAGGGGATCTATTTATATATTTTATTTTTACTTTCGTCGTCTGCGCCTGTTTTCGTAATATGTCGGTTTAACGGGTAAACCCATTTTAGCAATCTTCTTTTATTTTTGTGGCAAAAAAAGCAAAACAAACGTGAAAGGAGCTTTCGCCATGTTTGACATAGATCTAGATCCAATCCAATAGTTCTGTAATACATAAACTAAGGCCCGCAGGTCGTAGGTCATATCTGGCTAGTTATTGAATAAAAAAAAAAGTCTTACTCACCCCCCCCCCTCTCTGTCGTCTGGCACTTAACATTCAATGCAAGATATACAAAAAGTATATAAAAATGAAATGGCGAATAGGGGACAAAAGTTGACAAGAGACAAGGAAGGTTAACAGCTTGAGGTTATAACCCCAACAGTAAGTCCAAGAATCCAGAAAGTTATGAGCATCATCCGAGGTTTTAACCCAACAGTGAGTCAAAGAACACAGAAAGTTATGAGCATTATCAGAGGTTTTAACCCAACACCAACAGTGAGTCAAAGAATACAGAAAGTTACGAGCATCATCAGAGGTTTTAACCCAACAGTGAGTCCCAAGAATCTAGAAAGTTATGAGCATCATCAGAGGTTTTAACCCAACAGTAAGTCCAAAGAATACATAAAGTTATGAGCATCATCAGAGGTTTTAACCCAACAGTGAGTCCAAAGAATACAGAAAGTTATGAGCATCATCAGAGGTTTTAACTGTTACGCCCTTCTCCTTTAAGCACGCCAAAAAAGATCGCAATTAGCATGCAGTCATCTCCCATGCGGGATAAGTGTAACATCCAGTGCAGCTGTCGAATGTGTGCTTCTATACTGTCCTGCTAGTCTCCAGTAACAGTTATTTATAATTTAGTCTTGTCAGCGTATGCCCATTATGGGGCGAAGGCACCTTTGATGGAAGAGTTAGAGGAGCCTTAAATACCTTCAATAGAGCACACAGGTCTCAGAGCCATACAAAACTGCTTATAAACATTGATTTTGGTGAAGAAAACTTTTCCGCAATACTCTCAGTTTGTGGCAACTAAAAGCGCTGTATGTATTTACGAGACTGTGGTCTATTTATCTGGATTGTGAAGCACCATTGTGTAATGCTAGCATGTATATATGTACTTAGTGCAGTATCTCCGTAACAACTTGCTCGGATTATTTTGATGAGAGGTAAGACACAAGTCATAATGAGAACCACTGGAGGTATTGTTTTGTCCTAGCCATTGTGGACAAGTACGACAGCAAATAAGTGCCGAGATGGGCTGCACGAGATGGGCTACACGAGATGGGCTTATCATCAAGGGGAACTAACACATTACACGTTTGCACACCCTTCCATGCACAGTGTGTTATGTTTGTTTATTTAACGATATGATGTATATCTATCTATAAATCTATCTATCTAACTAACTATCTATATGATAGTGCGCACCTTCTTTCTGCACTATCTTGGATGGCGGTGCGCATGGCAAAGTCATAACATTGCCCCCATCTTAGCACTTTTTCGTCCCGAAAAGAAACACTGCAGCTGAGGTTTGACAGTTCAGGTGGAGGTCGATCAGTGGAAGCCACAGGCGGCAGGGAGCGTGTTCCCCACGAAGCCATCCGCATTGTTTTCCTCCAGTGCCGCTTTCTCTTTCTCCAGTTGACCAGGCTGTTGTTGCGATGATGACGTGGCCGTTTGACACACAAAGAGATAGTGTCGAGCACTGTTTTCTTCAGCACAGCCGTTGATCGGACACGCTGTCTCAGCAGACCTTCCCAACAGACGCCTCTCAAGGGAGCTGCAGGTTCACATGCAGCCACGTTGCAAACAAAGTCCATTCCCCCTTTCGTTTCTGTCTCTCTCGTTCTTGTGTCCTTTTTTTTTTGTTCTCCCCCCCCCCCCTCTAATATTTTTTCCTCTCTCCTGTATCTCTTTTATTATCTATTTCTCATTCTTATTAATTTTCAAATCTTTCTTCTCTCTCTCTCTCTCTCTCTCTCTTTCTCTCTCTCTCGACCTGCACCCAATCAGCTGACCTTAACTCCTGTGTCCAGCCTGACACTTTTGAAACCTGCTCTCGCGCCAACTATTTCATTATACTTTGGAATGTAAAAATTCAGGGAGGGTGAGAGATGGTGAGGATGGAGATGTTTTTTTTTTGTAAGCTCCCCTTGTGAATTTTGTGTTCACGTCTGCAAGTGTCGTCTGATGAGTGGGCACACGACATGAGTGGGGTCATGTGGTCAACTCTACGTTTTCTTAATTCGTGTAAAGTTCTTTGGGATTGTCTATACCACACACACACACACACACACTTACACACACATACACACACATACATACACATTTTCTCCTCAGTGCATGGCATTTCAATGTATTTTAGCAGCTGTGGTTATCTACCTTTCTTAAAGTTAGCAATTTTAGAACATAAACATAAAAAAATATTTATCTTAAAAAGACAACACCTCCATTAGACAACTGGAAGAGGGGATAAAAAAACGCACAGAGAATTCAGCATCAACCTTCTCTAGACTACGACCAAGGTATATCAACTCATTCTGTGGGTCTGGTAAAAAGTTTGTACGCTTGCTCCCACACCAAATCTCGGATTAAGTTGAAATTTTGCGATTTTTTTTAAATTTTACTTGACAACACAAGAATGAGTAAATATTATATTGACCAATTAGTCAATTAACTATAAGTAATACATAATTTTGTTTGGTATCTGGAACAAGGGAAAGAAATTGTAATTAACTGTAGTGGTGGAATAAGCTGAGTTAGTCCCCTTTGTAGGTTGACTTCCCAGTCCTGAAAAATAAGACGAGACTAAAGAAACTAAAGAAACTATATAACTGTACAATCTTCACTGTACATAAGCTGTCCACTAGCAGAGTGGTTACCGTGTTGGACTGAGTTGCCTGAGAAGGCTTAAGCCATGAGTGATTTAGGTCGTTCCTCTTTTCTTTTCGTTTTAAAAAAAAAGCTTCAAAAATGCTCACATAATACTTTGGCAGTAAACAAGAAGACAAAGAAAGAGAGAAAGAGTGAAAAAAAAAGAAAAAGATAGACAAAGAAAGAGAAACAAAGTGAGATAGAAAGATAAAGAGAGAGACAAAGAGAGAGATACAAAACGAAAGCAACAAAGAGAGAGAGAGAAAGAAAATAAAAAGAGAAACAGACAGAGAGAGATAAAGAGAGAAAAACAAAGAGAGAGAGAGAAAAAAAAACAAGAAACGACAGAAACAAAGAGAGAGAGAGCCACTCAAAGAGAAATAAACAAAGAGAAAGAGAGAGGCTGAGACGAGGAGATATAAATGGAGATAGAGAGATGGGATTCAGATTTGAGAGAAAGAAGAAAGAGGAGACAGAGAATGATAAAGAAAAAAACATTGGAACTAGACGGCTTTATGCACGTGACTGAAACACGACCAATATGTTGGATCAAACCACCTGGTTGTAAACATTGCTATGTTCTTCATAATAAGCTTGGCCTGCAGACTATTGTAGTGCACAATCAGTTCAATTAGTTAAAGCTCATTGATTTAAGGATCAGTTTTGTCTTTAAACAACAAATCTATACCTGACCAAATCAATAGCCCTATAGCTATATGGTAGGCGTCAGTAATTATTTTGTTGGAGTCAGTAAATTTTTTGTCGGCGTCAGTAACTATGTGTAAGGTGTATGTAACTAAAATATCTGGCAGGAATCATTAACTGTTAATGTTAGTAGCTACTAGATCGACGTCATTAACTATTTGGTCTGCGTCAGAAATTATATGGTCGGCGTCAGTAATTATTTTGTTGGAGTCAGTAAATTTGTTGTCGGCGTCAGTAACTATGTGTAAGTTGTATGTAACTAAAATATCTGGCAGGAATCATTAACTGTTAATGTTAGTAGCTACTAGATCGACGTCATTAACTATTTGGTCTGCGTCAGAAATTATATGGTCGGCGTCAGTAATTATGTGACAGGTGTTAGTAGCTATGAGTTGACGTCAGTAATAATCTTGTTAGAGTATGTAACTACGTGGTCTGTGTAAGTAACTAAAATATGGGGTCGGAGTCAATGACTATGTTTTCGGCGTTAGTTACTAGGTGGTCAGCGTCAGTAACTATAAATAAGTAGTCAGGAGCGATGTCGATGGCGTTTTAACTAAGATGTCGGCGTCAATTACTATGGTGTCGGCGTCTTTTACTATGTTGTCGGCGTCTGTAACTAAGTGAAAGATGTTAATAGCTTTATGGTCGGCGTCAGTAATTATATTTTTGGCTTTAGTAAATATGTAGTCTGCGTCAGAAATATGTGGATAAGTTGTCACAAACAGTCGCATGGTCTGGGTCTGTAACTATGTAATAGGTATCTGTGAATTAATTAGTCCGGCGTCACAAGTTAGTTGAAACATCCAATCCACTCTCTTGATTGTGCCACTACTATCCGTCCACATCACCACCCCCTCCTCCAGTTCGTTCCCCCTGTCAGTGGTAGGCACAAGAAGAATGGGCGGGAATGATAATTAAAACGTGATTTTAATTAGAGACGTTTTTTTGTCTGCTAAATTAGAGACAATGAATCTTTGTGTTCTGCAATTATCTTCTCTTTGGAGTCAATCTCTTACAAAACGTTTATAAAGTCTTGCTGTGATGTGAAGTCTACAGGCAGTTCTCGAGGTGACCAGACATTGCCGAGAAACTGAGACAATTGGGTAAGTACGTAGTAATAGAACTAGACTCTAGTCTGACAACGTAGTGATTGAACTAGACTGTGCTGATGATGTAGTGGTAGAACTAGACTCTGGGCTGACAATGTAGTGATTGAACTAGACTGTGCTGATGATGTAGTGGTAGAACTAGACCCCTGGCTGACAATGTAGTGATTGAACTAGACTGTGCTGATGAAGTAGTGGTAGAACTAGACTCTGGGCTGACAATGTAGTGATTGAACTAGAATGTGCTGATGATGTAGTGGTACAACTAGACTCTGGGCTGACAATTTAGTGGTAGAACTAGACTGTGCTAATGATGTATTAGTAGAACTAGACTCTGGGCTGACAACGTAGTGATTGATCTAGACTGTGCTGATGATGTAGTGGTAGAACTAGACTCTGGGCTGACAATGTAGTGATTGAACTAGACTGTGCTGATAATTTAGTGGTAGAACTAGATAGACTGTGTTGACAAGGTAGTGATTAATTTAGACTAACTAGACTGTGCTGATAATGTAGTGATAGAACTAGACTGTGCTGATAATGTAGTGGTAGAACTAGACTGTGCTGATAATGTAGTGGTAGAACTAGACTGTGCTGATAACGTAGTGGTAGAACTAGACTGTGTTGATTACGTATTGGTAGAACTAGACTGTGCTGATGATGTAATTGTAGAACTAGACTGTGCTGATGATGTAGTGATAGAACCAGACTTTTTTTTTACAATGTTGTGGTAAAACTAGACGAAAGAGAACTTAAAAGCTGACAGTCACTGGTCTGTGTTTGTTGTGATCATTTACACACCATCCTTCCTATCAAATAAAATTATGTCATCTTACATTGCTGCTTTCTTTAAGTTTTAACCCTTAACTTAACTGCACTATGTTTTCCATTTCAGACTGTACCCTGTGTACTGAAGTAAAACTGTGTACTGAAGTAGAACTGTGTACTGAAGTAGAACTGTGTACTGAAGTAGAACTGTGTACTGAAGTAGAACTGATCACTTCTAACTCAACAATGAAGGCTGTTTTTATAACCTTCGTGACTTTACTGTGTATCTCTACAATGATGCTTCCAAACGGTACGACGTTCATACTTATCTGAATTTTATATTTGTTTTATAGAAATTGAATATAATTCCATCATATTTACTTTACGAATGACTAACTGTCTTTAAACTTAGTTTTTTCCAGTGTCTTATTCTCAGGTTATTCCACAATCTGGGTACGCTATTCTGCCTCATCATGACACTCAGGTGGAAACGATCGCTAAAGGAAAAGATTAGGCGGATCCCACTTTCGCGGAAGGGCTGTACCACGGATTTCAAAACAATTATGAAACAAGGTTACAAAAGACAGTTTGTGTAGAAACACAAACTCAAAATCGGCCCCATAAGTAAAATGTTTTACATAATTCGGATAATCTTCAGAGTTGAAGTTTACTTCCTAGTCCAAACCTCCCACAGGACGACGGGGGATGGGAGCAGGCAGGGTTTGAACCTTCGATCGTCGATAAATCCAAACGACAGTCCAGCGCGCAAACCGCACGACTAGTGGTCCACCCAGGTAGGCTTCAATATTTTCAGAAAGAACATCCGAATGAAATTATATCAAAGACAAATGAGAGATAAGAATGGAGAAAGAAGGTTAACCGATCTTGTGCAGTGCCCCAACCGTCCCGCAGATAAAAGAATACGTGAAAGTGAATGTAAAGTTAGATGTGAACCTGGCCTAACTAGTTTGTGGTCTATAGGGCAGATGATGTAAAGTTCATCTGTTTTTGTGGCCAACGGTTAACGAGGGTGTCATGTAGCCAGCACAACGACCAACCGCCTTTGCTTTTCCCCAACTAATGTCAGGTACCCATTAGAGCTGGGTAGACTCAGAAGTTGAAAATCCCAGTCTTCACCAGGATTCGAAGCCAGGACCCTCGGTTCGAACTAAATAAGTTAATTATTTTGAAAAGGCTCAAACTCATATTCGAATCCTCAAAAAAAAAATAATAAAAAAATTCCGCTATATAAAAAAATGTTCACGAAAATGATATCTATAAGATTACTATTTGTCTTAAATTAGGTCTAACATATAATACATACTAATTAGCTTTTTCTTATAAAAAAAACTGCTTGCATAATTGATTTTAAAAATTAGAATTTTTGCTTTCAGGAAAAAAAAGTAGCCGTTGCATCAGAACTTTGAATGGTCTAAAATATTGTGAAGTCGGATTTTCAATATCTCTTCTAGTTTACGAGATCTAAACGGGACGGACGGACAGACGGACAGACGGACAGACATTTCGCACAAAACTAATAGCGTCTTTTCCCCTTTCGGGGGCCGCTAAAAATTACTCCAACTTTGAACACGGATTTTCCCCCTGTCACCCGATCTATGTGCAAAATAGAAACAAAAACTGAATACGTCGTAAAACTTTCTGGATGCTGATAGACCGATATAGCCGCCAAGCAGATGAACTGGCTCAATATGAGCTAAGTCAGAGTAACAAACAAGGAATACTTCTCACATACAATGGTCTCGTTTTCATTTTTTATGACAGACAGTAAATTTACTGTAGCCTACGTAGGCCTACCAATTCTTTTTATACTGTAATGCAACATATAACTGTACTGTATAGCTCTTTTCAAAATTACTGAACATTTAAGAATCAGTTTTAAAAGAAAATTGCTATTAAGGGCTTAAAGAGTTAGGCGATAGCCTGCGATACAGTTCTTTGTTCATATCCCAAAATTGTCTACGTTTATGAAATTAAATGTTGCTGAAATTTGACTTTCGCGAGCGTCTTAGCAGTCGCCCCACTTGCCACCCCCTATAGACGCTATTTTTTGTATTTTACCAAGGTTACAATGAGGAAAGGAAGCGATTGGATTTTTGGTGGCGTTGAATGATGATACCATGTGCTGGTCTGTCTCAATGGACCTCATTAACCAATCGTAAACAAATTACATTTAGCCACGTGATAAAACATCGAAAACAAAAACGTCGCACGTGACAGCGTTTATGTACTACGTAATTTGTATAGCATAAGATGTGACTTACACAATTAACATTCTCATTTAGTAAAAATATAAAACGCCTTCATTGATTCGGGCGTACTAGCTGTTTGTAGCGACAAGTCAACGACCATCTAACAACAAGGAGAGGGGGCGTGTAATTTATTTGAATATTAGTAAAATTACATGTTCAAAAATTAAAATCTCTTAAGTAGGAGACGGTGTTTTATCTTCTTATAAGATCGTTTTAAATGTGGACCGCTTTTTGCGAGGCGCTTGTGCAACATGTATGGGTCCAAACGTTTTCAAGAAAACATTTTAAAACGTCTCCGCTAGTGCGATTCTTCTGGATTTTTTTTTGTCTCAGAAAAGTCGAATTTCTTCCGCCTATTGCACTTTATAATAGTGACGACTTTTGTGTGACAAGAAACCTCCGCGACAGAGACGTCTTACTTACCACGAAGAATATTGTTAAAATACTCACGCCCACTACAGACGTACGTGCGCAACATGTCTTCCTACCTAGAATGTCCCTCGCATAATACTATTGGCCAGGGCTGCCTCTTTATTATTAGATTTAATATGGCCCTCGCCTTTTTTTATTATTAGGATGAATAATTCGTTCTGAAAAAAAAACACATTAATATTAGCCTTTTAAAAAATCTCTCTTCTTACTAAGAGAAAATGACCAGAAGACGCTTAGCGACGAGTCCCGACCGGAATCAAACCCTTTGCCGACTTGAGCGAAAACTTGCCGCATCATCCATGAAGAAACTTTTACAACGCTTACAATTTATGTAGGCAACATTATTTCGGACAATAAAATCTAACCATGGACATATTATATATAAGTTTAGTGAAATTTCATTCCCTAAATTTGGATTCTATACATAGTGTTAAAAATATGAATGAAAAATAAAACCTAAAAAGTGTGTTATAATTAAAACATAGTTTCTTTTCTTTTTCATTACATTCTTTACAAAAAATGCAAAGTTAAAATTGAAAATAAAACATCTTAGAGGGAATGGGGATATGACAACGATGCGAATAGGAAAAGAAAAAGAAATGGTACAAAAATTAATTTAAATCAAAGAACGCTTTAGGTCACCTGAGATGAACTCCTATTGAAAAATCAGAGCAGGAAGGACTAGTCCTCCCGTAGTGCTCTGGCAAGAAACTTAGCCGTCCGGCGTAGTGCCTCATAGCTACCATACAAGTCGAGTGACTGCACAGGCAAGTCCCCCCTTAGCTCGCGGAGCTGGGGACACTCGTACAAGACATGCGACACTGTTTCGACGCTCTCTCCACAGTGACGGCATCGGGAGTCAAAGTTAGTGCGGAACCGGGCAAAGTATGCCCCAATAGGACAGTGTTCCGTCCTGCACTGCGCAACTATTGACTGCTCTGACCTCCTCAGTCGCCACCATGGATCGTCGCGATCTGGGTGACGCATGCGCTGCCAGACACCACGTGCTCTGTCGGATTCCTCCCAGGACTTTAACCACTTCTCATGAATGAGTGCTCGGATTTGTGCCGTTGCTTGTAAGTACGTGCTTGGTGCTTCGAGGTGTGTGGCTGCCACTGCACCCTCCCTTGCGAGGGCGTCTGCCGTTTCATTGCCCCTCACGCCGCAATGTGAGGGCGCCCACTGCATATAAACGACAGCTCCAATAGCTCGGCGGATGTTATCTGCGGCGCCGATTGCCTCTTCTATTACGGGCGACCCTCCCCCGCCGCCACCCATAACTAGGAGACTGGAGCGAGAGTCAGTGACCAACACCACCGTAGTGGCGCTAGTCTCGCGTTCGAGCATTCGGGCCCTAATGGCCTCGAACGCCCTAGTTATCCCTGTAAGTTCGGCATCCATGGAGCATGCAGCGTAGCCGCATGGGCCAGAGAGCCTATCTGGTTCAGTCCGGTCGGGGTAGACAATAAGGGCCCCATACCCCGATCTATCGGGGTCCCTCATTACCGACCCATCGGTATAACAGAATATGGCATCTGATGGGTAGGATTTTATAGTTATGGATGCCAGATTTTGGAGAATGGCAGGTGTTAATCGCCTCTTGGTGGCTCCCTCTTGCCCTAACAGGGACAGGTTTATTTGTGGGGCCGGCAATCTCCTCCACGGAGGGCACGTACTGATTTTCCTAATAGGGATTCTATCAGTGGAGAGTCCAGCTGTATTTGACAAATTGGCCGCTATATGTAGGAACGATCGCATTTTAATGCGGTTCCTCTCTCTCCACTGTCGCACTAAAATTGAGGTGGGTAGCCTAGAGTCGCCCCTTTTATAGCGCTCGTAGGCCGTAAGTACTGCCCTCTCCCTCCTAAGATATAAGGGTGCCACGTTTGTAAAGATTTCAGCAGCGTTTGTTGGGCTTGTCCTAAAGGTGCCACAAATGAACCGTAGAGCCTGTGCTTGTACCCGGTCGAGTGATTCGAGGGCAGTTTTACTAGCGTATACTTGAACTGTATAGCTGTATTCGATTTGTGATCTGACTGCCCCTAGATACAATGTGCGTAGCATGTCAGCTTTGGCACCCCACTTTGTGCTGGCCAGCTTTCTTAATAACGCTAACTTCTCCGAGGCTTTTCGTTCAACTTCCTGGACGTGCTGGAGCATTGACAGTTTTCTATCCAGGGTCACCCCTAGATATTTTGGCGTATTTTCACGCTGGAGTCGCAGCCCACCGAGTTGAAGCTCGAATGGAGCCTTAAGGATGTCGATTCCTAGGCTGAACAGGGACCAGGTCGTTTTGGCAACGTTTATCTGAATCTGCCATTTGTCGCAATACGAGGAGATGGTATGGAGGTCTGCTTGAAGTGCCGCCTGAATTTGGTCGGCTTTCTTCCCGGTTGACCAGAGGACAATATCGTCAGCATATAGCAGTTTTTTGGACCGTAGTGAGCTGGGCAAATCATTAAGAAAGGCTATGAAAAGTGTACAGGACAGGGCAGAGCCCTGAGGCAGGCCATTAAGTTGTTGTTTTGGCTTGCTAAGGGAGTGCTGGTATTTTGTACGTGTGCTCCTCCCTGACAGAAAGGATTGTATCCAATTGTATATCTTGCCCCGCACACCCATAGCTCTTAGCTTAAGATAGAGGCCTTGCTTCCACACACGATCGTAGGCCTGTTTTAGGTCTATGAACACCGCGTATGTGCTCTCGGACCTCTGGAACCCGTCGGCCACCTCCTGTGCGAATGTCGTGACCTGATCGATCGGGCTCAAGCCTGCCCTAAAGCCGGCCTGTTCTGGCGCCAGGATACCGGCACTCTCAAAGCACCAAACTAGCCGCTCGTTAACCATTCGCTCAGCAACTTTGCCAAGGGTTGAGGTTAGTGAAATGGGTCTGTAGGACTCCACGTTAGTCGCGTCTTTTCCCTTCTTAAGGACTGGCACAATGACAGCACTCTTCCAGGCCCCGGGCAGTCTGGACTCTGCCCAGGTTCGATTCATAAACTCCAGGAGTTTATCTCTCGCAATGCCCCCAAGGTGTTTTACCATCTCGGGGGTAACCTTGTCTGGCCCCGGAGCTTTTCGATTTTTGCACTTAGCTATCGCTCTGTCCAGCTCAGCACGACAGAAGGGCGCGTTGCACGTTGCTTGGCTTTCCGGCTCATCTGGCTCCCTCTCGAGCCTCTTACGTTCTTTGTTGAGGGCTTTGGACGTGGCAGACTTCTTTTCGGGCTTGCTGATTTTAGCAAAATGTCGATTCAACAAGCCGGCCATTTTGGTTACCGTCGAGACCGGCCCTCCGGGTGACAATAGAGGGGCAGCTGTTCGCGCTGTGTCTTTGGCCTCTAGGTTTCGCAGAAGACGCCAGGCTTTCGAGGTATCCCGAAGATCCATCCCGGCGCAGGCAGCGTTCCAATGGTCCGACCGGACGCGTCGGGCCAGTTCACTCGTGGCTCTGCAGAGCCGATTGTACTCCCGCCGGATTTCAGGGGTACCCTTCCGTTCAGCAAGCCTCCGGGCTCGCTTACGTCTCAGGACCAGCTTATTCAATTCCTGAGACCACACGCGTTTCTGCCTTACGCCAGGATAAGTCCGCGGGACAAACCTCTTGGCCGCACCCAACATAGCTGCTGTTATTTCGCCGTATATGATGTCAACGTCCCTATCCTCCACTGCAATATTCATAAGGGCAGTGTTGACTGCTGCCTCGTAGGCTGGCCAGTTCGCCTTGGTGTAACTCCATCTACGCGGGGCTTTTGGGGTTACACCACTGGCCTCTGAGAGGGCAATTGTGACTAATATGGGTCTATGGTCACTTCCAATGTCATCTAGGACTTGAAACTGAGTATGTGATTCTAGGTTAGCTGTGATTAGAGTAAGGTCTGGTCTAGATTGGCTGCCATTTCCGGTATGGTATAGAGTTGGGGGAGTATGTTTATTTTGCAGACAGAACAAATTAGAATTATTTAGCAGTTCATGAATTTTATGTCCCGATGAGTCGGTTGGATCATAGCCCCACTGCTAAGACTTAGCATTAAAGTCTCCTGCGATGACGTTGTGAGTATTGATATTAGTACAGTCATATTCGAGACTAATTTCATGCTTGGGGGGGTTATACAGATTAGTTACCGTGAGTTTGCGCCCTAATTTATGTATCTCGAGGGTGATGGCGTCGGTACGCCCATGCACTCGTGGACCGGGGACTTGTGTAGCAACCAGATTGTTGCGTACATACGTGATGAGCCCCCGGCAGTCTGTGCATTTGCACTTAAATGCAGTATAACCGGTGATACTGGCATTGCGTTTGCCAGTTAGTGTCTCTTGTAGTAAAGCCACGTCTATTGCCCTCTCGTGGAGGAGTTTTGAGAGCTCTAACACCTTTGGGATAACCCCGCAGATGTTAATTTGTAAGATCAGGAGGGACCTTGTGTTTATGGGCTTAGTCCCTGGAGTGGGTTGGATCCCACTAGTGTCAATTTGGGTTGTTTGAGGGCCGGAGGCTCCCGTCACTATTTCGCTTCCAGTCATATTTGCCTGCGGTGTATCTAGGTCCGCAGGAGGTTGTGGCAGACTTCCATCAACCTTATTCGAATCGGACCTCCGAAGGAGGTACGAATGCAGTGTTCGTTGAGAAGAGGACTTAGGTGGAGGAATTTTAGCTAACTTTTCACGACCTGACAAATTCCTCCTCATCGAGGTCGCGGGGCGACTAGTAGCTGACTTTTCGTGTCCAGGCCTGACGCCCACTACCCGGCGCACGGAGCCTGTTCGGGTCTGCTCGTGCCCGCTTTTTACTGTGTCTGTGTCAATCATGGTTGTATGGTTAAGGCCGTTGGCGGCCTTAGTTACTGCTCTAATGCAGCAGCGTGCATGGCCTATACTTATGTCGCCACTAAGGGCAAGGCAGAGACCTGCCCAAGCAATCACCGCCACAGATTGGCATATAAGTTTCCTGCAAAGCAGGAGTGGGGTGGCACGCGTTTCTCGATATTCCCAGTGTCAGAGTCGCCATTGGTCGCGGCGGATTCCTCCACTAGCGCGCCAGGGAACGGGCTAGTTAGAGCCTAGCTCGTGGACGCCGACCGGTCCGCCCGACGCAGCCCGCTAAGGCCGCGCCAGTCAGTCCAGTCTTTGTCCAAAGTGAGACCCGCGAATCAGCCGAGTCCCAGGAGAACCCGACCAACCCTCGAGTTGGTGTCCAGCGCTATCCGCTTTTCGGAGATCCCGTTAGGTCTCTTACTCACCGTTGCCCCGGGGCCCCACAGGGGGGGGGGCTGGACATAACCCCTTTGATTTCCTTTTACACTTGCCGGCTGCTCATTCATCAGCGGCAAGCAACCAGTACCCTTGGCCACTCCCAAAGAGCGGAGTGTTCACGCGGCGACCACGATGAGGTGGTACTGGAACGCCGCGCGCTTTAGGTCACAGAGTCCAGCTCTGTCTTAATGAATTGTTTTTCTAAATTAAAAAAAAAAGGGGGGGGGGGGGGAGGCGGCATTTTTTAACTTCGCAAGCAGGTGCCACAACTCTGGCGGCAGCCCTGGTCCTTTTAAGAACGTGATCGTGCTTTCAAAACCAATGTTGGATCTAGAACTAGACCTAGCTCTCTAGCCAATTTTAAATTTGAATAAATTTTTAAACTTAAAAAAAAACAGACAATACCTCCTTTATGCAACTTATTGAGCGATTGTTTTTCTCTCAAAGATTAATGAATGTTGGATTTAAAAACATTTTTTTACCAGCCCCCTTCCCCCCTCGCCCCTAGAAGGAATCCTGGTTAAGCGAGTGTATATAGATCTTGTACAACTTTAAAGTCCAATGATAAGTATTTAACTCTAGACATAGAAGACAATGCGCAACATGTTCCTGAACATTAATTTATTTAACTCTTAAATCAATAAAGCCTTACATTCGGAAATTCCCAAACGCGATAGTCCTTTCAAGAGTGCTATAATCACGTGACTATAATCCTTCAAACCAATTGTTGGATCTAGATCTAGATTTAGTCTCTAGCCAAGTTTACATTAAGTAATGTCCACTTTAAAGAAGAAAAAAAGATTTATTAAAGGTCTATTAATCGTTAAATAATAGACAAATGTGATCCCTTGTTTCAGTAATCATGCCGAGACTTTCAGTTGCTGGAGATCCTTTAATGACATTTGGACGAGAGAGCGATACCGAAAGAGTAGCCAGAGATGATCCATTTTTGAGGTTTAAGAGAGACCATCAACCCTCTTGGACACCTAATGGTGTAAATCCGTGGGGGTAAAGCCTCCACGAGAGAGTAAAACTACGTTTGAAAGGTAACTTATTAATGTTTTACAATATTGTTGTAATCTAACAATTGTCGATCATAGCATTTTAATAATAGAACTAAGGTTATATATTTGATACTTGATACCCTATTTTAATATTATAGATATTATTCACGACTCATGAATCTAGAAGGTGAACACTTTAAACCTTCAGTTAACCAGTTACTTGATAGAAGTCAGTAAGGACAGTCAGTTAGAAACATTCAGTAAGGATAGTCAGTTAAAAACATTCAGTAAGGATAGTCACTAAGAAAGTCAGTAAGGACAGTCAGTTAGAAACAGTCAGTAAGGAGATTCAGTTAAAAACATTCAGTAAGGATAGTCAGTTAAAAACATTCAGTAAGGATAGTCAGTTAAAAACATTCAGTAAGGATAGTCAGTTAAAAACATTCAGTAAGGAGCAGTCACTAAGAAAGTCAGTAAGGACAGTCAGTTAGAAACAGTCAGTAAGGAGATTCAGTTAAAAACATTCAGTAAGGAGCAGTCATTAAGAAGTCAGTAAGGACATTCAGTTAGAAACAGTCAGTCAGGAGCAGTCATTGTATGTAATCACTTTAAAAAATTAATAAGCTATTATAAAGTAAATTGAGATGTGTACCAGTATTTCTATAAGTAGTCAAAGTTATTATCATGTATAATGATGTATTTTTATAAAAGATTATCACTGGATATTCGTGGATTGTATTATTTCATATGTGTTGTTGTTATTATTATTATAATTTTACATATTTTTTGTGTATGCTACATAAAAAGTTATTTCCTCTTTTACAAGAGATGTATGAACGTATAAATGTGCAAGCATCCATCCTGACAATACCTACAAGTGATATAATAATATTAACTGAATGTGACCAACGGCCATCCTAAAAAAAAACAACATTGTTGACAGTAACCCTCCAGTTACAGCTTGGTAACTTAGTAACCCTGGTAACTTGCTTTAGCCTTGTAACCTACAGCTTGGTAACGAACGGCCTGAAACCCTTTAGTTTGACTATCCTTTAGTCTGGTAACCTACAGCCTAGTACAAACAACCATCTATACAGTGTATGATAATAATAGAATTGCTTACAATTAAGAATAAAACTCCAATATTTAGTAAGTTACTGAAGATTTTCATCCTAAAGGTTATCCCCAGTTCGAGAGAAAAAAAAGAAGAGCAAACGATTTAGCGAAATGTGGTGGCGATATAAAGAAAAAAAGATAATAGTACTAATTTAAAACAAAAATAAAAGAGATTTTGACTGAAATTGACAAAATAAACTTGGTCAAGGGCGCTATGTGGAAACATTCCAGTTACCAAATAAATAATGTAATAACTGGTCTTGCGTCGACGCTTATGGTAGGCACAGGGCTCTGTTCAGCATTGAATATGGAAGGACTATTTAGATGAGCAAGGAGAGACAGTCGATTTTCCCGCTAATTGATAGGAAGAACAGAACTTCTCTGGCTGGAGCTTAGTTCAATCCGCCTAGAGTTATGGAAGAGATCCCCGGCAGTAGACAGGTCACCAAGGTGAGGAACAGTTGAGGTGCTCTGTGTGGGTGGTCCGAGAAACAGTGGAAGGGTCGTTTCTGTAAATGAAAAACATTCCTGATGGACTTGGAAGACAATTCATTTGGGCCACAATGAAAATGGAGAAAGACACGTACCCTGACCCTGTGGTAGCGGCCTAGAGGCAATGGAGAAGGCATAGGAGGCGTCAGTGAACCTTGTAGGATAGTGAATACAGAGGCGGAGATAGTGCCTGCAGGCAAGATCTGATGGTCAACGTTGTCATCATGTCACCTGTAAATAAATAGACATCTTCTTCTAGATTTACAACCATAATACAAACTTTTCTGCTATAAATATGTATGTGTGTGTGTGTGTGTGTGTGTGCGTATTTATATATGGTTTAGTTTTAAAATATATAGCTTGCCTTTACTTTCGTATTATATCTCATCATACAGGTCAAGGCAAGACCCAGTATGTGTACCCTTTTAGAATCACTCATGAAAAAACATCTATAGCATTTTGGAAAAAGAAAAAACGGAAACCAAATTTTTAATATACTTTTTAGATTTTACAATTAGACATCCCTAACTTTCAGTTGAACAAATGTTTTAAAGTCTGATCAAATAAAAGTACATCAGTAGCAGGTCTGGTTTGTTCAATGTTTCAAGTTTACTTATTTAGTATTTGACGTATACAGTTTTCTATCAATGATTATAATTGCAAACCACACAATTTTTTTAAGAATTAAATTTAGACCTAGATCTTGATCTAAAAGTAGCCTATATCTAAATCACAAGAGTTCTAGATCTAAAAGTAGCCTATATCTAGATCACAATGATTATATTATATTATTATATAAGATAAGATTAGAACTGCAAACCACAAAATGTTTTTTAGGCTTTAGTTCTTACTTCATAATCGAAGTGAAGAGAAATTTCTCATCCTGCTGCTGATACATCTGCCACATATATGCATGGGTAAGATGGATCTGCTGCAGATATATTTGCCATATACATGCATGGGTAAGATGGATCTGCTGCAGATATATTTGCCATATACATGCATGGGTAAGATGGATCTGCTGCAGATATATTTGCCATATACATGCATGGGTAAGATGGATCTGCTGCAGATATATTTGCCATATACATGCATGGGTAAGATGGATCTGCTGCAGATATATTTGCCATATACATGCATGGGTAAGTTGGATCTGCTGCAGATATATTTGCCATATACATGCATGGATAAGATGGATCTGCTGAAGATATATTTGCCTTATACATGCATGGGTAAGATGGATCTGCTGCAGATATATTTGCCATCTACATGCATGGGTAAGATGGATCTGCTGCAGATATATTTGCCATATACATGCATGGGTAAGATGGATCTGCTGCAGATATATTTGCCATATACATGCATGGGTAAGATGGATCTGCTGCAGATATATTTGCCATATACATGCATGGGTAAGTTGGATCTGCTGCAGATATATTTGCCATATACATGCATGGGTAAGATGGATCTGCTGCAGATATATTTGCCATATACATGCATGGGTAAGTTGGATCTGCTGCAGATATATTTGCCATATACATGCATGGATAAGATGGATCTGCTGCAGATATATTTGTCACATACATGCACGGGATAGTTGTGTCTGCTGCAGATATATTTGACACATACATGCAGTGGTAAGTTGGGTCGCTGCAGATATATTTGACACATACATGCATGGGTAAGTTGGGTCTGTCAGATACATGCACGGGATAATTGTGTCTGCTGCAGCTATATCTGCCTTCTTTTCTCAGCCTTTTTTTTTGACATCTACCTAACCAAGTTCTTTCATTCTGGCCACTCTCCTTGCCTCGCATCTTAAAACATTGACATTAACGGCTTCCCGCCATGAGCATCGATCGTGAGCTGGCGTTTCAATCTCACACTCCTTGGGGGAACTCTTTCAGAGTATCTTTGTAACTGTCACAGCATTGTGTAACTGTCACAGCATTGTGCAACTGTCACAGCATTGTGTGACTGTCATAGCCATGTGTAACTGTCACGGCATTGTGCAACTGTCACAACATTGTGTGACTGTCACATAATTGTGTAACTGTCACAACATTGTGTAACTGTCAAAGCATTATGTAACTGTCACAGCATTGTGTGACTCCACCATATTTATAATGCCATGACTCGGTGCAGGCCGAAAAGCATACTGTCAGCACAATCCAATATAGATTAGGAAGGCAATGATTTGGATAGTCGACATGGGCCCTGTGGGTTAAACAAGATGACTTATTTAGTACTATTAGTTAACAATCCTTTATTTGATTTGCTTATTTTAGATTTATAACAATAGCAATAACTACATGAAAACTAGCCAATAGTCCTATGTATAGAATTCACGTGTGACTAATTTTTGTTGTGGGCGGAAGTCAAAAGTCTATGTAGGAGATATAACAAAGCGCAGGTTTAAAAAAATATAGAAAAAAAAAAGAAAATGGGGGTGAGAGAGAGAGAGAGAGAGAGAGAGAGAGAAAGAGAAAAAAAGAGAGAGAGAGAGAGAGAGAGAGACGAAGAGAGAGAGAGAGAGATCAGGTCGTTTCATTTCAATGTATATGGCGATGACTTCGATTCCGAATTGCAATTTTTCACATGACCTCCATATTTGTCCACATCTCGTGCAGCTATTGTTCTCAGGCGGTCTTCTCGTCTTCTGCGCCTCTCTTCAACAAAAGCTTTTCTTTGAGTCTCTAATTAGCGTCCCGCGGTCTTTGTGTGGCTCCCCGTCTCTTTCAGAGACCATCTGCTGCCAGCTACTTTCCCCTATGCTAGTGAGGGCGAAATGGCGCCTGATCTTTATAGCGCTTACGGGGCACACCACTGTTACGCAGTCCTCGTTTAAGCTGGCCGAAGAAGATCGCAATTGGCATGCAGTCGTCTTCCATGCGGGAGGCACCTTGGATGGAAGCGTTAGAGAAGCCTGAAATACCTTCAATAGAGCACCCAGGTCTCAGAGCCATACAAAACTGCTTTAGAAACATTGTGGTTATCTCCCTCTCTTAAACTTTGAAATTTACAAGAAGAACATAAAAAATATTTATTTTAAAAAGACAACACTTCCATTAGGCAACTAGATGAGGAGATTAAAAAAAAAAAAACGCACAGAGAAAGCGGCATCAACCTTCGCTAGACTACGACCAAGGTATATCAACTCATTCTGTTGGTCTGGTAAAAAGTTTGTACACTTGATTTCTCTCGGATTAAGTTGAAATTTTGCGAATTTTTTAAAATTTTACCTGACAACACAAGAATGAGTAAAAATATTATAGTGACCAATTAGTCAATTAACTATTAGTAATACATAATTTTGTTTAGTATCTGGAACAAAGGAAAGAAATTGTAATTAACTGAAGTGGTGGAATAAGTTGAGTTAGTCCCCTTCGTAGGTTCACTTCCGAGTCCTAAAAAATAGGACGAGAATAAAGAAACTATATAACTATACAATCTTCAATGTTCATAAGCTGTCCACTAACAGACAGAGATAAATAAAGAGATAGAAACAAAGAGAGAGAGAAAAAAAAACAAGAAGCAACAGAAACAAAGAGAGAAAGAGAGACACTCAGAGAGAAAGAATCAAAGATAGAGAGAGAGAGGCTGAGACGAGGAGATATAAATGAAATGGAGATAATAATAATAATCTTTATTGTCCGTACGGAAATTTGTCTTACAATTTGTGCGTTACACCAAACAAGAAACATTACGAAACACCAAACAAGATAGAGAGATGGGATGTAGATGAGAGAGAAAGAAGAAAGAGGAGACAGATAAGGATAAAGAAAAAAACATTGGAACTAGACGGCTTTATGCACGTGACAAAAACACGACCAATATGTTGTCCTGATTCAAAAGCTGGATCAAACCACCTGGTTCTAAACATTGCTTTGTTCTTCATAATGAGCTTGGCCTGGAGACTATTGTAGTGCACAATCAGTTCAATTAGTTAAAGCTCATTTATTTAAGGATCAGTTTTGTCTTTAAACAACAAATCATTACCTGAACAAATCATTAGCCCTATAGCTATATGGTAGGCGCCAGTAATTATTTTGTAGGCGTCAGTAAATTTGTTGTCGGCGTCAATAACTATGTGTAAGGTGTATGTAACTAGAATATCTGGCCGGAATCATTAACTGTTAACGTTAGTAGCTATTAGATCGACGTCATTAACTTTTAGGTCTGCGTCAGAAATTATATGGTCGACGTCAGTAATTATGTGGAAGGTGTTAGTAGCTATGAGTTAACGTCAGTAATAATCTTGTTAGAGTATGTAACTACGTGGTCTGTGTAAGTAACTAAAATATGGGGTCGGAGTCATTGACTATGTTTTCGGCGTTAGTTACTAGGTGGTCAGCGTCAGTAACTATGAATAAGTAGTCAGGAGCGATGTCGATGGCTTTTTAACTAAGATGTCGGCGTCGGTTACTATGGTGTCGGCGTCTTTTACTGTGTTGTCGGCGTCTGTAACTAAGTGAAAGATGTCAGTAGCTTTATGGTTGGCGTCAGTAATTATATTTTTGGCTTTAGTAAATATGTAGTCAGCGTCAGTAAATATGTGGATATGTTGTCACATGGTCTGGGTCTATAACTATGTAATAGGTATCTGTGAATTAATTAGTCCGGCGTCTTATTTTACCTGAAACAACCAATCCACTCTCTTGATTTTGCTACTACTATCCGTCCACATCACCACCCCCTCCCCCAGTTCGTTACCCCTGTCAGTGGTAGGCACAAGAAGAAGGGGGCGGCAATGATAATTTAAACGTGATTTTAATTGCAGACGTTTCTTTGTCTGCTGAATTAGAGACAATGAACCTTTGTGTTCAGCAATTATCTTCTCTTTGGAGTCAATCTCTTACAAAACGTTTATAAAGTCTTGCTGTGATGTGAAGTCTACATGCAGTTCTCGAGGTGACCAGACATTGCAGAGAAACTGAGACAATTGGGTAAGTACGTAGTAATAGAACTAGACTCTGAGCTGACAACGTAGTGATTGAACTAGACTGTGCTGATGATGTAGTGATTGAACTAGACTGTGCTGATGATGTAGTGGTAGAACTAGACTGTGCTGATGATGTAGTAATAGAACTAGACTCTGGGCTGACAACGTAGTGATTGAACTAGACTGTGCTGATGATGTAGTGGTAGAACTAGACTGTGCTGATGATGTAGTGGTAGAACTAGCCTGTGCTGATAATGTAGTGGTAGAACTAGACTGTGCTGATAATAAAGTGGTAGAACTAGATAGACTGTGTTGACAACGAAGTGATTGAACTAGACTGTGCTGATAATGTAGCGATTGAACTAGACTGTGCTGATAATGTAGTGGTAGAACTAGACTGTGCTGATAATGTAGTGATAGAACTAGACTGTGCTGATAATGTAGTGGTAGAACTAGACTGTGCTGATAATGTAGTGGTAGAACTAGCCTGTGCTGATGATGTGGTGGTAGAACTAGACTGTGCTGATAATGTAGTGGTAGAACTAGACTGTGCTGATAATGTAGTGATAGAACTAGACTGTGCTGATGATGTAGTGGTAGAACTAGCCTGTGCTGATGATGTAGTGGTAGAACTAGACTGTGCTGATAATGTAGTGATAGAACTAGCCTGTGCTGATAATGTAGTGATAGAACTAGCCTGTGCTGATAATGTAGTGATAGAACTAGCCTGTGCTGATAATGTAGTGATAGAACTAGCCTGTGCTGATAATGTAGCGATTGAACTAGACTGTGCTGATAATGTAGTGATAGAACTAGCCTGTGCTGATAATGTAGTGATAGAACTAGACTGTGCTGATAATGTAGTGGTAGAACTAGCCTGTGCTGATAATGTAGTGATAGAACTAGACTGTGCTGATAATGTAGTGGTAGAACTAGCCTGTGCTGATAATGTAGTGATAGAACTAGGCTGTGCTGATAATGTGGTGATAGAACTAGGCTGTGCTGATGATGTGGTGATAGAACTAGACTGTGCTGATGATGTGGTGATAGAACTAGGCTGTGCTGATAATGTGGTGATAGAACTAGACTGTGCTGATGATGTGGTGGTAGAACTAGACTGTGCTGATGATGTAGTGGTAGAACTAGACTGTGCTGATGATGTGGTGATAGAACTAGGCTGTGCTGATAATGTGGTGATAGAACTAGACTGTGCTGATGATGTGGTGGTAGAACTAGACTGTGCTGATGATGTAGTGGTAGAACTAGACTGTGCTGATAATGTAGTGATAGAACTAGACTGTGCTGATGATGTAGTGATCGAACTAGACTGTGCTAATGATGTAGTGATAGAACTAGACTGTGCTGATGATGTGGTGATAGAACTAGGCTGTGCTGATGATGTAGTGGTAGAACTAGACTGTGCTGATAATGTAGTGGTAGAACTAGACTGTGCTGATAATGTAGTGGTAGAACTAGACTGTGCTGATAATGTAGTGGTAGAACTAGACTGTGCTGATGATGTAGTGATAGAACTAGACTGTGCTGATAATGTAGTGATAGAACTAGACTGTGCTGATAATGTGGTGATAGAACTAGACTGTGCTGATGATGTAGTGGTAGAACTAGACTGTGCTGATAATGTAGTGGTAGAACTACCCTGTGCTGATGATGTAGTGATAGAACTAGACTGTGCTGATAATGTAGTGATAGAACTAGACTGTGCTGATGATGTAGTGATAGAACTAGCCTGTGCTGATGATGTAGTGGTAGAACTAGACTGTGCTGATGATGTAGTGGTAGAACTAGACTGTGCTGATGATGTAGTGGTAGAACTAGACTGTGCTGATGATGTAGTGGTAGAACTAGACTGTGCTGATAATGTAGTGGTAGAACTAGCCTGTGCTGATAATGTAGTGGTAGAACTAGCCTGTGCTGATAATGTAGTGATAGAACTAGACTGTGCTGATAATGTAGTGGTAGAACTAGCCTGTGCTGATAATGTAGTGATAGAACTAGGCTGTGCTGATAATGTGGTGATAGAACTAGGCTGTGCTGATGATGTGGTGATAGAACTAGACTGTGCTGATGATGTGGTGATAGAACTAGGCTGTGCTGATAATGTGGTGATAGAACTAGACTGTGCTGATGATGTGGTGGTAGAACTAGACTGTGCTGATGATGTAGTGGTAGAACTAGACTGTGCTGATGATGTGGTGATAGAACTAGGCTGTGCTGATAATGTGGTGATAGAACTAGACTGTGCTGATGATGTGGTGGTAGAACTAGACTGTGCTGATGATGTAGTGGTAGAACTAGACTGTGCTGATAATGTAGTGATAGAACTAGACTGTGCTGATGATGTAGTGATAGAACTAGACTGTGCTAATGATGTAGTGATAGAACTAGACTGTGCTGATGATGTGGTGATAGAAATAGGCTGTGCTGATGATGTAGTGGTAGAACTAGACTGTGCTGATAATGTAGTGGTAGAACTAGACTGTGCTGATAATGTAGTGGTAGAACTAGACTGTGCTGATAATGTAGTGGTAGAACTAGACTGTGCTGATGATGTAGTGATAGAACTAGACTGTGCTGATAATGTAGTGATAGAACTAGACTGTGCTGATAATGTGGTGATAGAACTAGACTGTGCTGATGATGTAGTGGTAGAACTAGACTGTGCTGATAATGTAGTGGTAGAACTACCCTGTGCTGATGATGTAGTGATATAACTAGACTGTGCTGATAATGTAGTGATAGAACTAGACTGTGCTGATGATGTAGTGATAGAACTAGCCTGTGCTGATGATGTAGTGGTAGAACTAGACTGTGCTGATGATGTAGTGGTAGAACTAGACTGTGCTGATGATGTAGTGGTAGAACTAGACTGTGCTGATGATGTAGTGGTAGAACTAGACTGTGCTGATAATGTAGTGGTAGAACTAGCCTGTGCTGATGATGTAGTGATAGAACTAGACTGTGCTGATAATGTAGTGATAGAACTAGCCTGTGCTGATGATGTAGTGATAGAACTAGCCTGTGCTGATAATGTAGTGGTAGAACTAGACTGTGCTGATGATGTAGTGGTAGAACTAGATTGTGCTGATGATGTAGTGATAGAACTAGACTGTGTTGATGATGTAGTGGTAGAACTAGCCTGTGCTGATGATGTAGTGGTAGAACTAGAGTGTGTTGATAATGTAGTGGTAGAACTAGCCTGTGCTGATGATGTAGTGGTAGAACTAGCCTGTGCTGATGATGTAGTGGTAGAACTAGAGTGTGTTGATGATGTAGTGGTAGAACTAGCCTGTGCTGATGATGTAGTGGTAGAACTAGCCTGTGCTGATGAAGTAGTGGTAGAACTAGACTGTGCTGATGATGTAGTGTTAGAACTAGAGTGTGTTTACAACGTTGTGGTAAATATAGACGAAAGAGAACTTAAAAGCTGACAGTCACTGGTCTGTGTTTGTTGTGATCATTTACACACCACTCTTTTTATCAAATAAAATTATGTCATCTTACATTGCTGCTTTCCTTAAGTTTTTCACCTTTAACTACACTATGTTTTCCATTTCAGACTGTACCCTGTGTACTGAAGTAGAACTGCTCACTCAACAATGAAGGCTGTTCTTATAACCTTCGTGACTTTACTGTGTATCTCTACAATTATGCTTCCAAACGGTACGACGTTCATACATCTCTGAGTTTTTATTTTTATTTTATAGGAATAAAACATAATTCCATTATATTTACTTTACGAGCGACTAACTGTCTTTAACCTTAGTTTTTCCCAGTGTCTATGTTATTCTCAGGTTATTCCACAATCCGGGTACGCTATTCTGCGTCAAATGACACTCGGATGGAAACGCTTGCTACAGGAAGTAATTAGCTTAAATGAACAGCAAAATAAAACTCTAAGTAATTGTACGGTGCGAAGTTGAAAGAGAGCTTCCACCTCCCTGTTGACAATCCATGCGCCGTTCCTCAAGGGAAGGGACCGTTACAGTAAGGGCGAGTCCTGCCGAGACCAATCGTTATAAAACGCCAGAACACTGAACTGCCACGTCCAAACCTTTGGGCAGTCTAAATAAATAGCTCATTGCCACCTCACAGGTCTGTACTATCCAATTTTTCTCCGGCATTCTGCGTGAAAAAAAAAGAGTTGGGAAATGTCTGTTATATTCGTTCTGTGGGTATTTAGAGTCATATGGTAAGGTAACTTGATTGGGCTCCTTTCCACTAATATATTGCTCATATCACAGCTATCATGTTTCCAGTTACCTGGACCGTGAATGCCCTCGATTAGTGTGCTCGTCGTTTCAAGGAAAGTGTCAGAAGAAGTACGCTTTCCGCTATCACAAAACAGATACTCACTATCAGAATCACTACAAGAGGATGCAGAAACTCTTTCGTTGCTGGTTAGCTAACTTTTTTTTCTTCCGACTCACAACTTGGCATCAGATCCCTGTCACATCACGGCGGTCGCTCACGAACAAATCATCATCCTAGTTTACAAACGGAAACAAACTTGTCTAGAGTCTAGCCTATAGATACCTTTTTGCGTCTGAAGGAAGTCTTCTTGTTCCTATTCTTAATTAATTTTGTTTTATATAGGAAACTACTGAGCCAAAGAAAGAGGAACTTTTTAATTGTCTGCTATCGCAAAAGGGATTTTCGTTCTAGCTAGGGTGTCACTCTTTTTGGGTGTCAAACGATACGCCTTACACCCCTCTAGTGTTCGACACCTGACTCGAGCAGATACCCCATCAACCAAGTGGTCCACAACTGAGATTGGGACATAGCGCTCTGAGTATGCTATAATCATGAAATTAGCACTATATAAAAGCCATAATTTATTTTTATATTACATAATCCAGTGAAAGCTCTACATGTTCAGTTGCTACTTAGAAGTTAATATCATGGTACGAAAAAAATTGCTAGAATTTGACTACTCAGAAACCAGGGGGTGCAAATGCGGGCGCCCATGGGGATAGGCAACCCTTTTGTATCGGGGGCCACATTTAAAAAAAAAAGTATTTGTGTGATGACAAATTTCCTTATGAATAATAAAGATTATTATTAGTATTATTTATATACATATATATACTTACAACTTAGAAATATACAATAGTTGACAGTGTATAAATGTCTTTTGATAAATTTATACTGTATTGTACATTAACTTTTTTTTTCCTGTTAGATATTTATTAGAGCTGGGTGACTCAGAGCCGCCCAAAAATCACAAAATTAAAAATCCCAGTCTTCACCATAATTAAAACCTGGGATCCCCCGGTTCAATAGCAAATCGCATTATTCCTTTCAAGGAAGCGATCATGCTTGCAAAACCCATGTTGGATCTAGATCTACACCTAATTTTCTAGGCAAATTTAAATGTGAATAAATTTTTATAACTTATAAATCATAGATAAATATGATATGATCTAATTGTTACAGTAATTATGCCGAGACTTTCAGTTGCTGGAGGCCCCTTTATGAAATTTAAAAACAACAGATCTCCAAATAAAAAAGCCAGGTATTGTCCCAGATGTGAATGTAGACGGCCTATTCGCCAAAGAATATAAAATCACATTTCAAAGGTAACTTGCTAATGGTTTAGAAAATTGTTGTAATCTAACAAATGTCGATAATAGGACTTAGGTTTAAAAAAAAAACAGGAAACCGTTATTGGTAGGCCTACTCCCAACTCTACAGTCTGGTAACCCTTTCGACTGGTAATCTACAGCTTGGTAACCCTTTCGTCTGGTAATCTACAGCTTGGTAACCCTTTCGTCTGGTAATCTACAGCTTGGTAACCCTTTTGTCTGGTAATCTACAGCTTGGTAACCCTTTCGTCTGGTAATCTACAGCTTGGTAACCCTTTCGTCTGGTAATGTACAGCTTGGTAACCCTTTCGTCTGGTAATGTACAGCTTGGTAACCCTTTCGTCTGGTAATGTACAGCTTGGTAACCCTTTCGTCTGGTAATGTACAGCTTGGTAACCCTTTCGTCTGGTAATCTACAGCTTGGTAACCCTTTCGTCTGGTAATGTACAGCTTGGTAACCCTTTCGTCTGGTAATGTACAGCTTGGTAACCTTTTCGTCTGGCAATCTACAGCTTGGTAACCCTTTCGTCTGGTAATCTACAGCTTGGTAACCCATTCGTCTTGTATTCTACAGCTTGGTAATCCTTTCGTCTGGTAATCTACAGCTTGGTAACCCTTTCGTCTGGTAATGTACAGCTTGGTAATCCTTTCGTCTGGTAACTTACTTTAGTCTGGTAACCTACAGCCTGGTAACCCTTTCGTCTGGTAACTTACTTTAGTCTGGTAACCTACAGCCTGGTAACCCTTTCGTCTGGTAACATACTTTAGTCTGGTAACCTATAGCCTGGTAATCCTTTCGTCTGGTAACTTACTTACTTACTTAATCCTGTGCACTCCCAGGGGAGCATAGGGTTCTGAGCAGCTTTCTTCATCTGGTAACCTACAGCCTGGTACAATCTCAGGTGAGTAATTATTCAATGCTATGAAGAACTGTGTTGAGTTTTGGGTATGCTTGGAAGAAGATTGCAGGTGTAACAACTGATATGGTTTGATCTTAGACTGAGAAAAAACTTTTTAAAAATAAAGACTATCCCAAACATAAACTCTAAAAAGTTTCCACAAAGCTGAATAAAATATTAATAAATTATTGATCCAAATATTTCAGTACTCAAACTTACCACAGCTAGGTGTCTTAACCACAAGCAGTTCCGAAAAGTACTTGAAGATTAAGAAACAAAATATTCCAATGTATCCGCTGGCTTAGCATGGGAAAGGAAATGAGACTATAAAATCTCAAGAAAGAAATGTGTATGTTTTATGTTTGTCAAGTTGTTGTTCTAATGAGGAGTGGAAGACAGATTTAACACTTTTCATGGCAGTTATTGCAATGGGTTGTTTGCCTATGAAATGTAAGTGCATGTTCAACTTAAAAGGTGAAACTATTTCTAGTGAAATGGTGAAAAGTTGTATGGGTACCAGAAGCTGTATTTACGTACCTAACAAAACTTTGCAGATAAATTTTCACATCATTTGAGGACATATACGAGAACAAGAATTTGTTTTTATGTGGAAACTAAATAAGTGCAATCACAGGTCGATGGTGGGTGACTGTAATTTTACAACAGTCACAAGGATAACAACTAGTTAGCTAGTTCCACAGTTCTGAATATTACGCATGAGCGTAAACAATTAAATACTTCACATTAAGTACAACTGTACATTTGTGGTGAAAAGTTATGTAAAACGACAATAGCAAATATTTAAAAAATCGAAAAATTAATTTCAAATATTGCTAACTCTTGTTGGGAGTGAGAAAAAATTAACATTGAATTATAATACTCTATAAAAATGAATAAAAAGACGTCATACACAGTTGGCTAGCGCATTTTACTATTTTGTATATATATATATATATATAATTTAGTAAGTTTTAAAATATATAACTTGCCTATACTTTCGTATTATATCTCATCCTACAGGTTAAGGCGAGACCCGGTATGTGTACACTTTTAGAGTTTCTCATGGACTAACATCTACAACCTTTTGAAAAAAAACAACAACAGAAAAGCGGAAACCAAATTTTGAATATACTTTTTAGATTTTACAATTAGACATCCCTAACTTTCAATTGAACAAATGTTTTAAAGTATAGTCAAATAAAAGTACATCAGTAGCAGGTCTGGTTTGTTCAATGTTTCAAGTTTACTTATTTAATTTTTGATGTATACGATGATTAAAATGCAAACCAGAAAATTATTTTAGGATTCAGCTCTTATTTCTTGATCGAAGAGAAGGGAAATTTCTCATCCTGCTGCAGATATATCTGCTTCATACATGTATGGGGAAGTTGTGTCTGCTGGATATATACCGGCCACATACATGCATGGGGAAGTTGTGTCTGCTGGAGATATACCTGCCACATACATGCATGGGTTAGTTGTGTCTGCTGGAGATATACCTGCCACATACATGCATGGGTTAGTTGTGTCTGCTGGATATATACCGGCCACATACATGCATGGGGAAGTTGTGTCTGCTGGAGATATACCTGCCACATACATGCATGGGTTAGTTGTGTCTGCTGGAGATATACCTGCCACATACATGCATGGGTTAGTTGTGTCTGCTGGAGATATACCTCCCACATACATGCATGGGGAAGTTGTGTCTGCTGGAGATATACCTGCCACATACATGCATGGGTTAGTTGTGTCTGCTGGAGATATACCTCCCACATACATGCATGGGGAAGTTGTGTCTGCTGGAGATATACCTCCCACATACATGCATGGGGAAGTTGTGTCTTCTACAAATATATCTGCCACATACATGCATGGGGAAGTTGTGTCTGCTGGAGATATACCTGCCACATACATGCATGGGGAAGTTGTGTCTGCTGGAGATATACCTGCCACATACATGTATGGGTTAGTTGTGTCTGCTGGAGATATACCTGCCACATACATGCATGGGGAAGTTGTGTCTGCTGGAGATATACCTCCCACATACATGCATGGGGAAGTTGTGTCTGCTGGAGATATACCTGCCACATACATGCACGGGGAAGTTGTGTCTGCTGGAGATATACCTCCCACATACATGCATGGGGAAGTTGTGTCTGCTGGAGATATACCTCCCACATACATGCATGGGGAAGTTGTGTCTGCTGGAGATATACCTCCCACATACATGCATGGGGAAGTTGTGTCTGCTGGAGATATACCTCCCACATACATGCATGGGGAAGTTGTGTTTGCTGGAGATATACCTGCCACTTACATGCACGGGGAAGTTGTGTCTGCTGGAGATATACCTGCCACATACATGCATGAGTTAGTTGTGTCTGCTAGAGATATACCTGCCACATACATGCATGGGGAAGTTGTGTCTTCTACAAATATATCTGCCACATACATGCATGGGGAAGTTGTGTCTGCTGGAGATATACCTGCCACATACATGCATGGGTTAGTTGTGTCTGCTGGAGATATACCTGCCACATACATGCATGAGTTAGTTGTGTCTGCTGGAGATATACCTGCCACATACATGCATGGGGAAGTTGTGTCTTCTACAAATATATCTGCCACATACATGCATGGGGAAGTTGTGTCTGCTGGAGATATACCTGCCACATACATGTATGGGTTAGTTGTGTCTGCTGGAGATATACCTCCCACATACATGCATGGGGAAGTTGTGTCTGCTGGAGATATACCTGCCACATACATGCATGGGTTAGTTGTGTCTGCTGGAGATATACCTGCCACAAACATGCATGGGTTAGTTGTGTCTGCTTGAGATATACCTGCCACATACATGCATGGGGAAGTTGTGTCTGCTGGAGATATACCTGCCACATACATGCATGGGGAAGTTGTGTCTGCTGGAGATATACCTCCCACATACATGCATGGGGAAGTTGTGTCTGCTGGAGATATACCTGCCACATACATGCATGGGGAAGTTGTGTCTGCTGGAGATATACCTCCCACATACATGCATGGGGAAGTTGTGTCTGCTGGAGATATACCTGCCACATACATGCATGGGGAAGTTGTGTCTGCTGGAGATATACCTGCCACATACATGCATGGGTTAGTTGTGTCTGCTGGAGATATACCTGCCACATACATGCATGGGGAAGTTGTGTCTTCTACAAATATATCTGCCACATACATGCATGGGGAAGTTGTGTCTGCTGCAGATATATCTGCCACATACATGTATGGGGAAGTTGTGTCTGCTGCAGATATTCGCACGGGGAAAAAATCGCATCTGAATCTGGCCATGCGCTTTTAAGTTTGTTAATTTTTGGCATTATTTTATAATTAATAAATACATGTATGTTGTCTGCTGATAAGAGTGTTAATGGGTAAATATCAATGTTTGTCGTACTATGAAAGAAGTCAATACCACAAGACTTTAAAGATGCCACAATTGTTCATTTATACAAGCGAAAAGGAAACCGCCAGGTCTGCGACAACCACAGAGGAATATCTCTTCTCTCAATTGCTGGGAAAATCCTTGCACGTCCTACTAAATCGGCTCATGCAACACATATGGTCTACTACCAGAAAGCCAGTGCGGCTTCAGAAAAGAGCGTGGAACCATTGACATGAATGCCAAAAACAAAATGCTGACCTGTTCTCAATATATGTCGACTTAACAAAGGCATTCGACACTGTTAGCAGAGAAGGACTCTGGAAGATCATGTCAAAGTATGGCTGTCCACAAAAATTCATAACCATGGTGAGACTATTTCATGATGGCATGAAGGCTCGTGTCCAAGAAAGTGGAGAACCATCAGAGCCCTTCGAAGTATCAAACGGGGTAAAACAAGGCTGTGTCCTAGCACCTACACTGTTCAGTATCATGTTCTCCGCTATGCTGACAGATGCATTCACAAACAGAGAAAACAACGGGATAAATATATCATACAGATTTGATGGTGGCCTATTCAACCCGAGGCGGCTTAAAGCAAAATCAAAAACAAATGCAGCAGTAACCAGAGACTTGCTATTTGCTGACGACTGTGCCCTAAATGCCTGCTCTAAAAACGATCTGCAGAGCATCGTCAATGACTTCTCAAGAGCATACTCAGATTTTGGCCTTACCATCAATACGAACAAGACTGAAGTCTTATATCTACCTGCTCCTGGGAAAGCCTACTCGGATCCAAGCATCACTATAAATGTGCAGGATATAAACAAAGTGGACAAATTCACATATCTTGGCAGCACGCTCTCTAGAAATGGAAAAATCGATAGTGAAATCGACCTAAGTATCGCCAAGGCCAATGCATCCTATGGCAGACTGTCTAAAAATGTCTGGAATAGACGGGGTATCACCACAAACACAAAGCTAGGGGTCTATAGAGCCGTCATCCTCCCTAAAGGTCTGCAAAGCATCCACACAATCCTGATGCAGTTCCAGCTGCGATGGGCAGGTCACGTCTACAGAATGGAAGACCACCGCATCCCTAAACGACTCTTGTTTGGCCAACTAAGCGAAGGAAAGCGCTCGCAAGGTGGGCGAAGAAAGCGCTTCAGGGACACCCTCAAAGCTTCTCTGAAGGCGTTCAGCATAGACCCAGGCACCTGGGAGACAGAGACACATGACAGAGCATCATGGCGTCGCAATGTGAAAACTGGTGCACAGGTTGTTGAGGAAAAAAGAACAACGCTGGCAGAATAAAAACGCCAGAAAAGAAAAGCAAGGCAAACGACACTAGCTCCAGCTGGAATAACCTGCCCAGTGTGCGGCCGAACATTCCGGGCTCACATAGGTCTCACCAGCCACATGAGGAGGCATAAAATCCCAATGCAAAGCCCTCAGCCCCCAGGATGACAAAGTGGTAATCATCGAACCACGATGGACGAACTATATATATATGAAAGAACCCAAAGTAACACAAAACGAGCTGAGTAGTAATAAAGGTGTTACACATCTCTGAGTAGATCGCTTTCCTGCACACAGCTCCATGTAAAGGATCAAAGACGTACTTAGCAAATAGGTCAAATAGAATTTTTAACTTCCTAGACAATACTTAATGAATGAAACAGGTTTAAGTTGAGTCTTATCAATGAGTGCAAGACACAATGGATCATTTTGGAAAAGAACATATTTGCTTAGCGGAAGATAAAGTAAAACCATTATTGTAATAAACACTTATGCTACTGTTTAAAATAAAAATAAAAACAAGGTTACAAAGACAGTTTGTGCGGAAACACAGACTCAAAATCGGCCCCCGAAGTGGTCCACTTAGGCAGGCTTCAATATTTTCAGAAAGAACATCCAAATGAAATTATATCAAAGACAAATGAGAGATAAGAATGGAGAAGGAAGGTTGACAGATCTTGTGTAGTGCCCCAACAGTGCAGCAGATCAAAGGATAGGTACAAGTGAATGCAAAGTTAGATGTGAACCTGGCCTAACTAGTTCCCCTTTCAGACCTTGTGGTCTGTTTTTGTGGCCTACGGTTAACGAGGGTGTCATGTAGCAAGCACAACGACCAACCGTCTTTACTTTTCCCTAACTAATGTCAGGTTCCCATAAGAGCTGGGTAGACTCAGGGGCGCCCAAGGATTCCAAAGTTGAAAATCCCAGTCTTCACCAGGATTCGAACCCGGGACCCTCGGTTCGGAAGCCAAGCGCTTTACCGCTCAGCCACCGCGCCTCCTTCTAGCCTAATTGATGTATTATAAATAATGTAATTGTTTTGAAAAGGCTAAATCTTTTTTTCGAATCCTCACCACTATAATTAAAAAATATTTAAGAAAAATAAAGTTTATAATATTACTATTCGTTTTAAATTAGGTCTAACTTAAAATGCATACTAATTAGCTTTTTCTCTTTAATAAACTGCTTGCATAACTGATTTTAAAAATTAGATTTTTCGCTTTCAGGAAAAAAAGTAGCTGTTGAATCAGAACTTTGAATGGTCTAAAATATTGTGATGTCGGATTTTCAATATCTTTTCTAGTTTACAAGATATAAAAGGGAGGGACGGACAGACGGGCAGACATTTCACACAAAACTAATAGCGTCTTTTCCCCTTTAGGGGGCCGCTAAAAATAAATGATAAAAAAGCTTAAATATATCAGAAAGAAACGCAAAATGGTTGTCATACTTAAATGCACGATTTATTTCCCTTTTTCAATATCACGCAAAATTAATTAATTATCCTACAACTTACAAATTAACTAATTAATTCAAGCATAGTCATGGTGAATGAATAATTATATAAATTTAAACTTGATCCTATGGGAAGTTTAAGAAATAACTTGCAGGTCTACAAGATTTGTACCAGACAAACGGACATACAATGAGTTGATAAAACTCATTGTAAAAAAAAAAACATTTTCTGGCTTAAAAATAAAACAAAAACGATTCGCCGAAGACCCGTAACTCCATTCTCTACAGTTAAATAAAAAAAAACTCATTAAAAAAAATAAATAATTTTCTTTGTATTCAAAACAAAACAAGATTGACTAAATAGGCCCTGGATCCCCACAACACAGAGCTGGTGTTGTTGTCACATCAAAACACGGAGTTAAATGAATTATCCAAAGAAATTCCATTTTACTTGTCCCACCTTAAAATTATCAAATTAAATTTAAAATAACGACACTCATCAGTTGAAACCTGTAATCACACTACAACTCTCTATTGTACAGCTTACATATTAGCGTCTTCCTGAAGAAGAAAAGCCGCTATTAGTCTTGTGTCGTCTGTCTGTCCGCCTGTCCCGTTTAGATCTAAAAGATAATATATTTAATTAAAAAATCCCTTTTTTATGATATTTTCGGTATAACGGCTTCTTTTTATGTTCTGAATGCCAAACGTCGTCCTACAACCCCCCCCCCCCAAAAAAAAGATCCCAGACTTCAAGGCAGTTCGAACTATGGACTTGTAGGTTCGGAAGCCAAATTCAGCCACCACAACCCATTCCTATTTTGCCTCATCTAATGTACACAAAGCCGTTTTCTGCCTGTCATGGGGCGGGGGGTTCTATTTAAATTGTGTTTTTTTTTACTTTCGTCGACTGCGCCTGTTTTCGTAATATGTCGGTTTAACGGGTAAACCCATTCTAACAATCTTCTTTGTGGCAAAAAAACAACAGCAAACAAACGTGAAAGGAACTTTCGCCATGTTTGACATAGATCTAGATCCAATCCAATAGTTCTGCAATACATAAACCAAGGCTTGCAGGTCGTGGGTCATATCTGGCTAGTTCTCGAAAAAAATAAAAAACGTCTTACTCACCCCCCCCCCCTCTCTGTCGAATAGAGGAGAAAAGTTGACTAGAGACAAGGAAGGTTGACAGCTTGAGGTTTTAACCCAACAGTGAGTCAAAGAATACAGAAAGTTATGAGCATCATCAGAGGTTTTAACCCAACAGTGACTCCAAGAATCCAGAAAGTTATGGGCTTCATCAAAGGTTTAAACCCAACAGTGAGTCAAAGAATACAGAAAGTTATGAGCATTATCAGAGGTTTTAACCCAACAGTGAGTCCAAGAATCCATAAAGTTATGAGCATCATCAGAGGTTTTTACCCAACAGTCAGTCTAAAGAATCCAGAAAGTTATGAGCATCATCAGAGGTTTTAACCCAGCAGTGAGTACAAAGAATCCAGAAAGTTATGAGCATCATCAAAGGTTTGAATCCAACAGTGAGTCAAAGAATACATAAAGTTATGAGCATCATCAGAGGTTTTAACCCAACAGTGAGTGGAAAGAATCCAGAAAGTAATGAGCATTATCAGAGGTTTTAACCCAACAGTGAGTCCAAGAATCCAGAAAGTTATGAGCATCATCAAAGGTTTGAACCCAACAGTGACTCCAAGAATCCAGAAAGTTATTAGCATCATCAAAGGTTTGAACCCAACAGTGAGTCCAAGAATCCAGAAAGTTATGAGCATCATCAAAGGTTTAAACCCAACAGTGAGTCAAAGAATACAGAAAGTTATGAGCATTATCAGAGGTTTTAACCCAACAGTGAGTCCAAGAATCCAGAAAGCTATGAGCATCATCAGAGGTTTTTACCCAACAGTCAGTCTAAAGAATCCAGAAAGTTATGAGCATCATCAGAGGTTTTAACCCAGCAGTGAGTACAAAGAATCCAGAAAGTTATGAGCATCATCAAAGGTTTGAATCCAACAGTGAGTCAAAGAATACATAAAGTTATGAGCATCATCAGAGGTTTTAACCCAACAGTGAGTGGAAAGAATCCAGAAAGTAATGAGCATTATCAGAGGTTTTAACCCAACAGTGAGTCCAAGAATCCAGAAAGTTATGAGCATCATCAAAGGTTTGAACCCAACAGTGACTCCAAGAATCCAGAAAGTTATTAGCATCATCAAAGGTTTGAACCCAACAGTGAGTCCAAGAATCCAGAAAGTTATGAGCATCATCAAAGGTTTAAACCCAACAGTGAGTCAAAGAATAAAGAAAGTTATGAGCATCATCAGAGGTTTTAACCCAACAGTGAGTGGAAAGAATCCAGAAAGTAATAAGCATCATCAGAGGTTTGAACCCAACAGTGAGTCCAAGAATCCAGAAAGTTATGAGCATCATCAAAGGTTTAAACCCAACAGTGAGTCAAAGAATACAGAAAGTTATGAGCATTATCAGAGGTTTTAACCCAACAGTGATGTGACAGGTGGGGAAATGTGATGTGTGTTTGGCACGTTTTATGTCTAGGGGATGATTATTTTTAAAAGCAATCACACCCCCACTTATCAGCATATGAATCGGGAGCAGGCACGCAACGAGACAAAGCAATGAAAAATAGATACAAAAGTTAAAATAAAGGATATTTATTTACATAAATATACATATAATAATAAAAAGGGGGAGGGTTTGCATCTATCTCTAGTATATTCTATGTTTAATCATCACTCTTGCACATAATAAGAGAGTATGTCACTTTGTCCTCTGACTTAGCTGGTTGTCCAGTTGATGTCGCAGCTGGCTGTGTCCTGACTTGAGATTCTGCAGCTGGAGGTGGCGCTCTAGCGGATAGAGGGACGCCGGCGATATAGTTCTTGTGGAGTCTCAGTCCCAAGTTCTAGTATCTGTAGTGGGCACAGTATGGCGGGTGGCCGGATACCGTGGGCACAAGGTTACTGCGGGCAGAGCTGATCTGCCGTGGGCAGTGTAGGTAACAGGATATGTCCAGTGAGTTGCAGAGGGTTGGCGTAGCTATGACGTCTCGCACAGATCTGACTCTATAGGGACGTCGCGCCTAATAGCTTGACAGGTGGGCTGTCGAATAGGCGGGCAATGCCGATAGCGCCAAGTGGTAGAGTTGAGTAGATCTCAGTAGGCAAGTGCAGCGCTGAATGGCACTAAGCACAGATGCAGGTAAATAGATCGTTGATCCAATGGATAAATAGGCAAGTGCAGCGCTGAATAGCACTAAGCACAAAGATAGTAGGTGATACTGGATATCAAACAAATAGGCAATAGGTGATTCTTGATAGCAAATACAGTGCTGAATAGCACTAAGCACCTAAATAGGCAATAGGTGATTCTCGATGGCAACTAAATAGGCAATAGTTGAGTGGCGTCGAGTAGACACTGAACAGCAAGTAGCAAATAAATAGGCAGGTGAATAGGCAATAGGTGATTCTCGATAGCAAATACAGTGCTGAATAGCACTAAGCATCTAAATAGGCCAGTAGGCAAATAGGCAGGTCTCAGTAGGACAGTGCAGTGCTGGATAGCACTCAGCACATAAATAGGCAGACACCTGAGGGAGGCTGCGGATAAATAAAGACAAGTTAGGACATGTCTCTTATGCATCTTATCGATGCCCTCGACTGAGGTGCATTCGTCAGCTTGGTAAAATTGCTTTTGAGCACAAAAGGGGAGATGATGACAAATGGGATTTGGAATACTAGATGGCTGATAGTAGCAATATAAAATGTACATAAGAGGGAAAGTAATAATATAAGAATGTACATAGAAGGGGAAATAATAGTCTCAAATAATCAACACAGGTGGATAGAGAAAGAAAGGGGGGGGGGGATTGAAATGGGCGGTGGTCAGCGATCCTGACGGTATGTTTACATATGACCGTCGATCGAGAACAATGGAGCGCATTTGAATGGTGAGGGTGTCCATTCAAGGAGCGCAACTCTCGTTATAGTAAAATGAGTAAAGGGGAGATAATTCAATACAGGGGAGATAACTCATATCTCCTTTCTAAGCGCAGTATTAGTGCGATAGTAAAATTATCAAGGCGGTCAACCGAGATGAAGGAAATAAAGTAAGGTGTACAAATATATACATGGTTGCATCAATGATCAATTGAGCAACGTAGCATTAATAGATTAATGCAATACTAAAATACATACATAGCACATGTTCATGTTTTCTACTTACGCCAGTGAGAAATACACAATGGACTAATTAAATATAAATGAACTAAGCAAAATACACATGATAATATCCAATGGAAATATACACAGAGTAATTAAGATGGAACTTGTGATTAAGTTCGGCTTACCACCAGGTATTCCTCTAGGAGAAAGAATGAGTGATATAGTCCAGACTCGATAGCTCAGCTCGAATGAGAAAGAGAGGGTGATTTGAGTTGGTTTACTATATATATATGCCTGAAAAGTGTGGGCGGACACCGGAAATGTCCTAGGCTAAGAATTATCTTACACGTGGGTGAAGTCCGACAAGAGCCGCACCTTGGAGTATCACGCGGTGCGTTGACCAGGGTAATCTCTTAGATCAAAGAGGGACGTGAGGAAAGGGGGGGGGGATTAGCTTGCATTCAAACCAAGGTGGTGTCAACCGCGGCTATCAGACATCCTGTCGATAAGATCATGGTCTGAGCGTATCTTTGCCCCGGTCAAGGAAAGATAAATGAAAGGACTGGCCTAATTTTCTCCAAGGTGGTGGACTAAGTCTAGCCTGGTAGAGAGGAAAAGGTGTGGCGGGTGAATAATTTAGGGGTAGGATGGAGAAATAATTAAAATAAAATAAATAAATAATGAAATATAATAATTAATGCTGTGATAAATTTGAGTGACTCTGACAGCGAGTTTTTGACTTGTCACAAGTGAGTCCAAGAATCCAGAAAGTTATGAGCATCATCAGAGGTTTTTACCCAACAGTCAGTCTAAAGAATCCAGAAAGTTATGAGCATCATCAGAGGTTTTAACCCAGCAGTGAGTACAAAGAATCCAGAAAGTTATGAGCATCATCAAAGGTTTGAATCCAACAGTGAGTCAAAGAATACATAAAGTTATGAGCATCATCAGAGGTTTTAACCCAACAGTGAGTGGAAAGAATCCAGAAAGTAATGAGCATTATCAGAGGTTTTAACCCAACAGTGAGTCCAAGAATCCAGAAAGTTATGAGCATCATCAAAGGTTTGAACCCAACAGTGACTCCAAGAATCCAGAAAGTTATTAGCATCATCAAAGGTTTGAACCCAACAGTGAGTCCAAGAATCCAGAAAGTTATGAGCATCATCAAAGGTTTAAACCCAACAGTGAGTCAAAGAATAAAGAAAGTTATGAGCATCATCAGAGGTTTGAACCCAACAGTGAGTGGAAAGAATCCAGAAAGTAATAAGCATCATCAGAGGTTTTAACCCAACAGTGAGTCCAAGAATCCAGAATATTATGAGCATCATAAAAGGTTTTAACCCAACAGTAAGTCAAAGAATCCAGAAAGTTATGAGCATCATCAAAGGTTTTAACCCAACAGTGAGTGGAAAGAATCCAGAAAGTAATAAGCATCATCAGAGGTTTTAACCCAACAGTGAGTCAAAGAATACAGAAAGTTATGAGCATATTCAGAGGTTTTAACCCAACAGTGAGTCAAAGAATACAGAAAGTTATGAGCATCATCAGAGGTTTTAACCCAACAGTGAGTCCAAGAATCTTGAAAGCTATGAGCAGTACCAGAGGAAGACCAAGATAATGATGGACTAAATGAGTGGATGCTACTCCACGGGACAGACCAGTCTCACACCTAGTAACAGAAACTGTGTTTTGACATTGACAAGAACAAGTGAAGTAAAAAAAAAAACAACTAGTTTGAACAAAAGTAGGACCCCCCCCCCCTTCTTTTCCACTTTACATTAGATCTAGAACTCTTGTTATCTAGATATAGGCTACTTTTAGATCTAGAACTCTTGTGATCTAGATATAGGCTACTGTTAGATCTAGAACTCTTGTGATCTAGATATAGGCTACTTTTAGATCTAGAACTCTTGTGATCTAGATATAAGCTACTGTTAGATCTAGAACTCTTGTGATCTAGATATAGGCTACTTTTAGATCTAGAACTCTTGTGATCTAGATATAGGCTACTGTCAGATCTAGAACTCTTGTGATCTAGATATAGGCTACTTTTACATCTAGAACTCTTGTGATCTAGATATAGGCTACTGTCAGATCTAGAACTCTTGTGATCTAGATATAGGCTACTTTTAGATCTAGAACTCTTGTGATCTAGATATAGGCTACTGTCAGATCTAGAACTCTTGTGATCTAGATATAGGCTACTTTTAGATCTAGAATCCTTGTGATCTAGATATAGGCTACTGTCAGATCTAGAACTCTTGTGATCTAGATATAGGCTATTGTCAGATCTAGAACTCTTGTGATCTAGATATAGGCTATTGTCAGATCTAGAACTCTTGTGATCTAGATATAGGCTACTTTTAGATCTAGAACTCTTGTGATCTAGATATAGGCTACTTTTATATCTAGATCTAGAACTCTTGTGATCTAGATATAGGCTACTTTTAGATCTAGAACTTTTGTGATCTAGATGTAGGCTACTTTTAGATCTAGAACTCTTGTGATCTAGATATAGGCTACTGTTAGATCTAGAACTTTTGTGATCTAGATATAGGCTATTGTAAGATCTAGAACTCTTGTGATCTAGAGATAGGCTACTGTCAGATCTAGAACTCTTGTGATCTGGATATAGGCTACTGTCAGATCTAGAACTCTTGTAGCCTAGATATAGGCTACTTTTAGATCTAGAACTCTTGTAATCTAGATATAGGCTACTGTCAGATCTAGAACTCTTGTGATCTAGATATAGGCTATTGTAAGATCTAGAACTCTTGTGATCTAGATATAGGCTACTGTAAGATCTAGAACTCTTGTGATCTAGATATAGGCTACTGTCAGATCTAGAACTCTTGTGATCTAGATATAGGCTACTTTTAGATCTAGAACTTTTGTGATCTAGATTCTAGATATAGGTTACTTTTAGATCTAGAACTCTTGTGATCTAGATATAGGCTACTGTTAGATCTAGAACTCTTGTGATCTAGATAGGCCTATAGGCTATTGTTAGATCTAGAACTCTTGTGATCTAGATATAGGCATTATCTAGGCTACTGTCAGATCTAGAACTCTTGTGATCTAGATATAGGCTACTGTTAGATCTAGAACTCTTGTGATCTAGATATAGGCTACTGTCAGATCTAGAACTCTTGTGATCTAGATATAGGCTACTGTCAGATCTAGAACTCTTGTGATCTAGATATAGGCTAGTGTCCGATCTAGAACTCGTGTGAGCTATATATAGAGGCTACTTATACTAATCTATTCAATAAAATATCTAGATCTAGAATTAAAATTAATTCTAGATATAGATCTTGTGCAGGAGTAAGGTGGATGTGACGTGTGTACGTAGATGTAGTTAGATGTACTTATAACAACTTAGAAAAATACAAAAGCTAATTGTGTATAGTTTTTTTAATGACTTTTCATTCATTTTTATATCGTATCATCAAGGGCGTAGCCGGGGGGGGGCTCAAATGAAATCCCCCACCTGCGGGGGGGGGGGGGGGGACGGAATTCAGTGACTGATTTTTTGCTTTCATTTTGTTTATTTTAGGTGAGATTTTAATACTAAATCATCACTTAGCATAGCACAGCCGAGGGGTTTTGAAATTAAAAAAAAATACCAGAAGGTTTTGAAATTAAAAAAGAACCCTATCATGAGGTTTTGAGTTTAAAACCCCCTACCAAGGGGTTTTGAGTTAAAAACCCCTATCAGGGGGGTTTGAGATAAAAATCCCTCTCCCTGGGGGTTTTGAGTTTAAAACCGCTACCAGGGTTTTTGAGTTAAAAACCCTTTTCAGGAAGTTTTGAGATAAAAAAAACAACCTCTACCAGGGGTTTTGCAGTTCAATCCCCCTCATCTGTAAACAAAACTAAAAAAAAATGCAAACGACAATCCCCAAATTCCAAGAACACAGCTAAAGAAAATTTTGACTTTAAAACCCCCTCCAAAAATTATTTGTTTAAATCCCCCTACATAGGGTTTTGATGCTAAAAAATTCCTCTTCAATATAAAAAAAGCAAATTTCACACTAAAATTCTTTGAGCGTAGCTAAAAAAGTTAATGAGAGGTTTTGAGTTTAAATCCCCCTCTTCCAGATGGCTTTTTTTTTCTAAATTTAAAACCCCTCCAGATGGTTTTGAGTTAAGAATTCCCCGACAGAGCGTTTTGAATTGAAAACCTCTCTCTTCAATATATTATTTTAAAGCAAACTACAGTCACCAAATTCTATGACCGTAGCTAAATGGGGTTTTGAATAAAAAAAAAACTCCAGAGATTTTTTAGTTTTAAACCCCACAACAGATGATTTGATGATAAAACATTACTTTTCGATATAAAATCTAAAGAGAAATACAGGCATGTAATTCCAAGGACGTAGTTAACAGAGGTTTCAAATTATTTCTACCAGTGGCTGGGCTCCATTAATAAAGTGTGAATAGTCATCTGCCAAAATTGAAAAGCACAAAATGTGGCTCAGCAAAGATGGCTAAGACAGATTTTAGGAGTTAGTTATAGAGATAGGTTCTTTTTGAGTTTTGAGGTGGAAAACCTCTATCTTAAATATTATTCTAAAGCAAACTACAGTTACTAAATTATTTAACCGTAGCTAAATGGGGTTTTGAATTTAAAATAAATCAACAGCTCCAGAGAATTTTTAGTTTAAAACCCCCAACAGATGATTTTGATGATAAAACTTCCCTTTTCGATATAAATCTAAAGCAAACTACATTCACTTAATTCCAAGAGCGTATTCAAGAGAGGTTACACATTTCTACCAGTGGCGGGGCTCCATTAATAAAGTGCAGTAAATAGTCTTCTGCCGAAATTGAAAAACACTAAATGTGGCTCAACAAAGATGGATAAGACAGATTTTAGGAGTCAGTTATAGAGATTGGGTCTAAATCAAGAAAATCCTATGCCGAACTTGGAGTCGACCCCTTAGTAAGATTGTGACAGAGCGTCACATGAGGTTTGCGGGACATGTTCTCCGACAAAATTAATTACGCATAAGAAGAGTTGCGATGACATCCTAGTACAACTTGGCGCCACACATTCATTGAGGTCCTCAGAGCAGGTGAGAAGAAGCTTCAGACATTACCAGTGACAGATTTTTGTGGAAACAGCTTGACGGCAAATGCGCCGAACGGCGCGGCAGGGTCTAAATCAGTAAGATTAGCAAATTAGGTTTTTGAAATACAACTTTTAAATAGCAGGAAAATGCATTTGTAGATACCTCAAAATATGTATTTTGTTGGGGGAGCTCCTAGTGCTCCCCAAACCCCTTGCTGGCAGTAGCGGGGAATCTACAATTTTTCCACTAACTCCAAGAAGAACCTATTCTAGGGCACAATAAACGTCTTCCGAAAGAATGAAGGGTCAGAATGTAATGAAGATTATGTATACACACACACACATACATAAATACATATAAACATTTTTTTTCGCGGATGCCCCCCCCCCCCGAAAAAAAATCCTGACTACGCCCGTGATATATATATATATATATATATATATATATATATATATATATATATATATATATATATATACATATCATGGGCATATCCAGGGGGGGTTTGGGGTTCAACCCCCCCCCACCCCCAAATGAAATCCCTCCCTTGAGGGGGGGGGGGATCGGAATTTAGTGAATGATTTTTTGCTTTGATTTTGTTTATTTTATGTGAGATTTTAATACTAAACCATCACTTGCCCAAGCACAACCAATGGGGTTTTGATTTAAAACCCCCCTACCAGGGTATTTTGAGTTTAAAATCCCCTACCAGGGGGGTTCGAGTTTAAAAACCCCTACCAGGAGTTTTAAGTTTAAACCCCCCTACTAGGGGTTTTGAGTTTTAAACCCCCTACTTGAGGTTTTTGCAGTTAACTCCCCCTTTTGTATAAAACAAAACACAAAAAAATGCAAACGAAAATCCCCTAATTCCAAGAGCACAGTTAAGGAAGATTTTGATTTTAAAACCCGCTCTAAAATTTACGATAAACCATCTCTTCAACATAAAAAAAAATTACGCACTCAAAATGTTATGAGCGTAGCTAAATGGGTTCTGACTCAGTTTTGAGTTTAAATCTCACTTCATCGGGGTTTGAAGTTAAAAATACCTCTTTAATAATAAAATTAATGCAAATTATACACTCAAAATGTTATGAGTGTAGTCAAAGGGGTTTTGAGTTTAATCTTCCCTCAAGTGGAGTTTAAAGCTAAAAAGTACCTCTTTAATATAAATAAAAGCAAATTACTCACTCTAAAATCTATGAGCGTAGCCAAAGGGGTTTGAGGTTAAAAAATACATCTTCAGTGTAAGAAAAAAAGCAAATTACGCACTGAAAATGCTATGAGCGTTGCCAAAAGGGGTTTTGAGTTTCAACCCCCATTCAGAGGGGTTTAATGCTAAAAATACCTCTTCAATATAAAAAAAAGCAAATTACACACTAAAATTATTTGAGCGTAGCCAATCCAATCGGGGGTTTTAAGTTCAAACCCCTCTTCTACAGATGGCGTTTGTTTAAAGTTTAAAACCCCTCCAGATGGTTTTGAGTTTAAGATCTCCCAACAGAGCATTTTGAGTTGGAAACCCCCAACAGATAATTTTGACGATAAAACTTCTCTTTTCGATATAAAATCTAAAGCAAACTACAGTCACTTAATTCCAAGAGCGTATTCAGAGAGGTTACACATTTTTACCAGTGGCAGGGCTCCCTTAATAAACTGTAGTGAATAGTCATCTGCCGAAATTGAAAAACACTAAATGTGGCTCAACAAAGGTGGCTAAGACAGATTTTAGGAGTCAGTTATAGAGATCGGGTTTAAATCAAGGAAATCCTATGCCGAACTGGGAGTCGACCCTTTAGTAAGATTGTGAGAGAGCGATGGCAGGTGGGAAGAGGCTTCAGACATTAATAGTGACAGATTTTTATGGAAACAGCTCCGAACGGCGTGGTAGGGTCTAAGTCAGTAAGAATAGCACATTAGGTTTTTGAAATAAAACTGTTTAATAGCAAGAAAATGCACTGTAGATACCTCTGAACATGCATTTTGATGGCTTTCAAGACCAGAAATAGTGCTTGGCGGCGGGGTTTCGCCCCGCGCTTAGGGAGCTCCTAGCGCTCCCCCAGACCCCATTGCTAGTAATGGCTGGGAATCTACAATGTTATGCAAACAGCTTGACGGCAAATGCGCCAAACGTCGCGGGAGGGTCTAAGTCAGTAAGAATAGTACATTAGGTATTTGAAATAAAACTTTTTAAATGCAGGAAAATGCACTGTAGATACCTATGAATATGCATTTTGTTGGTTTTCAATATCAGAAATAGTGCTTGGCGGGGCTTGGCCCCGCGCTCCAGACCCCTTTGCTAATATTTGCGGGGTATCTACAATTTTTCCACTAACTCATGGAAGAACCTATTCTAGGGCACAATAAACGTCTTCCGAAAGAATGAAGGGTCAGAATGCAATAAAGATTATGTACACACACACACACATAAATACATTTTAAATTTTTTTTTCCGTGGGGGGGGGGGGTCGGTGGGGGGAATCCAACCCCCCCCCCCCCCCGAAAAAAATCCTGGCTACGCCCATGATATATATATATATATATATATTTATATATTAGTCAAGACTACAACTTGAATCTAGATCTAGACCTGGAAGATCAAATAGGCAGTAGATCTGGATTTACATTCAAGACCAAGTTTTCAAATAAGTCCGTACTAGAATTTAGGCATAGTCTAGAATCCTTGTCCTTACTAAATTATATTCTTTTTTTTTTAGAGCTCAATGTTTTAGAAACATATCTGAAAAATGTTTTTGCATGATTATAAATAACCCTTGCCATTGAATAAACGAAGCATTAGCGCTAAGCTTAACCAAATGTTGGCCACAATAGGACGAAATGTAAACCATAAATGAACTTTGTATTTTTACATTAATAACAAATAAGGACGATTTATTTTGTCGGAATTCGGACTTTGCTAAACACAATAAAAGTGCCAATGAGGAACAGCGTAACATTTGAGTTTTTAAAAAATGTTTTAGCGAGACGGTTCCGCTTAATGTGGAACGGTAGGCCCATCTGCAAGTAGCACATAAAACTGCACCATATCTAGTAGGAAAAAAAACCAACGTTGGAATCCCTGAGAACATATAATTTGAACAGGATGATCAAAAATAAAATAACTTTATGATGCTCTCTTACTCTAAAACAAAATATATCTACTATAACAGCTTCTTTGAAAGTAGATAAAGTTTTTAAGAATCTGTTTATAAAGAGCTAAATAACATTTTCAAATCAACACGGGTAAATCGCGTGCGTTCGAGGCGTACAATCCTTCTTTGTGTCTGTATTTAAAAATACAGTGCAGGATACGCAAAGACCTGTTTTGATGTCGTAGTTCTTTTAGTATAGTCCCATGCTATAATCCTTTAAAGGAATTGTTGGATCTAGAACTAGATTTAGTCTCCAGCCAAATTTACTTTTAGTAATGTCCTCTTTAAAGAAGAAAAAAAAAACGATTTAGTAAATCATAGACAAATGTGATCCATTGTTACAGCAATCATGCCGAGACTTTCAGTTGCTGGAGATTACTTAATGACATTTGGACGAGAGAGCTCTCCAAATAGAGTAGCCAGAGATGATCGCTTCTTAAAGAGAAGCAGATCTCGCCGTGAGAGTTTTTGGTGTGATTATGATTTTACAAACTGTCGTGGTTGAGATTCAACGAGAAAGTAAAACTACCTTTGAAAGGTAACTTATTAATGGTTAACAATATTGTTGTAATCTAACAATTGTCGACCATATTAGTTTAATAATAGAACTTAGGTTAAAAAACAAACAAACAAACAGGTAAATGTTATTGGTACTCCAAAATCTATAGTTTGGTAACCTTTTAGTCTGGTAACTGTCACCACCTCAAAGTTGGTGCCATATAGTTGATACTTGATAGTTCATACCCTATTTTAATATTATGAGTATTATTCACAACTCATGAATCTAGAAGATGAACACTTTAAACCTTCAGTTAACCAGTTACTTGATAGAAGTCAGTTAGAAACAGTCAGTCAGGAGCAGTCATTAAGAAAGTCAGTAAGGACATTCAGTTAGAAACAGTCAGTCAGAAGCAGTTATTGTATGTAGTCACTTTAAAAAGTTAATGAGCTATTATAAAGTAAATTGAGATGTGAAACAGTATTTCTATAAGTAGTTGTGAGCAGGTCAGGCAGGCGCGAGTGGGAGGGCCTATTCTCTGCTGCTCAACATTAAAATTTTACCTAACAGTAGGCAGATGTTAGCGCTACTGGGTGGGCTCAATCTGTGCACCTCGGTATGGTGACCAAGGGGCTAGAGTCACCTAAGTAACCAGACAACTAACTATACTAACTTGACTAAGTGAAAACAAGATAACAAACTTTAGTTTACGATAAATAAAACAAAAAGAAACTTTATTTACATGGAATCAAATAATAATAAAATATAATCTATACACTAACCACTATAAACTACCCTCTAAATCTACACCACTACAAACACTACCAAACTAACCAAACCAACTATCTAACTAAATCACTACAACTACTACACTAGACCTAGATCTACACAAACACACTACAATAAACTAGTCTAGATCTACAATATCCTACTATTACACTCATAACACTAACACTAAAACAAGAATATCTTATAAATCCTTAGGCTCAGTACCTTACTATTCACTAAGAACAGAACTGAGAAACAGACTATAAATTATTAAATATAACTAAGTTTACCAAGGCATAAAAAGAAACAAAATAACACTAGATTCTAGCTTCCCTAGAATTAGAATAGATCTAACAACAGTAGTTATAAACAGCAGCTCAAAGCAGCAGTTAAAAGCAGTAACACAGCAGTTACACAGCAGTAACAATAGCCTGCAAAACATAAATGCAAAACTATATTATAAAATATTCTATTAGGACTGATGGACGCCGCCATCTTCCGTACAGCATGTTGCCAACTATTATGACAAATAGTCCAGTAGAAAATAAAATAACTACTTTACACATAGTATAGATCTAGTAAAAAAATATAAAATATTTCTACACTTACAGGCCGTCCCAGGTACAGGAATAAAAATATAATTAGACGACAGACCACAAAGATATTCAGCTGTCACACAGACAGATATGGTACTGACCACTGGTCAACTGTACACTGAACTGTTTTAAAACAGCGTTGCATCACTTTTTATACACAAAAAGCGGAAGTACAAATAAGTTTGGCACTAGCCTATAAAAACAAAATATATAAAAATATAGCTCTCCAGCTGTCACACAGACAGATATGGTACTGACCACTGATCAACTGTACACTGAACTGTTTTAAAACAGCGTTGCATCACTTTTTATACACAAAAAGCGGAAGTACAAATAAGTTTGGCACTAGCCTATAAAAACAAAATATATAAAAATATAGCTCTGGGAGCGCAAGCTCACATTCATCCCGCCTTAAATTTTTGCGTCCTCGCAAAAACAAAATACTAACAAACTACTTAAAATGCATTACATACATACTGCTGACATATTCTACCATCAAAGGAAATACATACTAAAATCTATTTCACACAAAAACATACATCTCCATGACATGACTTAGATTACATTGCTTTTACAAGGACAAAAGCAAAAAAATATACACTTCATCAGCTAAAAACACAAGAAAATACTCTTGATTCTGTACATTCTCAAATAGGTACAGCAACTACTAAGCTTTAAAAAAAAGCTTTTAAATACACATGTAGATAACATGTACTCATAGAGTTGTTACAAACGAATACATTTTGATACATTGGAATGCAACCAACATATTAAATAAAAATTACAAATATACAAATGAAGAATTGTGCTAGTATGGTGAGGAAACGAACTTCATTTCCTCCTCTCGTACATATCGGTAAGTACTGCCGTCTTCTGCCTCCACCATGTACCAGCCAGAAGCATACTTGGGTACTGCAGTAATTACGAAACAAGAGGGTTCATACTGCATGAACATTCTTCCCTGGCCTCTGACTCTCTGTTCCACAAGAACTCTGCACCCAATGTTCAGAAGGTCGTTCCTTTTCTTCTGCAACTCAGGAACCTCATGGGAAAGCAAGGTGGATTCTGGTTGGACCGGATGAAACTGTAGGAAAGGATTTGTTTCCCTACCTCCTTCTGCATGATTACTGGAAGTGTCAGGTGAGGCAACTTCTGAATGAATCGACATCATTTCTGCCACTGCAGGTTGGTTTCTGCGAACAATTGAATCAGGAGCAGTGTTGGATCGCCTAGGATTCTGTGTCACCTCCACCGACAATTCTGTTGGCTTGAGGGCAGGTTGCAGTTGTACTGCCTGTGGTTGTTCCACTGAGGCAACCTGAACGTGATTCACTGCTGCAGTGACATCAGGGCAAGCTCGGGTGAAATGGTCCCGGCTTCCACAATTCAAGCAGTTGCTTCTAGAAGGGTGTTGCTGGTGAGCCCGGTTCCCTGGCTTCTTTCGCTGACCTTGGAACCTGTTCCTCAGCTTGCAATTTCTTGCCAGATGGCCAGGTTTGCCACATGTGTAGCATTTCCTGTTCTTTGTCGCTGGCCTCTTATGGTGAAGAGTGTGATTTGTCTCCACGCGCTGTTGTGAGGTAATCTGTCTCACATTGCCGCTAATGTGATCAGGTTGATGGTGGTTGCAGTGGGGACAGCTATAGTTCTGTAGCCCCGAAAATTGTAGGTGCACAATCTGGGCTGCAAGCTCCTCCACTTGTTTGGAGAGCGCAGCTAGCTGGCCTTCAATCTTTATCTCACTGCATGTGACGTTGACTTGCGGTGCGACATTCTCGTCCTGGGCCCACCTGATGGCCATGTCTCTTAACGCCAAGAATTCAGTTTCTGGCCTGTCAAGTAGTCTCTCTCGCAGGTCTCTCCTTAGGATCCTGTCACTGAGGTTTTCTACAAACTGGTCCCTCAGGATAGACTTGCTGAAGGGAGTTTCAGATAGAGCTCTCTTCCTGTCTGTGAGTGCTTCAAATGCTTGAAGGAGACGGTGTGAGTATGCGCGGACAGACTCATACTGGTGCTGGCTTATTCGGAACAGCTCCCCAATGAGGCAGTTGATGCTCCGCCTTTCTCCATAAGTGGAGCGTAGAACTTGTACAAGGGCATCTGGACATGCCCTTGTCGTCTGAGGGTGACACCTAAGTTCGGCCTTCACTGCCTCACCTAGATGTGCAAAGAGGAAGTCACATTTTTCCTCTGGATGCACCATGTGTTGAGACTTCCAAGCTCTCTCAACATTTTGAAGGAACTCTTCAATTTCCCTGGCAGGACCATCACCATGGAAGCGCCGGATACTCATCTCTGTCCTAGGCACCAAGATCATTGTCTGAGACGGCTGCATTCTTGCTGCTGCTGCTGCCTCGCTGTTCATCTACGTAACTACTCAACAAAACTAAAGCCTAATAACCTCTCAATAACAATACCAAAAAAAAAAAACTAAACTAACACTATCTATACCGCCTATCAATGCCTAAACTCCTACGCAAACCTAATCTATGCCAATAAAAAAATACAAGTCTGGTCACTCAAGCACAGATCCCACTTCTGACACCAAAAATGTGAGCAGGTCAGGCAGGCGCGAGTGGGAGGGCCTATTCTCTGCTGCTCAACATTAAAATTTTACCTAACAGTAGGCAGATGTTAGCGCTACTGGGTGGGCTCAATCTGTGCACCTCGGTATGGTGACCAAGGGGCTAGAGTCACCTAAGTAACCAGACAACTAACTATACTAACTTGACTAAGTGAAAACAAGATAACAAACTTTAGTTTACGATAAATAAAACAAAAAGAAACTTTATTTACATGGAATCAAATAATAATAAAATATAATCTATACACTAACCACTATAAACTACCCTCTAAATCTACACCACTACAAACACTACCAAACTAACCAAACCAACTATCTAACTAAATCACTACAACTACTACACTAGACCTAGATCTACACAAACACACTACAATAAACTAGTCTAGATCTACAATATCCTACTATTACACTCATAACACTAACACTAAAACAAGAATATCTTATAAATCCTTAGGCTCAGTACCTTACTATTCACTAAGAACAGAACTGAGAAACAGACTATAAATTATTAAATATAACTAAGTTTACCAAGGCATAAAAAGAAACAAAATAACACTAGATTCTAGCTTCCCTAGAATTAGAATAGATCTAACAACAGTAGTTATAAACAGCAGCTCAAAGCAGCAGTTAAAAGCAGTAACACAGCAGTTACACAGCAGTAACAATAGCCTGCAAAACATAAATGCAAAACTATATTATAAAATATTCTATTAGGACTGATGGACGCCGCCATCTTCCGTACAGCATGTTGCCAACTATTATGACAAATAGTCCAGTAGAAAATAAAATAACTACTTTACACATAGTATAGATCTAGTAAAAAAATATAAAATATTTCTACACTTACAGGCCGTCCCAGGTACAGGAATAAAAATATAATTAGACGACAGACCACAAAGATATTCAGCTGTCACACAGACAGATATGGTACTGACCACTGGTCAACTGTACACTGAACTGTTTTAAAACAGCGTTGCATCACTTTTTATACACAAAAAGCGGAAGTACAAATAAGTTTGGCACTAGCCTATAAAAACAAAATATATAAAAATATAGCTCTGGGAGCGCAAGCTCACATAGTCAAAGTTATTATCATGTATAATGATGTATTTTGATAAAAGATTATCACTGGATATTCGTGGATTGTATTATTACATATGTGTTGTTATTATTATTATAATTTTACATATTCTTTGTGTATACTACAAAAGAAGTTATTTTCTCTTTTACAAGAGATGTATGAACGTATAAATGTGCAAGTAGCCATCCTGACAATGCCTACAAGTGATATAATAATATTAACTCAATGTCACCAACGGCCATCCTAAAAAATACAATGTTGACAGTAACCCTCCAGTTACAGCTTGGTAACTTAGTAACCCTGGTAACTTGCTTAAGCCTGGTAACCTACAGCTTGGTAACGAACGTCCTAAAACCCTTTAGTTTGACTACCTTTTAGTCTGATAACCTACAGCCTGGTACCAACAACCATCTTTACGATGTGTGATGATAATAGAAATGATTACAATTAAGAATAAAACTCCAATATTTAGTAATTTACTGAATATTTTCATACTAAAGGTTATCCCCAGTACGAGAGAAAAAAAGAAGAGCAAACGATTTAGCGAAATGTGGTGGCGATATAAAGAAAACTAGATAATAGTACTAATTTTAAAAAAAACATAAAAGAGATTTTGACTGAAATCGACAAATTAAACTTGGTCAAGGGCGCTATGTGGAAACATTCCAGTTACCAATGAAATAATATAATAACATTGGTCTATCGCCGACGCTTATGGTAGGCACAGGGCTCTGTTCAGCATTGAATATGGATGGACTATTTAGATGAGCAAGGAGAGACAGTCGATTTTCCCGCTAATTAATAGGAAGAACAGAACTTCTCTGGCTGGAGCTTGATTCAATCCGCCTAGAGTTATGGAAGAGATCCCCGGCAGTGGACAGGTCACCAAGGTGAGGAACAGTTGAGGTGCTCTGTGTGGGTGGTCAGGTCAGGAAGTTGTCTTGGAAACAGTGGAAGGGTCGTTCTTGTAAATGAAAAATTTGGAAGACAATGTTTTGGGCCACAATGAAAACGGAGAAAGACACGTACCCTGACACTGTGGTAGCGGCCTAGAGGAAATGGAGAAGGCATAGGAGGCGTCAGTGAACATTGTAGGATAGTGAATACAGAGGCGGCGATAGTGCCAGCAGGCTAAATCTGAAGGTCAACGTTGTCATCATGTCACCTGTAAATAAATAGACATCTTCTTCTAGATTTACAACCATAATACAAACTTTTCTGCTATAAATATGTATATGTGTGTGTGTGTGCGTATTTATATATGGTTTAGTTTTAAAATATATAGCATGCCTATACTTTTTTTTATATCTCACCCTACAGGTCAAGGCAAGACCCATTATGTATACCCTTTTAGAATCACTCATGAAATAATATCTATAGCATTTTGGAAAAAGAAAAAGCGAAAACCAAACTTTAAATATACTGTTTAGATTTTACAATTAGACATTCCTAACTTTCAGTTGAACAAATGTTTTAAAGTCTGATCAAATAAAAGTACATCAGTAGCAGGTCTGGTTTGTTCAATGTTTCAAGTTTACCTATTTAGTATTTGACGTATACAGTTTTCTATCAATGATTATAATTGCATACCACACACTTTTTTTTAGGATTTAGCCTAAATCTAGACCTAGATCTAAAAGTAGCCTATATCTAGATCACAATAGACATAGTTCTAGATCTAAAAGTAGCCTTTATGATCTAGATCGCAGTGATTATAATTGCAAGCCACACAATTTTTTTTTTAGGATTTAGCCTAAATCTAGACCTAGATCTAAAAGTAGCCTATATCTAGATCACAATAGACATAGTTCTAGATCTAAAAGTAGCCTATATCTAGATCGCAATGATTATAATTGCAAGCTACACATTTTTTTTTTAGGATTTAGCCAAAATCTAGATCTAAAAGTTTTCTATCAATGATTATAATTGCAAGCCACACAATTTTTTTTAGGATTTAGCCTAAATCTAGACCTAAATCTAAAAGTAGCCTATATCTAGATCACAATAGACATAGTTCTAGATCTAAAAGTAGCCTATATCTAGATCGCAATGATTATAATTGCAAGCTACACATTTTTTTTTTTAGGATTTAGCCAAAATCTAGATCTAAAAGTTTTCTATCAATGATTATAATTGCAAGCCACACAATTTTTTTTAGGATTTAGCCTAAATCTAGACCTAAATCTAAAAGTAGCCTATATCTAGATCACAATGATTATAATTGCAAGCCACACAATTTTTTTTTAGGATTTAGCTCTTATGTGGTCGACGAGAAGAGAAATTTCTCATCCTGCTGCAGATATGTGTCTGCTAGAGATATACCTGCCACATACATGCATGGGGAAGTTGTGTCTGCTGGAGATATACCTGCCACACACATGCATGGGGAAGTTGTGTCTGCTGGAGATATACCTGCCACATACATGCATAGGGAAGTTGTGTCTGCAGGAGATATACCTGCCACATACATGCATGGGGAAGTTGTGTCTGCTGGAGATATACCTGCCACATACATGCATGGTGAAGTTGTGTCCGCTGCATATTTGCACGGGGAAAAGGATCGCATCTGAATCCAGCCATGCGCTTTTAAGTTAGTTAATTTTTGGTCCTCAAAGATGAAGGAAGTATGATATTGTATTAAGCTTTGAAATAAATGTGTTTGTAAGACATAGGCCTATTCATATTTTGGACTTAAAAGTAATGGATTGTAACTTATTTTGAAAGCTATTGTTTATTTATTCATTATCATTTTTATTATAGCTTTTATAGCCTTTATAGCTTTTAAAATATAGCGCTACTTTCATGCTTATAGCATGCTAAGGACGCTTGGTCCGATCTCATTTGTGGACCAGTGGGGGGAGGAGGTATCTAGGAGTTGGTTTTTCGTGCTGCCTTTAGGCACTCAGTAAACACAACTCATGTTCACGTCTGCAAGTGTCGTTTGATGAGTAGGCACACGACATGAGTGGGCATGTGGTCAGCTCTAGGTTGTCGTAATTCGTGGAAAGTTCTTTGTGATTGTCTACACCACACACACACACACTTACACACACATACATACCCATTTTCTCCTCAGTGCATGGCATTTCAATGTATTTTAGCAACTGTGGTTATCTCCCTCTCTTAAACTTCGCAATTTTAGAACATAAACATAAAAAATATTTATCCTAAAAAGACAACACCTCCATTAGACAACTGGAGGAGGGGATAAAAAAAAACGCACAGAGAATTCTGCATCAACCTTCGCTAGACTACGACCAAGGTTATATCAACTCATTCTGTGGGTCTGGTAAAAAGTTTGTACACTTGATTTCTCCCACACCAAATCTCGAATTAAGTTGAAATTTTGCGATTATTTTTTAAATTTTACTTGACAACACAAGAATGAGTAAAAATATTATATTGATCAATTGGTCAATTAACTATTAGTAATACATAATTTTGTTTGGTATCTGGAACAAGGGAAAGAAATTGTAATTAACTGAAGTGGTGGAATAAGCTGAGTTAGTCCCCTTCGTAGGTTGACTTCCCAGTCCTGAAAAATAGGACGAGACTAATGAAACTATATAACTATACAATCTTCCATGTTCATAAGCTGTCCACTAGCAGAGTGGTTACCGTGTTGGACTGAGTTGCCTGAGAAGGCTTAAGCCATGAGTGATTCAGGTCGTTCCTCTTTTTTTTTAAAAAAAAAAAACTTTAAAAATGCTCACATAATACTTTGGCAGTAAACAAGAAAAGAAAGAAAGAAAGAGAGAAAAACAAAGAAAAAGATACACAAAGAAAGAGAAACTAAGTGAGATAGAACGATAAAGAGAGAGACAAAGAGAGAGAAATACAAAACGAAAGAAACAAAGAGAGAGAGAAAGAAAAGAAAAAGAAAAAAAGACAGAGAGAGAAACAAAAAGAGAGAGAGAAAAAAACAAGAAGCGACAGAAACAAAGAGAGATAGAGACACTCAGAGAGAAAGAAACAAAGAGAAAGAGAGAGGCTGAGACGAGGAGATATAAATGGAGATAGAGAGATAGGATGCAGATTTGAGAGAAAGAAGAAAGAGGAGACAGAGAATGATAAAGAAAAGAACATTGGAACTAGACGGCTTTTTGCAAGTGACTAAAACACGACCAATATGTTGTCCTGATTCAAAAGCTGGAACAAACCACCTGGTTCTAAACATTGCTTTGTTCTTCATAATGAGCTTTGCCAGGAGACTATTGTAGGGCAAAATCAATTTAATTAGTTAAAGCTCATCGATTTAAGGATCGGTTTTGTCTTTAAACAACTAAGCAATACCTAACCAAATCAATAGTCCTATATCTATATGGTAGGCGTCAGTAATTATTTTGTAGGCGTCAGTAAATTTGTTGTCGGGGTCAGTAACTATGTGTAAGGTGTATGTAACTAAAATATCTGTCCGGAATAATTAACAGTTAACGTTAGTAGCTATTAGATCGACGTCATTAACTTTTAGGTCTGCGTCAGAAATTATATGGTCGACGTCAGTAATTATGTGGTTGGTGTTAGTAGGTATGAGTTAATATTGTTTGTTTGTATTTATGTGGTCTGTGTAGGTAACTAAAATATGAGTTCGGAGTCATTGACTATGTTTTCGGCGTTAGTTACTAGGTGGTCAGCGTCAGTAACTATGAATAAGTAGTCAGGAGCGATGTCGATGGAGTTTTCACTAAGATGTATGCGTCAGTTACTATGGTGTCGGCGTCTTTTACTGTGTTGTCGGCGTCTGTAACTAAGTGAAAGATGTTAATAGCTTTATGGTCGGCGTCAGTAATTATATTTTTGGCTTTAGTAAATATGTAGTCTTGCTGTGATGTGAAGTCTACATGCAGTTCTCGAGGTGACCAGACATTGCCGAGAAACTGAGACATTTGGGGTAAGTACGTAGTAATAGAACTAGACTCTGGGCTGACAACGTAGTTATTGAACTAGACTGTGCTAATGATGTATTGGTAGAACTAGACTCTGAGCTGACAACGTAGTGATTGAACTAGACTGTGCTAATGATGTATTGGTAGAACTAGACTCTGGGCTGACAACATAGTGATTGAACTAGACTGTGCTGATGATGTATTGGTAGAACTAGACTCTGGGCTGACAACGTAGTGATTGAACTAGACTGTGCAAATGATGTATTGGTAGAACTAGACTCTGGGCTGACAACGTAGTAATTGAACTAGACTGTGCTGATGAATAAGTGGTAGAACTAGACTCTGGGCTGACAACGTAGTTATTGAACTAGACTGTGCTGATGATGTAGTGGTAGAACTAGACTCTGGGCTGACAACGTAGTGACTGAACTAGACTGTGCTGATAATTTAGTGGTCGGAATAGAGTGTGTTGGCAACGTAGTGATTGAACTAGACTGTGCTAATGATGTATTGGTAGAACTAGACTCTGGGCTGACAACGTAGTGATTGAACTAGACTGTGCTGATAATTTAGTGGTAGAACTAGATAGACTGTGTTGACAAGGTAGTGATTGATTTAAAGTCCCGGGGTCGGCAACCTTCGACTCGCGAGCCACATGCGGCTCTTTGGACGTGTAGCTGCGGCTCTTTAGTTCCATACGCAAATATTATTTATTTTATCGAAACATTTTTTAAAATAGTTCTGAATCGTTTAACGAGGATTAGGTACCGATGAGATCTCTCAGCCACTTGTACTCGATTTTCACCACACCCCTCCCAAATTACACTCGTCGTCACTGTCGTCAGTCCGTCGGAAGTTCTCGGAGGAAGCTCTCGTTGGAAGCTCTCGAATGACACCGTCTTCGAATGTTTCTATGTAGGTTTTAATTCGCATTGACGCAAGACAAATTGACATCTTTACCTAGTGCTTTGACTGTGACGTATAGTTTGTTGTTTCAACTAAATGAGTAAGAAGCGAATTATCTTCAAAGTTATCAGCAATCTACAAGTAATGCTAACCTGCAAGCTTTGATGTACCACTAGAAATTGCACAAAAAGACAAACCATTTAAAGATGGTGAGTATGTCAAAGATTGCTTCCTACGTGCATCTGAAGAACTGTTTCGTGATTTCAAAATAAAACAGAAATCTTAAAAAAAAAGTCAAAGATTTGCCACTATCCGCTGAAACATAATAGCTAATACAGAATAGCTAAAATGTCTTCAAATGTAACATATTTAGAAGATATTCTACTTTCTTCTGTCTTATCACTTGCTAATTAAGACACGGCACAAGTTGCCAATTTGGTCAGGTAAATGTCTTCCCAAGGTCCAAAAGAAGATCTACTTGGATTGTTATTGCTCTCGAGACAAACTAGAAGGGAAGATAGAGCAAATGACATGCAAAAATACTTTGAAGACATTAAGATCAATTTAAATAAAATCGTTTAAATAGCAACTGATAGAGCCAGAAGTATGACAGGAAAAAATAAAAGGGCAACTTGGATTTTTGGGAGCAAAATAAACCACCAAATTTGTACGTTCTCTCTGACTACTACACTAAGAAGCGCTTTTCCTGTCGAAATAGTTGAGGGCATGAATTTGGTAATCAAGATTGTTAATAACACTTTGTCAAAAGCACTTTGCCATCGTCAGTTTAAAGAATTCGTAAACGAAATGGAGACTCAGTATTCCGACCTCCTTCTTCCCAATAAAAAGCTAGGACTTTCCAATGGTAAGGCGATGAACGTGTTGCTTAGTGCTTGAAGGAAATAAAGACATTCCTAAATGAAAAAAGCAATTAATGACCCTGAATTAGAGAACGTCAAACTGTTGCAAAAACTTTACTTTATGGTTGATATAACAGAGAAATTAAATGAGCTGAATCTAAAACTGCAAGGAAAGGAAAACCCATCCTATGTCACCCCTATGCTTTTCTAGAAGAATTGGTTTGTTTTGAAGAAAAATTAATTCTTTTTGCAGTGATATTCAGAGCGGTAATTTACTTCATTTTCAATGTCTAAATCATTATCGCGATAAAATCAGTGCAACGTTTGACAAGAATTTCTTCAGCACAGTAATAAAAAAAATAGAATCAACATTAAGACATTAAGAATTGATACTAGATCTCTAGAAATGCAATTGATCGATTTAAAAACGTAAGCTTTGTGGGGTGGAACATGTACAGAGTTGAAAAGCAAGTTGGAAGTGTTGGCGGTCTAGAAATGTATGTAACACAACAAAAGTGGACAGTTTTAAAAGAAATGCCGCGAGTTGATTCAGCGCATGGAATAATCTTCCAGATTGCTACTGTGGGGTGAAGAAGTTAGCATTTGGAATCCTGACTATCTTTGAATCGACATATTCGTGCGAGCAAGCGATCTCCTACATGAATATAATGAAAAGTAAAGTAAGATGCCAACTAGCAAATGAAAATTTAGAACCGTGTTTGAAACTAAAAACAAGTTATGAGCCCAATGTATTTAAACTGTCTAAAACAATGCAAAGCCAACGCTTTGTTTGCTTAGTTGTTTGTTATTGAAGTACAAGTTAGTGTTGTAAAAAAATGTTTAACGGCTATAGTTGTTACCGAAATAAAAAATAATTATATACTAATGTCATATATTATCTAATTTGTTGTGAAAAACACTACTTATATATGAATTGGTTTTTTTTTTTCATTAACAAATTAATTGTGTGAGTACTATATATAATTGGCAAGAAAAAACATTGTGGCTCTTTAAAAAGTTAGAAATTTTGTAAATTGTTATTTTTGGCTATTCCGACTCAAAAGGTTGCCGACCCCTGAACTAGACTGTGCTGATAATGTAGTGGTAGAACTAGACTGTGTTTACAACGTTGTGGTAAAACTAGAAAGAGAACTTAAAAGCTGACAGTCACTTTTCTGTGTTTGTTGTGATCATTTACACACCAACCTTTTTATCAAATAAAATTATGTCATCTTACATTGCTGCCTTCCTTAAGTTTCCACCCTTAACTTAACTACACTATGTTTTCCATTTCAGATTGTACCCTGTGTACTGAAGTAGAACAGTGTATTGAAGTAGAACTGTGTACTGAAGTAGAACTGTGTACTGAAGTAGAACTTACTGAAGTAGAACTGCTCACTCAACAATGAAGGCTGTTCTTATAACCTTCGTGACTTTACTGTGTATCTCTACAATGATGCTTCCAAACGGTACGACGTTCACACATCTCTGAGTTTTTATTTTTATTTTATAGGAATAAAACATAATTCCATCATATTTACTTTACGAGCGACTAACTGTCTTTAGCCTTAGTTTTTTACAGTGTCTTTTTCTCAGGTTATTCCATAATCCGGGTACGCTATTCTGCCTCATCATGAACTCAGGTGGAAATGATCGCTACAGGAAAAGATTAGGCGGATCCCACTTTCCCGGAAGGACTGTACCACGGATTTCAAAACAATTATGAAAAAATTACTCCAACTTTGAACACGGATTTTCCCCCTGCCACCCGATCTATATGCAAAATAGAAACAAAAACTGAATACGTCGTAAAACTTTCTGGATGCTGATTAGCCAAAATAGCTGTAAAGCAGATGAACTGGCTCAATATGAGCTAAGTCAGAGTACCAAACATACTTCTCACATACAATGGTCTCGTTTTCATTTTTTATGACAGACAGTAAATTTACTGTAGCCTACGAAGGCCTACCAATTCTTTTTATACTGTAATGCAACATATAACTGTACTGTATAGCTCTTTTCAAAATTACTGAACACTTAAGAATCTGTTTTAAAAGAAAATTGCTATTAAGGGCTTAAAGTGTTAGGCGATAGCCTGCGATACAGTTCTATGTTCATACCCCAAAATTGTCTACGTTTATGAAATTAAATGTTGCTGAAATTTGACTTTCGCGAGCGTCTTAGCGGTCGCCCCACTTGCCACCCCCTAAAGACGCTATTTTTTGTATGTTACCAAGGTTACAATGAGGAAAGGAAGCGATTGGATTTTTGGTGGCGTTGAATGATGATACCATGTGCTGGTGTGTCTCAATGGACCTCATTAACCAATCGTAAACAAATTACATTTAGCCACGTGATAAAACATCGAAAAAAACGTCGCACGTGACAGCGTTTATGGACTACGTAATTTGTATAGCATAAGATGTGCAGGGGCGTAACTAGGGATTTGGGGGCCCGGGGGGATTGACCTCTTTGGGGGCCCCTTACATTTTGACATTCGACATATGACATGGGATAATGTACGCAAAAATATATACGCCCCAAATCCAATTGGTTCAGTATATCAGTAAACTTAACAAAAAGTAATCAAGACTCTTTTAATGAATAATACCTTTATTTATTAGTTAAATAATGCACAAGTGACAAATCTAAATTGATATCGCTTCACGTCGTGCATTCTGTGCAGCAAAGACATCTATAACATCAACTATATCGATACTTTCTAGTATTTGTGACTTCACTGACATTAAAGCCATGATAAGCCTTTCTTGTGTCATTGTGCTCCTGAGATAGTTTTTGATGAACTTGAGCTTTGAGAATGATCTCTCACATGACGTAATGGAAGTGGCCTGAGTTAGCAGTATTCGGAGGAGGTTGCAAAGTTTGAGCACACGTAATTACCATATGAAGCCTGTTTCCTCAATATGTCTATTGGTGGTTGTATTACTGGTTTGTTGATGAAAAGTGCTCGTGCATCAATCACATCATTGAAAAAGCGATTTGCCATTTATTTCATCATACAAACAGGAAAAGTAGCACAGTTTGTCATAAGCGTGTCTTCATCTAACAGGTGTCTTGGTTCAAGAAGAAACCCAAAGGTATCCATTTTCTTTCCAACCTTTGAAATCTGCTCTTCATCTCCATATGAAATCTGTTCAGCACTTCTGTCGCAACACGTTTGAATTGCAGTTCTATTGACAGTCCTACATGATAACTCAACATCCCATCAAGTCTTTTCTTTCTTCTGGTTGTTTTGATTACAGGGAATCCATAGTATTCACTACCTTCTTTTGCTTTTTCGATGGATTGTTTTTTTTGTCAGTTTCTCATCATTTTGCAGAAAGCATGAAAGGCTACTAATTTCTTTAGCAGCTTCCCGTATATACTTTGTAGTTTCTTCTGAACTAAATTAATTGTGCGCAAGAGCTTTGACCAGAATTCAGTTTCTCATCATTTTGCAGAAAGCATGAAAGGCTACTAATTTCTTTAGCAGCTTCCCGTATATACTTTGTAGTTTCTTCTGAACTAAATTAATTGTGCGCAAGAGCTTTGACCAGAATTCCAGATAGGCAAAACATTCTTAATTTTCCACTGCATGAAGAAGATTCTGTGCTAATATTACATGGTATTACGTCATTGTTGGTTGTTTATGTTTTGTGCGCAAGAAAAAGGATTCAGAGAATACAAAAGTGGGAAAGATCCATATCTCGTTATGCTCGAGTATAGAAATACTCCGATAAGTGGACTGCCGTATTCACTATCACAACTGCTGACAAGTAGAAGACTCAGGGAATCATTCCAACTGATCCAAAACTATTGAAACCATCGGTAGCTGAAAATGCAGAGACATTACTCAACGAACGACAGATGAAAAGCAAAGTGAAATACAATGCAAAAGCAAGACTACCTAAAGATTATTCTGTCGGAGAATTCGTCTAGGTTAAACATGGCAGAAAGCAGTTGTCATAAAAAAAACATTCAGCACCCAGATCTTACATCATAAAGACAAACAGAAAAACATACAGAAGAAATCAACGCTTTTTGAATAAGAGTTTCGATGAAGACATTTCTGGGTACTATGATACCGATGAAGACAATGAACTGCAAACTGTTGAAACAAACGAAACAGACAGTTATAGACCAACGTCTAGAGAACTTGTTGTGCCAGTCAAGACAACCAGAAGTGGACGAATTGTTAAAGTTCCTAGTAGACAGGGCCGGCCTTACGCCACTGCAGCCTATGCGGTGGCAGTGGGCCCCGCGCTTTCATAGGACTACCCGCGCTAATTCTAAGTGTACATTATTAAATTAAACCACTATAATGTATATAAAATAACAGGGTTTTCGCGACCTCCTGATTTTCCAAGGCCTCCAGGAAATCTCATGAAAAGGCAAAATATACGATGAAGTCCTGAACATTTTTTGAATTTATTCAAATCTCCTGAAGAATAGACGAAATTCACATTTTGGGGTGCCTATAAATAAAAAGTGGCATTGCGAGCTTTCATTTGATAAAAATTTATTGCAAAGACGAAAGTAGGCCTATTTTCTAATTCAAAAAAAAATAATTTTGACATTATGCTCATCCCTACCCAGACTAGGCCCCGCGCGATCCGTTTCGCATAGGGCCCCGCAAATGCTAGGGCGGCCCTGCTAGTAGATATCACTTTTAAGAACTTTAAAAGGAAGGGTGTGATAATAACTTCAAAAGGAATGATGTGCTAATATTATATGATATTACGTCATTGTTTTTTGTTTATGTTTTGTGCGAAAGCAAAAGGATTAGATGGAAATAAAAAGAGAGTTTCCATTGGATTGAGGAACGATGAATAGAGGGGTAATAACTCAAGTGTGAAGTTTAATTCTGAAATTATAGACGCCAAACCCGAATAATGGACTATTCTAGCATTATCAAGAATAACTTTTGGATCTGCTATACTCGATTCTGTAAATTTTGATTCCAGGTTAATTAGTGTAGCCATAAAATACTCGCCATTTAGATCTATTATTAGTAAAGGTAACAAGATACCTGGAATTCGCTGTATATCATGCAGTTTTATTCGTGGCAACAAAGTTTAAAATGTAAAACTAACTTTAAAAAAAACTTTGATCTCTGTGGGAAAAAATATTTTTAAAATGTCAACAAAGTCAACGTACTGATAGACCTAGATCTAGGTTTAGTCTTTGTGATAAATTTAATCCATAAATGTTGAAAACAAAAAGACACCCGTTGACATTATTTGTCAATCAAATATATTAATTTATGTATTTACAATAAATTTCGGACACCCATTTGGGGGCCCCCCCTAGGTGGGGGCCCGGGGGGATTTTAAAATTCTCCCCCCCCCCATCCCACCCCCTTAGTTACGCCACTGAAGATGTGACTTACACAATTAACATTCTCATCTACGTTATTTAGTAAAAATATAAAACGCCTTCATTGGTTCAGTTCTACTAGCTGTTTGTAGCGACAAGTCAACGACCATCTTACAACAAGGAGAGGGGCGGCGAAAACATATTTTATTTTCAGTGTAATTTATTTGAATATTAGTAAAATTACAAGTTCAAAAATTAAAATCTCTTAAGTAGGGGACGGCGTTTTATCTTCTAATAAGATCGTTTTAAATGTGGACCGCTTTTTGCGAGGCGCGTGTGCAACAATATTGGTCTAAACGTTTTCAAGAAAACATTTTAAAACGTCTCTGCTAGTGCGATTCTTCTGGATTTTTTTTTTGTCTCAGAAAAGTCGAATTTCTTCCGCCTATTGCACTTTATAATAGTGACGACTTTTGTGTGACAAGAAACCTCCGCGACAGAGACGTCTTACTTACCAAGAAGAATATTGTTATAAAGCTCACGCCCACTACAGACGTACGTGCACAACATGTATTTCTACCTAGAATGTCCCTCGTATAATACTATTGGCCAGGGCTGCCTCTTTATTATTAGATTTAATATGGCCCTCGACTTTTTTTTTATTAGGATGAATAATTCGTTCTGAAAAAAAAAAAACATTAATATTAGCCTTTAAAAAATCTCTCTTCTTACTAAGAGAAAATGACCAGAAGACGCTTAGTCCCGACCGGAATCAAACCCTATGCCGACTTGAGCGAAAACCTGCCGCATCTTTGATTCTATCTCCATGAAGAAATTTTTACAACGCTTACAATTTATGTAGGCAACACTATTTCGGAAAACAAAAACTGACCATAGACACATTATATGTAAGTTTATGAAACTGATTCATTTTAGTGAAATTTCATTACCTAAATTTGGATAGTGGATACATAGTGTTAAAAATATGAATGAAAAATAAAACCTAAAAAGTGTGTTATAATTAAAACATAGTTTCCTTTCTTTTTCATTACATTCTTTACAAAAAATGCAAAGTTAAAATTGAAACTAAAACAACTTAGAGGGAATGGGGGTAAGACAACGATGCGAATAGGAAAAGAAAAAGGAATGGTACAAAAATGAATTTAAATCAAAGAGCGCTTTAGGTCACACTGTCCAGCTCAGTCTTAATGAATTGCTTTTCTAAATTAAAAAAGGGGGGGGGGGGAGGCGGCATTTTTTAACTTCGCAAGCAGGCGGCCACAAGTCTCGCGGCAGCCCTTGTCCTTTTAAGAACGCGATCGTGCTTTCAAAACCAATGTTGGATCTAGAACTAGACCTAGCTCTCTAGCCAATTTTAAATTAGAATACATTTTTAAACTTAAAAAAAACAGACAATACCTCCTTTATGCAACTTATTGAGCGATTATTTTTCTCTTAAAAATTAATGAATGTTGGATTTAAAAACATTTTTTTTACCCGCCCCCTTCCCCCCTCTCCCCGAGCAGGAATCCTGGTTAAGCGAGTGTATATAGATCTTGTACACCTTTTAATTCCAATGATAAGTATTTAGATCTAGACATAGAAGACAATGCGCAACATGTTCCTGATCATTAATTTATTAAACTCTTAAATCAATAAAGCCTTACATTCGGAAATTCCCGAACGCGATAGTCCTTTCAAGAGTGCTATATTCCTTCAAACCAATTGTTGGATCTATATCTAGATCTAGATTTAGTCTCTAGCCAAGTTTACATTAAGTAATGTCCACTTTAAAGAAGAAAATAAGATTTATTAAAAGTCTTTTAATCGTTAAATAATAGACAAATATGATCCCTTGTTACAGTAATCATGCCGAGACTTTCAGTTGATGGATATCCTTTAATGACATTTGGACGAGAGAGCGATGCCGAAAGAGTAGCCAGAGATAACGAATTTTTGAGATTTGGCGCAAATAAAGCCTCCACGAGAGAGTAAAACTACGTTTGACAAGGTAACTTATTAATGGTTTACAATATTGTTGTAATCTAACAATTGTCGATCATAGCATTTTAATAATAGAACTAAGGTTATAAAGTTGATACTTGATACCCTATTTTAATATTATAGGTATTATTCACGACTCATGAATCTAGAAGGTGAACACTTTAAACCTTCAGTTAACCAGTTACTTGATATTAGACAGTAAGGACAGTCAGTTAAAAACATTCAGTAAGGAGCAGTCAGTTAAAAACATTCAGTAAGGACAGTCGGTTAAAAACATTCAGTAAGGACAGTCAGTTAAAAACATTCAGTAAGGACAGTCAGTTAAAAACATTCAGTAAGGACAGTCAGTTTAAAACATTCAGTACGGACAGTCAGTTAAAAACATTCAGTAAGGACAGTCAGTTAAAAACATTCAGTACGGACAGTCAGTTAAAAACATTCAGTAAGGACAGTCAGTTAAAAACATTCAGTAAGGACAGTCAGTTAAAAACATTCAGTAAGGACAGTCAGTTAAAAACATTCAGTAAGGACAGTCAGTTAAAAACATTCAGTAAGGACAGTCAGTTAAAAACATTCAGTAAGGACAGTCAGTTAAAAACATTCAGTAAGGAGCAGTCATTAAGAAAGTCAGTAAGGACATTCAGTTAGAAACAGTCAGTCAGGAGCAGTCATTGTATGTAGTCACTTTAAAAAGTTAATGAGCTATTATAAAGTAAAGTTAGATGTGTACCAGTATTTCTATGAGAAGTCAAAGCTATTATCATGTATAATGATGTATTTTTTATAAAAGATTATCACTGGATATTCGTGGATTGTATTATTTCATATGTGTTGTTGTTATTATCATTATAATTTTACATATTTTTTGTGTATGTTACATAAGAAGTTATTTCCTCTTTTACAAGAGATGTATGAACGTATAAATGTGCAAGCATCCATCCTGACAATACCTACAAGTAATATAATAATATTAACTTAATGTCACCAACGGCCATCCTAAAAAAAACATTGTTGACAGTAACCCTCCAGTTACAGCTTGGTAACTTTGTAACCCTGGTAACTTGCTTTAGCCTGGTAACCTACAGCTTGGTAACGAACGGCCTGAAACCTTTTAGTTTGACTACCCTTCAGTCTGATAACCTACAGCCTGGTATCAACAACCATCTATACAGTGTATGATAATAATAGAATTGCTTACAATTAAGAATAAAACTCCAATATTTAGTAAGTTACTGAAGATTTTCATCCTAAAGGTTATCCCCAGTACGAGAGAAAAAAAGAAGAGCAAACGATTTAGCGAAATGTGGTGGCGATATAAAGAAAAATAGATAATAGTACTAATTTAAAACAAAAAATAAAAGAGATTTTGACTGAAATCGACAAAATAAACTTGGTCAAGGGCGCTATGTGGAAACATTCCAGTTACCAATTAAATAATGTAATAACAGTGGTCTTGCGCCGACGCTTATGGTAGGCATTGAATATGGATGGACTATTTAGATGAGCAAGGAGAGACAGTCGATTTTCCCGCTAAGAGATAGGAAGAACAGAACTGCTCGGGATGGAGCTTGGTTCGATCCGCCTAGAATTATGGAAGAGATCCTCTGCAGTGGACAGGTCACCAAGGTGAGGAACAGTTGAGGTGCTCTGTGTGGGTGGTCCGAGAAACAGTGGAAGGGTCGTTCCTGTGAATGAAAAACATTCCTGATGGACTTGGAAAACAATTGTTTTGAAAACAGCTAAAATGGAGAAAGACACGTAGCCCGACCCTGTAAAGAAAAGTTCCCCTTTCAGAACTTGTGGTCTATAGGGCAGGTGATGAAAAGGTCATCTGTTTCTGTGGCCTACGGTTAACAAGGGTGTCATGTGGCCAGCACAACAACGAACCGCCTTTACTTTTCCCCAACTTATGTCAGGTACCCTATAGAGCTGGGTGGACTCAACGGCGCCCAAGGATCCCGAAATAAAAATCCCAGTCCCAGTCAGAAGCCAAGCGTTGTAACGCTCAGCCACCGCGCCTCTCTTCCCGACCCTGTGGTAGCGGCCTAGCAGCGATAAAGAAGGCATAGGTGGCGTCAGTGAACCTTTTAGGAAAGTGAATACAGAGGCGGCGATAGTGCCAGCAGGCTAGATCTGAAGGTCAACGTTGTCATCATCTCACCTGTAAATAAATAGACATCTTTTAGATTTACAACCATAAACAATTTTCTGCTATAAATATGTATATGTGTGTGCGTATGTGTATGTGTGTATTTATATATGGTTTAGTTTTAAAATATATAGCTTGCCTTTACTTTCGTATTATATCTCATCCTACAGATTAAGGCAAGACACGGCTTGTGTACCCTTTCAAAGTTACTCATAAAGTAATATCTACACCTTTTTGGAAAAAGGAAAATCAGAAACCAAACTTTAAATATACTTTTTAGATTTTACAATTAGACATCCCTAACTTTCAGTTGAACAAATGTTTTAAAGACTGATCAAATAAAAGTACATCAGTAGCAGGTCTGGTTTGTTCAATGTTTTAAGTTTACTTATTTAGTATTTGACGTATACAGTTTTCTATCAATAATAAAAGTTGCAAACCACACATTTTTTTTTAGGATTTAGCATAAATCTAGACCTAGATCTAAAAGTAGCCTACATCTAGATCACAAGATTTCTAGATGTAAAAGAAGCCTATATCTAGACCTAGATCTAAAAGTAGCCTATATCTAGATAACTAGAGTTTAAGATCTAAAAGTAGCCTATATCTAGATAACTAGAGTTTAAGATCTAAAAGTAGCCTATATCTAGATAACTAGAGTTCAAGATCTAAAAGTAGCTTATATCTAGATAACTAGAGTTCAAGATCTAAAAGTAGCCTATATCTAGATAACTAGAGTTCAAGATCTAAAAGTAGCTTATATCTAGATAACTAGAGTTCAAGATCTAAAAGTAGCCTATATCTAGATAACTAGAGTTCTAGATCTAAAAGTAGCCTATATCTAGATAACTAGAGTTCAAGATCTAAAAGTAGCCTATATCTAGATAACTAGAGTTCAAGATCTAAAAGTAGCCTATATCTAGATAACTAGAGTTCAAGATCTAAAAGTAGCCTATATCTAGATAACTAGAGTTCAAGATCTAAAAGTAGCTTATATCTAGATAACTAGAGTTCAAGATCTAAAAGTAGCCTATATCTAGATAACTAGAGTTCTAGATCTAAAAGTAGCCTATATCTAGATAACTAGAGTTCAAGATCTAAAAGTAGCCTATATCTAGATAACTAGAGTTCAAGATCTAAAAGTAGCCTATATCTAGATAACTAGAGTTCAAGATCTAAAAGTAGCCTATATCTAGATAACTAGAGTTCAAGATCTAAAAGTAGCTTATATCTAGATAACTAGAGTTCAAGTGTGCTGTTTTCTTCAGTTGTTCAGCACTGCGGTACAGGGTGTTGGTTATGTTGGGCTGTAGTGGAAGTAGGGTCTGCGTAAGGTGGATTAGGGAGGGGTATTCAAATAGAATATGGTTTACGGTTTCAAAGGGGTGGGAGCAGTGTCTGCAAAGGGGGAGTTGTTTGGAGTTTATTTTGTTCAGGTGGTAATTTAATAGTGGTGTGTGTCCTGTTCTTAGTTGGAAGATTGTAGATTGTTCTTTGCGGGGGAGGAAGTTAATACTGTCCAGTTTGTTAGGCGTAGTCATTTCTCTGTACATGGCTCTGCCTGTGTTTCCTGATGCCCATTGGTTGAGCCACTCCTCTTGGTGATTGTTGACTAACATTGACCTTAGGGTGAGGTAGTTAACAGGTCTATCTGGTTGTTCCATAGTTGAACCTGCCTTTGATCTAAAAGTAGCCTATATCTAGATAACTAGAGTTCAAGATCTAAAAGTAGCTTATATCTAGATAACTAGAGTTCTAGATCTAAAAGTAGCCTATATCTAGATAACTAGAGTTCAAGATCTAAAAGTAGCCTATATCTAGATAACTAGAGTTCAAGATCTAAAAGTAGCCTATATCTAGATAACTAGAGTTCAAGATCTAAAAGTAGCCTATATCTAGATAACTAGAGTTCAAGATCTAAAAGTAGCTTATATCTAGATAACTAGAGTTCAAGATCTAAAAGTAGCTTATATCTAGATAACTAGAGTTCAAGATCTAAAAGTAGCCTATATCTAGATAACTAGAGTTCAAGATCTAAAAGTAGCTTATATCTAGATAACTAGAGTTCAAGATCTAAAAGTAGCTTATATCTAGATAACTAGAGTTCAAGATCTAAAAGTAGCTTATATCTAGATAACTAGAGTTCAAGATCTAAAAGTAGCCTATATCTAGATAACTAGAGTTCAAGATCTAAAAGTAGCTTATATCTAGGTAACTAGAGTTTAAGATCTAAAAGTAGCTTATATCTAGATAACTAGAGTTCAAGATCTAAAAGTAGCTTATATCTAGATAACTAGAGTTCAAGATCTAAAAGTAGCTTATATCTAGATAACTAGAGTTTAAGATCTAAAAGTAGCTTATATCTAGATAACTAGAGTTTAAGATCTAAAAGTAGCTTATATCTAGATAACTAGAGTTCAAGATCTAAAAGTAGCTTATATCTAGATAACTAGAGTTCAAGATCTAAAAGTAGCCTATATCTAGATAACTAGAGTTCTAGATCTAAAAGTAGCCTATATCTAGATAACTAGAGTTCAAGATCTAAAAGTAGCTTATATCTAGATAACTAGAGTTTAAGATCTAAAAGTAGCTTATATCTAGATAACTAGAGTTCAAGATCTAAAAGTAGCTTATATCTAGATAACTAGAGTTCAAGATCTAAAAGTAGCCTATATCTAGATAACTAGAGTTCTAGATCTAAAAGTAGCCTATATCTAGATAACTAGAGTTCAAGATCTAAAAGTAGCTTATATCTAGATAACTAGAGTTTAAGATCTAAAAGTAGCTTATATCTAGATAACTAGAGTTCAAGATCTAAAAGTAGCTTATATCTAGATAACTAGAGTTCAAAATCTAAAAGTAGCCTATATCTAGATTGCAATGATTATAATTGCAAGCCACACAATTTTTTTAGGATTTAACTCTTACTTCGTGGTCGAAGAGAAGGGAAATTTCTCATTCTGCTTCAGACATATCTGACATATACATGCATGGGTAAGCAGAGGTGACCTTAGCAGTGCGCAGGGCCCTGAGCGAAAGTCAAATGCGGGGCCTTTAGCCGTAAGGGTAGACTATCGTACCAAGTCACGCTAACTGGATTGTTCGCCACTATCGCTGAAGAATTTGAAATACGTAAGTATGTAAAAGACATCTGCTCTTTGTGGCTAACATCAAGCGTGCAGTCAATGATGGCGGGAACATATGCCCCCAGGTCCATCAGCTCGTTTTGAATCCTATATCCGAGGTTCTGGTCGTGAGCTTCGGCGTTCTTAGAAGTATCTCAACCAAGCATTAAAACTGGCCGTTGTTTGGCGCATAAAGTTTCTCTGATCTTCTACAAAATGCCTTTTGGGGGGGGGGGGGGGCAAGGTAGTGAACACTGGCTAGAACTCTTGCTAAGACTGAGCGCCAACGTTGTTTTTCTTGTCTACCTTGTTCTAGCATCAAGTTATCGGTTGCGCTACCATTGGACATTTTCAGAGCCTTATACAACCACGACAGACACACACACACACGCACGCTTGACTGTTGTACGGTAGTCTCAATGGTCCCGGGCTCATATTTTGCTCGCTGCCATCCTCCAGCTGAAATTTATTACCAAGACGTTTCCAGTCGAAGTAACTTTCGTTTAATAATTGGCCTCAAGTAACTATTGTGCTCATGGTCGGACTGGGTATCAAAATCGGCCCGGACATTAATATATAAACCGGCACACAAATAGCATGTCATATGTTGTAGCCAGGATTTTTTCGGTGGGGGGAGAGAGGGTAGGGGTATTTCTCTCCCCCCCCTTGCATATATATATATATATATATATATATATATATATATATATATATATATATTCTGAGGTATCTACAGTGCATTACCCTACTACTCTTCAGCTAAAAAAAATTCAAAAATCAAATCTGCTATTCACTGCACATAATTAATGGAGTCCAGCGACTGGTAAAAAAAATGTAACTAGTTTTGCTTTAGTTTTTGTATTAGATGGGAGAGTAACCACAAAGCACCTTTTGGCTACGCTCAAGAAATTTGGTGACTGTAGTTTGCTTATTTTGTTTTTGTGTTATTGAAGAAAGGGGTGTTACCCATAAAATTAAAATCTTTTGGAGGGGGATTTTATGCTTAAGACATCCCCCCAATCATTGGTAGCACTGAGGCAATAAGTAAAATTTCTCGTTAAGATAACGAGGTCTGAGGCAACTCTCCTTTCATTAACTGTCAGATGTGACAGCGCTATATAAAAGTAGATAATTATCATAATAATTTCCGTCATTTATGACTTCATACTTTGCATAAGTTTGCCATTAATTATAATAGCAATATATACACAGCAAAAAAGTAAGGTCTAACGTTTTGTAAATAATAATACGTACAGTGTATAGTGTAGATAATTTCAAACAAAATTAATTCTAAATGAATTAATTAATTAAAAAAATTAAAAAAACGTATTCGGGCATCTGTGTCTTGATGCTTTCACTTTTTTTAGCGGCCCCCGAAAGGGAAAAAGACGCTATTAGTTTTGTGGGGCCTGTCTGTCCGTCTGTCTGTCTGTCCGTCCGTCTCATTTAGTTCTCGTAAACTAGAAATGAAAATGAAAATCGGACATCATGATAAGTTTTTTTTTCTTGAGGATTCGAATAAGAGATTGGGTCTTTACAAAACAATTAGATCAATTATAAGACATCAGTTAGGCCAGGTTCACATCTAACTTTACATTCACTTTCACCTATCATTTGATCTGCTAACAGCTGGGGCACTACACAAGATCTGTCAACCTTCTTTCTCTATTCTTATCGTCATTTGTCTTTGATATAATTTCATTCGGATGTTTTTTCTGAAAATATTGAAGCCTGCGTGGGTGGACCACTTCGGGGGCCGATTTTGAGTTTGTGTTTCCACACAAAGTGTTTTTGTAACCTTGTTTTTAAACAACTGTATTGAAAATTAAATTCTTTGGTCGCGACCAGACCGACCCATTTGGTGCAGGCCCACCGAGCATTGGCCCATGATCGTGCCTAACAACTTACTCGGAACAGAAAATCGTGTCTTGAGTCTTTGGTGTAAAAACACCATAGGAGCAGTAGGAGCTACAGTAGTCCGCATTTTAGTTAGGACAGTTTATTATCAGCTATCCGACAGTGAACATCGCATCGTCTCTTTCCTTTTTAAAAAAATGTCTGACTTGATTCGGATAAAAGATCCAGTGTAAGTTTTCAATCTTTTCAATTCTTTAGTTTTCTCTATATTGTTGCATGCCAAAAGTTCGGGTATGTTTTCGGTGGATTTCACAACTTAAAATACTTTGACAAATATTTGTAAAGATCTGGCAGAAATAAAACCCTTGTGCAATGAAACTGGAATTATTTTTTTTAATAATGACTTGTTACATTTGTAGTGTGCTATTTCCTTTGTGACTCCAATGTACTTTCCTAGATATTATGCTTGGGAACCAGAGAATCAGAAATATTTTAATACCGGTATCTTTCCATCTTCTAGTTTAGGTCTCTACCTTTCATTTCTACATTCATTTAACCAATTTGGTTTAAGCGCAACCGCGAATTATTTTATTTACATTAATACAGCAATCAGCCATTGTATTGCATCTTGCCTATGTCTCCTCTACTGACTTTTAATATTTCAAAAAAAAAAAGTTGCATTTTACTTAAAAGCCGGTATAACTCCTCCGTTGTCTGGTTTTAAGTCCAGAATGTGAAAGGAGGAGGGGTGAGCACATATGTTAGGCTACATACTACTCTTCAAAAACATCTAGCTACTGTTATTGAAAACTCGTTGATTTCAGATAATGATAAATATCTGCACTTATAAGGAAACTTTAAGTTTAATTTAATTTGAAAATAAAATAAAGAATATGATGCACATATACGAACCCCATTACGATTAGTTTGATTTAAAGTAATTACATTAAATTAGTAATTTGATCCACTATAATACCCTTCGAAAAAAATAATAATTTAGATCTATAAAACATTACCAATGAAAAAAAAAATAGAATCAGCAAAAATATATAAATATAGGCCTATGAACCATACATTTGTTTAGCCTCATAAACAAACAAAAAAATAAAGCTTAATTCATTCACAATATTTATTTTTTATAGCCTTTGATAATATTGTTGTAACTCTAGGGTAGGCACTCAACGCAAAGGCAGGCAACTCAACACAGTTTAACAGGAAATAAAGACAGGTGTTTATTCACTAGGACAAACACATAACATCCTCCAGCTTCCTCTGAGTCTTGGTTCTAATTATACCAGTTCTTTGCTACTTAACCCGAATGTGGACCAACGACAGCCTTCCCCGCTTCGCTCCAGGTCCCTTCTACAACCTTCAGGAAGCACAAAAGCTGGCTTCTTAGTTTCCAAACATTCAGACTCTTAACAATCCCTGATGCACTGTTATTCTCTCTACCCTAGTGTCCTCCTGTTTACGTTTACTAGTGCGCACCTCAAGCACTAGTCCAAGGCAGGGTTACAACAATATGTTATAATTACATAATATAGATCCATAGTTTTCATGTCATTAGAGCATGTCTAGATCTATCACGAACAATTACATGATACTACCGATACCGTTTAGCCCAGGGGTTCTCAACCTGTGGATCGCGACCCCTTTGGGGGTTGAATGACCATTTGCTAGGGGTCGCCTAAGACCGTCAAACTTTTATTATTTTTCTTCGGAAATTTTTTTTAAAAACGTTTTATACGTGTTTTCACGTGTTGTCACCAGCCTATTTGTAGCATGCTTCGTCTGCATCTAGCCTACAGTTCTAATAATGAAGTACATGGACATTACTTAGATTACATTATTACCACAAAAATTATGAAACAATCGTCAATAAAATAAAATAAAAAGTTGGGCTGACTAATGTGTCATTTGTAATGAAGTTCTCTCTGCCATATGCATGAGGCTGAACAAACCTCCGAGCTTTGCCGATAAGGACATCCAGTATTCTAGTTTTGAAGGTTAAAGTCAAGAAATCCAGACTTGACTCGGGTGTCAAGTAGCATAATTAAAACAAGCAGCCCTTGAAGTTTTTTTTTTGGTGGTTCTCGGAATAGCCAGAGCCATGAAACCTCTCACCCTTACCAAGAGTTAATATTGCCAGTGGCCAAAGACACTGCTCGAGTTATGATTGGAGCCCAATTCTGAACTAAAGTTTGTGCAATTTCATTATCTAACGACACTGCTCACAGGAAAAAAAATTGACATGTTTGCTGATATTATCAATCAGGTAATTCATGAAATATGATATTTTATCTATTTTCAATATTTGGCATCCAGATTTATTAATGAATCCACAGGCAAATTAAATTGCTCACAATTAGGCCTACTAGTTTTCTTAAGATATTTACATAATAGCGATTATAAAGCTTCTTTTCTGTGTAAACTTCTTGAAATGACCTCTGCAGCACGTGATGTAATTGACAAAGTTCATTTTGGTAAAGTAAAAGACCTCTTGGAGAAATATTTGTGGTGTCTGCACAGTTGCTGCTGGATTTAAGTGTGTGTTACAGAATCAGTTACCTTAAGAATGCACCGTAACTCAATGCATGATTCATCTATATGTATTAGCAACAAAGATACTGCCACAAGCATTACACCAATAGCAAGGCAGCTAAATATGATTTCTCTTCAATGTCAATTACATAATACTGGATCAATTGTTTGCAGTCATTCTGTTCTAGTTGAGAATTATTTCGCGGCATCCTCTTCCATTTCCAACAACCTATCTTTGTGTATCATTGTTTTGCTGCCTGTTATCAAGCCTAAATACACAAACAAAAATGTGACTTCCTCATCTAGTGAACTAAAAACAAGCTCAACCTTTTCAATAACTTTGGCGTGTTTCAATATACTATCCCAACAATTTTATAGTTTAAGTTTACTGTGACAAAGACTGTACGTTTTTCATTCTTAGTAATACTTTTAATTATCAGTTATGTATGCAAGATGAATATATTATAAGCACATTTGGATAACGATTTCATAACGTTAGCTAAATCACATTACTTAGGCTTATGAACGAAAATTTATGGATGGGGGTCGCCGCCAAGTGAAAAATTGTATTAGCTGAGCTAAAAAGGTTGAGAACCGCTGGTCTAGCCGGTAGTTACCCTGTGACCTGATTACCGTAGCGATAGACAGCGCGGTGCTGCCATTTGCGTAACATTCTTCAAAAGGCTCCTTCGATGGGAAGTTTTACCTCTATCTATCTATCTATCTATCTATCTATCTATCTATCTATCTATCTATCTATCTATCTATCTTATTCTGCTTTTTTCGTCCATCTCTCTTTTATTTTTTCCTCTCTCCTGTATCTCTTTTATTATCTATTTCTCTTTCTTGTTAATTTTTAAATCTTTCTTCTTCTTCTTCTTCTTCTTCTCTCTCTCTCTCTCCACAATCAGCAGGCCTTAACTCCTGAACCCCAGCCTGACACTTTTGAAACCTGCTCTCGCCCCAACTATTATATTATCCTTTGGAATGTAAAAGTTCAGTGTGGGTGAGAGATGGTGAGGATGGAGATCTTTTTTTTTTGTAAGCTCCCCTTGTGAATTTTGTGTTCACGTCTGCAAGTGTCGTCTGATGAGTGGGCACACTACATGAGTGGGCATGTGGTCAACTCACTAGCGGATCCAGAACTTTGGAGTGGGGGGGGGGCGATTTTTTTCCAAACCCTAACCCCAACGCCCAGTAAACCCTAACCCTATACATAAACGTGCGTACAGCACACACACATATATATATATATATTATATATATATATATATATATATATATATATATATATATATATATATATATATATATATATATATATATATAAGAATAAATAAGCAGTGTTTCTCAGTATTTTCATGCATTCTTCACTGCAGAAACGCATTCTCCTGACATCTACAGCTCATTATTAATCAGTGGAGTTCGGGGTGAAGCCCCGACGCATAAAGCGTTTTCATGCATTCTTCACTGCAGAAACGCCTGCTCCTGACATCTACAGCTCTTTATCCATCAGTGGAGTTCGGGGTGAAGCCCCGACGCCAAAAGCGTTTTCTTGCATTTTTCACTGCAGAAACGCCTGCTCCTGACAATTACAGCTCACTATTCATCAGTGATTTTCGGGGCGTAAAAGCGTTTTCTTGCATTCTTCGCTGAAGAAACGCATTCTCCTTACCTAAAGCTCATTATTCATCCTATTAAAAAAGGACTTTTTGAATAATGTTGTACTTGAAAAATATTCTAATTTGAATGTATACGCCCTTAATACATTGCAAATAAATCCGATTTGTTCCTTGAAAAGATCAGATATTTAGATTAAGGCTTTGAGGATCGCCGCCGAAAAAAAAAATCGATAAATAATATTCAATAAAATTCAAGCATAAATTGTGAGTTATTGTCCCAAATTTAACTAGAAAAATATTAGATTGAGTAGAGGTTGGAATAAAGGCTATTCATTTCAATCGTGACTCTTATACTGAAAATTTTTTTTTGAATTCTAACTTTTCCAAAGCTAAGTCTTTCTTAAAATAATTATGATAAATTCATGTAAAATTACATAAACTGTGTCTGGAAATGGGAGGGGCGGTAGAATGAAAACGATTTATCCTCGCTCCTTTTTATAATTTCTGCTAATGATTGCATTTGGCATTAAAGAATAAGGGTGGGGCCACTCGATACGAGAATTTAATTTATAGCATATATAAATTATATTAGTGGCTGATTTTTTTTTTTACATTTTGTAATTTCTTAACTATAATACAAAAAGAAAAATTATTGCTTTGTCCGATGAGGGAAAGGAGATAGCATGTATTGCCCCTCCCACCTTTTCCTTTTATATTTACTAATCATAAAATTTGAGATTAGAGTGTGGTGCGACATAATATACAAATGGTTTCACATATCAATTATATAGAAATTCAACTATTTTTGTTCACAAACTATGATTCCTCCATAAAAATATGACCGCCCCCACCCACTCAGAGGGCTAGAGCGGGCAATACATGCAATCGCCCCCCCCCTTACCCCACCGAATTGGCCAAGATACCTGAAGGAGAGCGACATAATATCAAATGTATATATCAATGCAAATAATCTTGCTCACAAACTATCATTTCTCCATAAAAGTAGGATCGCTCCCCCTCCCACTCAAAGGGTTTAGGTGGGAAGGGCAGTAGAGGTTTCGCCCCCCCCCCACACACACACCAATCGGACAAAAGGGGAACGACATAATATAAAGATCGGTTAAAATATCAATAACAAGTTTTAATCATATAGATATTTAATTGATTCTTTTGGCAAGCTGTGATTTCTACAAATAAATTGGACCGCCCCCTCCCACTCAAAAGTTTATGGTTGGGGGAGGGGGCGGATTGATGCTATCGCCCCCTCCCGACCCCACCTAATCGGCCAACATACTAGAGGGGGGGGCGAAATAATCTAAAAATAGTTTGAAATATAAATAATTAGTATATATTATTAACATAAGTAATAAATTCGTATACAAATTGTGTGACTTCTATACTAAAATTCGTCCGCCCCACCCCCTTCGGGAGGGGGGGGGGGGTCGGCCGAGTGGGGTGGGGGGCGATCGCCCCTACCGCCCCCCCCCCCCTGGATCCGCCAGTGGGTCAACTCTACGTTGTCTTAATTCGTCGAAAGTTCTTGGGATTGTCTACACCACACACACACACACACACATACACACACATTTGTCTGCTATTGCAAAAAAGATTTTTGTTCTAGCTAGGGTGTCACTCTTTTTGGGTATCAAACAATACCCCCCACACCCCTCTAGTGTCGCCTTTGCTAAAATTTCTGATCTAGAACTCTTGTGATCTAAATCTAAGCTACTTCTAGATCTAGGACTAGATGTAATTTAGAATATATTTACGTAAAAAATTAAAAAATATAAGCAAAGATAATCTATCAATAAAATATCTAGATCTAGAAGTAAAATTATTTCTAGAAAAAAGATCTAGTCCAAGGGTAGGCATGAGCGCCCGCAGAATTTTTTGCAGGGGGTGCAAGCTTCCACCCATGGCTCAAAGTCGCAAAGTCGTATCCTGAACTTTCTTGTTATAATATTAAAGAAAATAACTACCCCCCCCTCCCCATTCGGGCCCTCATACCTAATCGATATTAAGTGCACAGTACATTTTTTCTCATGAAATAAAAAAAATACGAAACTAAACACGTGAACAAAGTATTTACTGTACACATTGTTAACGTTATCCATGAGGCCCGTGCTTGCCTACGTTCAATCAAACAAAAACTGCAAATGTTGACTGTGGCTGCCGAAACTGTCAATAACTTTACATATGAATTGCTTTTCGTCGCGATAAACAATCTGGAGATGAACGCTTATCGCGCAGTTCTGATATTCATCTTTGCATTGCAGCTTTTGCTTTGTTTTAGGTTAAAGACTAACAACAAGTTGAACTGATCATTACTATTGTTTGAAAAGCGAGACATAATAAAGAATCTTAAGAATTAAGATATGCAATGTAAATCCGTGTTCTGTAATAACTTCCAAAATCCAAACATGTGGTTTTTTCTCAGTGTGTTTGTCGGCTGCGATTTCTCGGTAGCAGCAACTCAATATTCAGTATTATGTTTTTCTGCCACCAGTCTCTCTGTCCTCAAGATGACACATCTGACGTGTTCCTCAGGATGGTCAAGTTTTTTAAAAATTAATTTTGAATTAATGTTACTGCTGATGTGCTGTTGAGCGGTCATAATGTTAAGTTGTTAAGTTGGAAAGACTGCAACACCACGGAAACTGGTTCAAGAACAGATGAATAATTGACGACAATGAAAAGACAAATCAGAACACACAAGAGGAGGAGGCATTTACTATACATGTGCAGTTTATCTAGTTTTACTTGCAATCAGTCCCAGGAGACAAAGACATATTACTGAATTTGAACCAAGTAGACAACATAGAAGATATAGTAGTACAAGAAAATGGAATTCAAAAACTTTTAGCCAACACCAAACCAAATAAAGCGTCTGGACCTGATGGTATTCCAGCTAGATTACTCAAAGAACTAAGCAATGAGCTAGCCCTAGTGTTCAAAATACTCTTTCAGGCTTCGCTTAACCAGGGCAGAGTACCAAGGGACTGGAAAGAAGCTAATGTCACCCCCCTATTTAAAAAAGAAAAAAAAATCTGACCCAGGAAACTACAGACCAGTATCATTTACCAGCATCACATGTAAAATCCTAGAACACATAAGATGTAGCAACATCATAAACCACTTAGACAAACATAATGTCCTCACACCATACCAACATGGCTTTAAGAAATATAGATCATGTGAAACATAACTAATAGGACTAATTGATGATTTTTCAAAAGGTTTAGACAATAGTGAACAAATAGATGCTATCTTACTAGATTTTTCTAAGGCTTTTGACAAAGTTCACCACCATAGTTTGCTTAAAAAATTAAAACATTTCGGCATTAATGGTCCACTGCATCAGTGGATTAAAGATTTTCTGATAGGGAGAGAACAAACTGTAATAATTAATGGCTCTAAATCAACACCGATAACAGTAAACTCAGGTGTACCTCAAGGAACAGTCTTGGGTCCACTACTATTTTTAATTTACATCAATGATTTACCAAATTGCATTACTTCAGGAACAAAAGTCAGATTATTTGCAGACGATTGCATAATATATAGAACAATAAAAACAACACAAGACACAGATATTTTACAAAGAGAATTAGATGAATTACAGAAATGGGAATCAAATTGGAGCATGTCTTTCCACCCAGAAAAATGTCAGTTGTTAAGAGTAACAAAAAAACTAAAACAAATTAATTCCACTTATCTTATTCATGGCAAACCAGTAACACAGACTAAAAACGCAAAATACCTAGGTGAAAGACACAAAGATAAAGGCACATTCCTCGTCCCATATGCTAGGACAAATTTGTATAAATACTCCTTCTTCCCTAGTGCTATTAGAGCATGGAATGGGTTGCCTGAGCTAGCCAGAAAAACCAGTGACTTGGCAGAGTTTAAAGTCATTGGTTAATATGCATGACTAAATGCATGACGCGTAGGACGTAATCAATTTTTTTTAAGTAACGTCTGTATTATATAAGATAAGAAGATAAGATCGTTTTTTAAGATCCGCCAAACAGTCAAAGATCTCTAAGTTGAAACTTAAAGCTCGAAGGAATTGGTATTTTTCAGTCCATTGTGTCTCACACGAAAGAGGTAAATTTAGCACCGACGCTATCGCTAGGGACAGTTAGTGGAAAAAAGAATGCTAGCCATAACTGGGTAGTTTGTCTATGTCTTGACTTAACAATGACGTTAGACACATGCAGCGCGTCTCTCACAACAACAAGGAACAAAACCAATGAAGTCGAATACAATCGCAATTTGAAAAAAAAAACGAATACTCAAAGACATCTGCTCAGTTTCATCACTAAAATACCCAACAAATTCAGTTAATTCATGATGCTGCAGCTCGTATTTTGGGGGTTCTTGCTACTGCCAGTGCTCCGTTGATCCAAATCAACGTTTTGACTCGAACGATGGCATGTGAAGAACTTTCTCGTATCTCTTCTATTGTAAACTGGTGGACGTGTTTAACCTGCTGTTTTATCGAGCGCTGACACCGACTGCAACTCCGAAAGACTCTTTACTTTTGTTTAAAGAAAATATAACATTTATCACATCGAAAGATTATTGGATAAAAAAAATAATTCTAGACCTTAACTATATAAAAAAATAATTGTGGCTTTGTACGTCTTTGCAATTTCTTGTGTGACTAAAAAGGCCAATCCTTTGTACTCTCTAATACTATTGTGTATGGCATCTGCAATCCAGGACATTCCTTTCTCGCTCTTCATGTGGATCAGTCCAGTGCAACTTTTTCCCAGCTATTAGTGCCGATTTTTAAGAGCTTTATGTCGCGTTTCATACATCAGTATACCTTAGCGGTGGACGACCAGCGGATCTCCTGCCTTCTGTTAAATCAACCTACAGGATGTCTTGTGAAAGTCGACATTGTGGCATTCATAATAACTAAAGTTATGTGCAAATATAAACAACTAACATGCTATAGAATATGTGACATCCTTTATAAGAGCAAATAATTGCAAGCCTAGAAGAAATCGTACGTGTTCGGACATGAACTACAGATTTACCTATTCTAGTCTAGAAGTTAATTTCATGGTGCGCAAAAAAATGGCTAGAATTTGGCTACTCAGAATCCAGGGGGGTGCACGTGCACCCCTTTGCACACCCCTGCGGGCGCCATGGGGATAGGCAACCCTTTTGTATCGGGGGCCGCATTTGAAAAAAAAACATAAATGGTGTTTGTGTGATGACAAATTTCCTTATGGATAATAAAGATTATTATTAGTATTATTGTTATATATATATATATATATATATATATATATATATATATATATATATATATATATATATATATATATATACTTACAACTTAAAAATATACAATATTGACAGTGTATAAATGTCTTTTGATTCATTTATACTGTATTGTACACAAACTTTTTTTTCTGTCAGATATTTATTAGAGCTGGGTGGACTCAGAGCCGCCCAAAGATCACAAAATTAAAAATCCCAGTCTTCACCATGATTAAAACCTGGGATCCCCCGCTTCAATAGCCAAACGCATTATTCCTTTCAAGGACGCGATCGTGCTTGCAAAACCCATGTTGGATCTAGACCTACACCTAGTTTTCTAGGCAAATTTAAATGTGAATACATTTTTATAAGTTATAAAAACAGGCTATACCTCCTTTATGTCACTTATTGAGTGATTGTTTTTCTCTTAAAAATTAATAAAAGTTGGATTTTAAAACTTTTATTTACCCTGCCACCTTCCCCCCTCTCCCCTAGAAGGAATTCTGGTTAAGCGATTGTATATAGATCTTGTACAACTTTTAAGTCCAATGATAAGTATTTAGATCTAGACATAGGAAACAATGCGCAAAATTTTCCTGAACATTAATTTATTTAACTCTTGAATCAATAAAGCCTTACATTCGGAAATTCCCGAACGCGATAGTCCTTTCAAGAGTGCTATAATCATGTGACTATAATCCTTCAAACCAATGTTGAATCTAGATCTAGATTTAGTCTCTAGCCAAATTTACATTTAATAATGTCCACTTTAAAGAAGAAAAAAAAAGATTTATTAAACATCTTTTAGTCGTTAAATCATAGATAAATATGATATGATCAAATTGTTACAGCAATTATGCCGAGACTTTCAGTTGCTGGAGGCCCTTTATGAAATTTGGACACCACAGCTCTCCAAATAAAGTAGCCGGCGATTGTCCCACATTAAGATATAAGAGAGCTCTTGGTGGACTTTTATGTGCAGGGCCTTGTCCCCACAGAAATATAAAATCACATTTCAAAGGTAACTTGCTAATGGTTTAGAAAATTGTTGTAATCTAACAAATGTCGACCATAGCAGTTTAATAATAGGACTAAGGTTAAAAAAAAACAGGAAACCGTTATTGGTAGGCCTATTCTACAGTTTGGTAATACTTTTGTCTGGTAACCTACAGCTTATAACATTTAAGGCTAGTAACCTTCTTTGGTCTGCTATCCAGTGGTGGACTGGCTATATGGGCACTTGGGCAAATGCCCGCTGGGCCGATACCTTAATGGGCCGGTAGGCCACCGAAAGAGCCGCATGGACGCCACTATGTATTAAATTGTCAATGGTTTTATAATATTCTCTTATAAAAGCGGCATCATGTTTAAAAGAAATATCTCTACAGCGTAATACTAATTTGATCTAACACATTTTCCGAAATAATGTAATAGCCTACATACATAAACAGTGTTACTAGAAGGCTTCATCCTTTTAAGGCCTACACACTTAGCGATTAAAAAGCTAAACATACCTAATAAAACTTTGCAGCTAAACTTTCACATATTTTGAGGACACATACGAGAACAAAAATTTGTTTTTGTGTGGAAACTAAATAAGTGCAATCACAGGTCGATGGTGAGTGACTGTAATTTTACAACAGTCACAAGGATAACAACTAGTTAGCAAGTTCCTCAGTTCTGAATATTACGCATGAGCGTAAACAATTAAATACTTCACATTAAGTACAACTGTACATTTGTGGTGAAATGTTATGTAAAACGACAATAGCAAATTAAAAAAAAATCGAAAAATTAATTTCAAATATTGCTAACTCTTGTTGGGTGTTAAAACAAAATTAACATTGAATTATAATACAGTATAAATATGAATTAGAAGACGTTATACTATACACAGTTAGCTGGCGCATTTTACTTATTTGTATATAATATATAAAACTATAAACTATGACTATGCACCAAATATTTTTTAGTACAAAGACAAGGCGTGTTAATCTAAATAGAAATAAGACTTTATATTATAAATTCGCATTACATACGTAACAGCGATATCTGGCACATTTTAAAAGCTTGTCTTGACCTTTGAGTTGTCTAGTAAACATGTAATATTTCTTAACTACGTCACGCTGTTTCTGTCTAGATGTGCGGGTATATCTCCTGAGGTAAAGATGAGCAACCCCCACCTCCTTTTGAAAGAAAACTAATCTCATTGTTTGATTCTATTGACTTAATATATAAAGAAAAACCTTACAGTAAAATTTAAGATCGCAGAAAATAAATTGATCTAAAGCACCACAATTAGATCTAGCAAACAAAGAAAAAAATATGCTGGAATGTTAAGAAACACTTGACCTCTGTAACTAGTGTACGGATATAATTTATCTATATGCTTGACTGATCATGCCAATGTGTTATCTTTTATTACCTGCATACTAAATACTATTGCGTATGCCCAAGGAAAAAAAACGCGAGAAGGTCAACACAATCATCTATACACACTACACTAGGACTACATGTATAGGCTCACTACTAAATTTTACTATCCGGTCATATCCGGCTCTGGCCGGATATCAAAAAGTACTATCCGGTGCACCCCTAATATATATATATATATATATATATATATATATATATATATATATATATATATATATATATATATATATATATATATATATATATATATATATAATTTAGTTAGTTTTAAAAAATATAGCTTGCCTATACTTTCGTATTACAGGTTAAGGCAAGACCAGGTATGTGTACACTTTTAGAGTCACTCATGGACTAACATCTACAACCTTTTGAAAAAAAACAACAGAAAAGCAGAAACCAAATTTTGAATATACTGTTTAGATTTTACAATTTAACATCTCTAACATTCAATTGAACAAATGTATTAAAGTCTGATCAAATAAAAGTACACCAGTAGCAGGTCTGGTTTGTTCAATGTTTCAAGTTCACTTATTTAGTATTTGACGTATACAGTTTGATGTATACGATGATTAGAAATGCAAACCAGAAAATTATTTTAGTATTCAGCTCTTCTTGATCGAAGAGAAGGGAAATTTCTCACCCTGCTGCAGATATATCTGCCACATACATGCATGGGAAGTTGTGTCTGCTGGAGATATACCTGCCACATACATGCATGGGAAAGTTGTGTCTGCTGGAGATATACCTGCCACATACATGCATGGGAAAGTTGTGTCTGCTGGAGATATACCTGCCACATACATGCATGGGAAAGTTGTGTCTGCTGGAGATATACCTGCCACAAACATGCATGGGGAAGTTGTGTCTGCTGGAGATATACCTGCCACATACATGCGTGGGGAAGTTGTGTCTGCTGGAGATATACCTGCCACATACATGCATGGGGAAGTTGTGTCTGCTGGAGATATACCTGCCACAAACATGCATGGGGAAGTTGTGTCTGCTGGAGATATACCTGCCACATACATGCATGGGGAAGTTGTGTCTGCTGGAGATATACCTGCCACATACATGCATGGGGAAGTTGTGTCCGCTGGAGATATACCTGCCACATACATGCATGGGGAAGTTGTGTCTGCTGGAGATATACCTGCCACATACATGCATGGGGAAGTTGTGTCTGCTGGAGATATACCTGCCACATACATGCATGGGGAAGTTGTGTCTGCTGCAGATATTCGCACGGGGAAAAGGATCGCATCTGAATCTGGCCATGCGCTTTTAAGTTAATTCATTTTTGGTCCTCGGAGATGAAGGACGTATGATATTGTATTAAGCTTTGAAATAAGTGTATTTGTAAGACATATTTATATTTTGGACTTAAGAGTTATGGATTGTAACTATTTTGGAAGCTATTTTTATTCATTCATTGCGCCTTTATGACTAGATTTGTCCATACATTATTTTATAATTAATAAAAACATGTAAGTTGTCTGCTGATAAGAGTGTTAATGGGTAAATATCAATGTTTGTCGTCCTATGAAAGAACCCAAAGTAACACACAACAAGCTGAGTAGTAATATAAAGTGTTACACATCTCTGAGTAGATCACTTTCCTGCACACAGCTCCATGTAAAGGATCAAAGACGTACTTAGCAAATAGGTCAAATAGAATTTTTAACTTCCTAGACAAGACTTAATGAATGAAACAGGTTTGAGTCTTATCAAAGAGTGCAAGACACAATGGATCATTTTGGAAAAGAACAGATTTGTTTAACGGAAGATAAACTAAAAGCATTATTGTAAGTAAAACACAACTAGTCTGAACAAAATTAGGACCCCCCCCCCTTTTTCCACTTTACAGGATGGTGACTCGACAGTAGTGGATAAACTTTTTTCTAAATAAAGCAACACATCAACAGCAGAAATAAAACAAATCTAGGTCTTAACCTTCAACCAGATCACCTTGATCCACTGGCGGATCCAGGGGGGGGGCGGTAGGGGCGATCGCCCCCCCCCCCACTCGGCCGCCCCCCCCCCCGAAGGGGGGGGGGGGGGGCGGACGAACTTTAGTATAGGATTCACACAATTTGTATACGAATTTATTACTTATGTTAAAAATATATACTAATTATTTATATTTCAACCTATTTTTAGATTATTTCGCCCCCCCCTCTAGTATGTTGGCCGATTTGGTGGGGTCGGGAGGGGGCAATGGTATCAATCCCGCCCCCCCCCCCACTTTCGAGTGGGGGGGGGGCGGTTCAATTTATTGGTAGAAATCACAGCCTGCTAACAAAATCAATTAAATATCTATATCCTTGTAACTTGTTATTAATATTTTAACCGATCTTTATATTATGTCGTTCCCTGTTTGCCGATTGGTGGGGGGGGGGACGAATACCTCTTCTGCCTTTCCCACCTAAACCCTTTGAGTAAGGGGGGCGGTCCGTTTTTATGGAGAAATCATAGTTTGTGAACAAAATTAGTTGAATTAATATATACATTTTATATTATGTCGCTCCCTTTCTGGTATTTTGGCCGATTCGGTGAGGTGAGGGTGGGGGGGGGGGGGCGATTGCATGTACTGCCCTCCCCACTCTAGCCCTCTGAGTGCTGGGGGGGCGGTCCTATTTTTGTGGAGAATCATAGTTTGTGAATAAAATTAGTTGAATATCTATATAATATAAACTACGTATTGATATGAGACCCATTGTAAATATGTCGTACCACACTCTAATCTCTAATCTCATTAGTAAATTTAAATGAAAAAGGGTTTTACCAGGTGGGAGGGGCGATACATGCAATCGCATTTCCCCCATCGGACAAATCAATACTTTTTCTTTTTGTATTATAGTTAAGAAATTACAAAATTAAAAAAATCTGTCAATAATATAATTTATATATACTATAAATTAAATTCTTATATCGAGTCGCCCCATACCTATTCTTTAATGCCAAATGCAATCTTTAGCAGAAATTAGTAAAGGAGCGAGGATTAATCGTTTTCACTCTACCGCCATTCCCATTTCCAGACAGAGTTTTTGTAATTTCACATGAAGTTATCATAAGTATTTTAAGAAAGACTTTGCATTGGAAAAGTTAGAATTCAAACGAAATTTTTCAGTATAAGAGTCATGATTGAGATGAGTTCTAAACCGAAAAAAATACATTTATAGTCGCCTTTTCCCAACCTTTACTCAATCTGATATTTTTCTAGCTAAATAAATTTGGGACTATAACTCACAATTTATGCTAGAGTTTTCGTGAATACTATTTATCGAATAAGTTTTTTTTCGGCGGCGATCCTCAAAGCAAAAATCTAAATACTTGGGGTATCCTATCTTTTCAAGGAACAAATCGGTTTTATTTGCAATGTATTATGGGTCTATAAATTCAAATTAGAATATTTTTCAAGTACAACATTATTCGAAAGGTCGTTTTAATAGTATGAATAATGAGCTTTAGGTCAGGAGAATGCGTTTCTGCAGTGAAGAATGCAAGAAAACGCTTTTGGTGTCGGGGCTTCGCCCCGAACTCCATTTATGAGTAATGAGTTGTAGATGTCAGGAGAATACGTTTCTGCAGAGAAGAATGCAAGAAAACGCTTTTGGCGTCGGGGCTTCGCCCCGAACTTCATTTATGGGTAATGAGTTGTAGATGTCAGGAGAATGCGTTTCTGCAGTGAAAAAAGCAAGAAAACGCTTATGGCGTCGGGGCTTCACCCCGAACTCCATTGATGAATAATGAGCTGTACTTGTCAGGAGAATGCGTTTCTGCAGTGAAAAAAGCAAGAAAACGCTTATGGCGTCGGGGCTTCGCCCCGAACTCCATTGATGAATAATGAGCTGTACTTGTCAGGAGAATGCGTTTCTGCAGTGAAAAAAGCAAGAAAACGCTTATGGCGTCGGGGCTTAGCCCCGAACTTCACCAGAGAACCTTATAGCGCTGCCCCGGTTGTTTTGGTTTTCGCCGAAGGTTGAGAAATGCTGCTTTTTTTATTCTCATATATACATATATATGTGTGTGCGTGTGTGTGTGCGTGTGTGTGTGTGTGTGTGCGCGCGCGCTGTATGCACGTTTATGCGTATTGTTAGGGTTTACTGGGCGTTAGGGTTAGGGTTTGGAAAAAATCGCCCCCCCCCCCCACTCCAAAGTGTTCTGCACATTCAAACCGCATTCCATAAATATAAATCCTTGACAAGTCGGGTGTTGCTATTCCTTATCATGTTGAAGAATGTTCAAATAACTTGTACCAACACATGCCTTTAGCTTGATATAGAAGAAGAAATGTACAAAACCAAATACCTTTTTTTAAGAATGTAATGAAAAAGAAAAGAAACTTAGTCTTAATTATAACACACTTTTTAGGAATTATTTTTCATTTTTATTTTTAACACTATGTATTGATTGAATCCAAATTTAGGGAATGAAATTTCACTAAAATGAATTAGTTTCACAGACTTATATATAATAGGCCTATGGTCAGTTTTTGTTTACCGAAATAGTGTTGCCTACATAAATTGTAAGCGTTGTAAAAGTTTCTTCATGGAGATAGAATTGAAGATGCAGCAGGTTTTCGCTCAAGTCGGCAAGGGTTTTGATTTCGGGCGGGACTCGGCGCTAAGCGTCTTCTGGCCTTTTTCTCTTAGTAAGAAGATTTTTAAAAAAGGCTAATATTGATGTGTTTTTTTTCAGAGCGCACTATTCATCCTAATAATAAAAGTAGAGGGCCATATTAAATCTAATAATAAAGAGGCAGCCCTGGCCAATAGTATTATGCGAGCTACATTCTAGGTACGTCTGTAATGGGCGTGAGCTTTTTAACAATATTCTTCTTGGTAAGTAAGACGTCTCTGTCGCGGACGTTTTTTGTCGCACAAAAGTCGTCACTATTATAAAGTGCAATAGGCGGAAGAAATTCGACTTTTCTGAGACAAAAAAAAAAAAATCCAGAAGAATCACACTAAAATGTTTTCTTGAAAACGTTTAGACCAATATTGTTGCACACGCGCCTCACAAAAAGCGGTCCACATTTAAAAAGGTCTTATTAGAAGATAAAACGCCGTCTCCTACTTAAGATATTTTAATTTTTGAACATGTAATTTTACTAATACACATATAAATTACACTGAAAATAAAACATTTTTTAACCGGCTCTCGCGTTAACTATTTGATTATACTTTGGAATGTAAAAGTTCAGGGTGGGTGAGAGATGGTGAAGATGGAGATGTTTTTTGAAGTTCCTCTTTTAAATTTTGTGTTCACGTCAGCAAGTGTCGTTTGATGTGTGGGCACCATAGGGGGGGGGGGTCGGAATTTAGTGACTGATTTTTGGTTTTAATGTTGTTTATTTCAGGTGAGATTTTAATACTAAACCATCACTTTCCCCTGTACAGCCAATTATGTTTTAAGTTTAAAATCACCTACCAGGAGGTTTAGCAGTTAAATCCCCTCTTCTATAACACAAAACGAAAAAAAAAATGCAAACGACAATCCCCAAATTCCAAGAACACAGCTAAGGAAGATTTTGATTTAAAAAACCCCTTCAAAATTTACGATAAACCCCCTCTTCAATATAAAAAAAGCAAATAACAAACTCAAAATTCTATGAGTTTAGCCAAAGAGGGTTTTGAGTTTAAACCCCCCTCCAGTGGGGTATGAGGCTAAAAAACACTTCTTCAATATAAAATAAAAAGCAAATTACATACTCTAAAATTTATAAGCGTAGCCAAAGGGGTTTTGAGTTCAAACCTCCCGCCAGCGGGGTTTGAAGCGAAAAAAATACATCTTCAATATAAAAAAATGGAAATTACGCACATTCAAAATTCTATGAGCGTAGCCAAAGGCAGAAACGTAGCAAGGTACGCGTTGGCCCGGGTTCAAGAATATGTTGATGCTGCTTTAGAACAGATGACTTGTGTACAGTCAGTACAGTATCTCTGTCTGTGTGACAGGTGATGATCTTTGTGATCTGGTGTGTAATTATATTATTTATTCTTGTACCTGAGACTGCCTGCTATTATTACTGCTATTGCTGTCATAACTGCTATATCTGCTGCAACTGTTGCTGTAGTATTTTGCTGAAGAATTTTGTTACTTTTTTAAACTACAAAGTAACAAATCTTTCAGACTAGCGAGTCCCTTAAAACTAGTAGGCCACATTTGCAGAAAGGGGCTCCTTGGCTTAGTGGTTAAGCGCTTGACTTCCAAACCTGGAGTACTGGGTTCGAATCTCAATGAAGAATGATTTTAATTTTGTGGATTTTTAGGGCGCCCAAGTGTCTACTCAACACCAATGGTCACCTGACTATAGTTGGGAAAAGTAAAGACAGTTTGTCATTGTGCTGGCCACATGACTCCCTGCTCGCTAAACGTTGGCCTAAAAAACCTTAAGGCATTTGCCCTATAGATCGCAAGTTCTGAAAGGGAACTTTTTATTTTTCATTTGCAGACTTACCACTTGCATAAAATGAATCGTTTGAAATTTATAATCTACAGGAATGTGTGAGACTTTATGATGTGTTTATTTCTAAAGAAATATTTGAATAATAACCAGCCACGTAACGTATGTCTAGCTGGAACCGAGCGGACGTGACCTTGACCTTTTCTTAATCTTCTTTATTATATGATAGAAAAAAGTATGATAGAAAAACGAACAATTACGGCAATGTCTACTAAGATTAAAATGTTAACAAAATGGCGGAAATAGGATGTGCTTGTATTTTTTTTAAAGTAACCTATTTATAATTTTCTTGATTAAAGAAAAAAATTTAATTCAAATGGTTTATTTACAATGTATTCAGCTATTAATTTTTTTTTTGGGGGGGGGGGGATTTTTAACCCTTAAAGTGCTGAACTGTTTTATAATGAGTGCATACAAAATGGAATTACAATTATGATGTTTAGAGGCAAAACATCCACACGCGTTTTAAGGGTTAAGTTAACCCGAATGACTTTGAAAACAATCAAGACTGTGTCGATCTTTAGCAGGTTGATGAAATATCTAGACGACGTTATGTGTTATGTGTTATGTGTTATGTGTTATGTGTCTCAGCATTATGTCTGCGAAAAAATAATTAAATGAGCTGAATAAGACTTACATATTAATATGAATGATTGAAATAAAAATAAATGTTTAATGAGATTTCTTTCAGTTATTCTTTTTTTTCCCATTGAAAATGTTCATCACCTTGCTTACGACTAACAGAAGTAAAATGGAAATTTGTTTTTGAATCTCTTTTATTAGTTTAGAGCATCTACCATGCGCTACAACTTATAGCATGTTCAGTGTGCTATAATGCTATATTTTATTTTTGGACATGTGGGGTGAAGCGTGAAGGGGTGTATGGGCGAAGGTTTCCTTGCTACCTTTAGGGATTCGAATTAGAACCTCTTGACACAAATCCAAGCAGTTTTTGTCACTCAGCTAAATGAATAAAAGTTATTTAGAACTGAAATGTAGTTATCCTATCCCAAGACACAACAATCTGATGATAATCTGAAAGTAAATCCATCTACAAAATGAATCTTCCAAGTAAAAAGACAAATTAGTAAAACAATATTTCTAATAATATGAATAGCGTTACACAAGAAACTAACCTGGGTTTTTTTTAATTCTGATACTTGGTGAGTAATATTTAAAAAATGTGGCAAGATATGTAGGTCACAGTTGGGGTTGCGTATCCATGGAAAAACTGCATTTCTCATTAATCTTCGGACTCGAAGACAAGCCTTATTATTATAAATTGTAAAACAGCACCTATCTAAACAAATCATAAATAGAAATCAAATAGTTTTATATATATATATATATATATATATATATATATATATATATAGTTTTCTACATGTTTGGCATTTTATTTTTAGAAAATCTGGTATGTCTGACATCATGTGGGAGGCCGAAAGGGAAGGGGTTGACCCCCCTCCACAAATGAAATCCCCCCCCCCCCCGACGCAGGGTGTGAGGTCGTAATTTAGTGACTGTTTTTTGTCTTTGATTTTGTTTATTTTAGGTAAATTTTAATACTAAACCATCATTTGCCCCAGCACAGCCAAGGGGATTTTGAAATTAAAACTCCATACCAGGGGGGTTTGCAGTTATATACCCCTCTTCTATAAAACAAAATTTAAAAATACAAATGACAATCCCCTAATTCTAAGAGCATTGCCAAGGAAGATTTTGATTTTAAAACCCCCTCCAAAACTTACAATTAACCCCCTCTTCAATATAAATTACACACTCAAAATTCTATGAGCGTAGCCAAAGGGGTTTTGAGTTTAAACCCCGCTTCAGCGGGCTTGAAGCTAAAAAATATCTATTCAATATAAAAAAAAAGCAAATTACGCACTCAAAATGTTATGAGCGTAGCTAAATGGGTTTTGAGTTTAACCCCCCCCCCTTTAGCGGAGTTCGAAGCTTAAAAATACCTCTTTAATATTAAAAACAATTAAATTATACACTCAAAATTCTATGAGTGTAGTTAAAGAAGGAGTTAAGTTGAAACCCCCCTCCAGTGGGGTTTGAAGCTAAAAAATACCTCTTCAATATAAAAAAAGCAAATTATACTCTCAAAATACTATGAGCGTAGCCAAAGGGGGTTTTCAGTTTAAACCCTCCTTCAGACAGGTTTGATGCTAAAAAAATACCTCATTAATATAAAATAAGGAAATAACACACTAAAAATCTAGTCAAGCCAATAGGAGGGGGAGGGTTTGAGATTAACCTCCACTCCTCCAGATGTTTTTTTTAAAGTTTAAAATCCCCTCCATATGGTTTTTTAGTTTAAAATCCCACTACAGAACGTTTTGAGGTGGAAAACCTCTATCTTCAATATTATTTTAAAGCAAACTGCAGTCACCAAATTCTATAACCGTAGCTAAATGGTGTTTTAAATTTAAAAAAAAAACATCTCGAAAGATTTTTCTAGTTTAAAACCCCCCAACACATTATTTTGAAGATAAAACTTCCTTTTTCGAAATAAAATCTAAAGAAAACTACAGTCACCTAATTCCAAGAGCGTAGTCAAGAGAGATTACAGACTTCAGACTTGCCAGTGACAGATTTTTGTGGAAACAGCTTGCCGCCTAATGCGCCGAACGTGGAGGGAGGTTCTAAGGTTAGTAAGAATAGCACATTAGGTTTTTGAAATAAAACTTTTCAATAGCAGGATAATGCACTGTAGATACCTCAGAATATGCATTTTGTTGGCTTTTAATATCTGAAATAGTGCTTGGCGGTAAGGCTCTTCCCCGCGCTGGGGGAGCTCCCAGCACTCCCTTAGACCCCTTTGCTGGTAAGGGTGGGGAGCCTACTTTTTTTCCTCTAACTCCAGGAAGAACGTATTCTAGGGCTCAATAAACGTCTTCCGAAAGAATGAAGTGTCGGAATTTTATAATCATTAATTATGCACACACACATACATACATACATATAAGTCTATAGTTTTTCGCCAGGGGGGGGGGGAGGAAGGGGAGAAAAATCCTTGCTGCGCCAATACTGGGCAGGCGACATGAGTGGGCATGTGGTCAACTCTACGTTCTGTTAATTAGTTCTTGGGGTTTATTTTAATAAAACAACACTTCCATTAGACAACTGGTAGAGGAGATTTAAAAAACGCACAGAGAAGGCTGCATCAACCTTCGCTTGACTAAGACCAAGAGTTTGGGAAAATCATAAGCTCACTACAGCGACCAAAATGGAGGTCTAAAAGCCATGCCTTCTGAGTACGCTACTGTAAAGAAAGAGAAACAGAGAGAGTCAAAGAAAGAGAAACAAAATAGAGAGAGAAACAAAAAACAAAAGAGAGAGAGCAACAAAGAAAGAGAAACAAAAAAAAATACATAGAGAGAGAGAGAAAGAGAGAGAAATAAAGAAAGAGAAACAAGAGCTATAAACAATGAAAGAGAAACAAAAAGAGAGAGAAAAAAAGAGATCTAGAGAGAGCAATAAAGAAGAGATAGAAACAAAATAAGAGAGACACACACAAAGAAAAAGATTCAAGGAGACAGAAAAGAGAGAGAAAGAGAGGAGCAAAAAGAAAGAAAGAAGACAAAAAATAAGAAGATAGAAAAAAATAAAGAGAGAAAATCATAGAGAGAAAAGAGAGAAACATTGAGAGAGTGCAAAAAATGTGAAACAACGAGAACGAACCAAAGAGAGCAAGAAACAAAGAAAGAGGTACAAGGAAAGGGAAACAAATAGACTTAAAGAAAGAAAGAGAGAGAGAGCAAAAAATAGAGAAACAGAAAGAAATAGACACAAAGAAAGAGAGAGAGAGAGAGAGAGCAAAAAATAGAGAAACAGAAAGAGAGACCAAGAGAGAGAGAGAGAGAGAGGAAAAAGAAAGAAAAGTAGACAGTGAGAAACAAAGAGAGAGAGAGAGAGAAGCGGGAGAAAAAATTTTTAGGCGCTTTTGATTACACCCATCTCTAATGGGTACTTGACATTAGTTGGGGAATAGTGGTTGGTCGTTGTGCTGACCACATTACACCCTTAAAAACCGTATGCCACAGAAACAGATGACCTTTACATCATCTGTCATATAGACCTGAAAGGGGAACTTTACTTACTTTACTTCAAGGTAATAGTGTACTATGCTTTTCGCATCAGATTCACTTCTTAAAGTTTACAAAATAAATAAATTTGCACCCCCTAAGCAGCAAGAAGAAAAGCTAAATCTTAATAATTAAATAGATGTAAATTTTGTTCAAATTGTTTAATACATTTAAATCTAGATCTACGTCTGGCCTCTATTTAGTCTAATTAAGATTGCTGTCTATCATCAACTTAACACCATAAGAAACACTAATGCTAAGACGACAAAGTTATTGACTTATGGCGAAATACAAAGAGGCTTTGTTAGAATAATGAGATTATCTTGACAGCATTCGTTTTCCTTAACGTAAGGATAATAAAAACAAGTGGACATAATCTGTTGTGTGTGTGTGTGTGTGTAGCCAGCTATAAGATGCAATCAAACTAGGTTTTCAAGTTATTGAGAAAACATCGAGGTGAACAGACATTGCCGAGAAGCTGAGCAATTTCAACATTTGGGTAAGTACGTAAGGGTAGAACTAGACTGTGCTGACAACGTAGTGATGAACTAAACAGTACTGACAACGTAGTGATGAACTAAACAGTGCTGACAACGTAGTGATAGAACTAGACTGTACTGACAACGTAGTGATGAACTAAACAGTACTGACAACGTAGTGATGAACTAAACAGTGCTGACAACGTAGTGATAGAACTAGACTGTACTGACAACGTAGTGATGAACTAAACAGTACTGACAACGTAGTGAGTAACTAAACAGTACTGACAACGTAGTGGTAGAACTCAAAGAAAGAGAACTTAAAAGGCTGACAGTCGCTGTTCTGTGTTTGTTGTGATCATTCAAACACCAATCCTCCTATTATTAGAATTATGTCATATTACATTGCTGCTTTCTTTAAATTGTATCTTTAACTTAACTACACTATGTTTTCCATTTTAGATTGTACCCTGTGTACTGAAGTAGAACTGTGTATTGAAGTAGAACTGTGTACTGAAGTAGAACTGCTCACTTCTGACTCAACAATGAAAGCTGTTCTTATAACCTTCGTGACTTTACTGTGTATCTCTACAATGATGCTTCCAAACGGTACGACGTTCACACATCTCTGAATTTTTATTTTTATTTTATAGGAATAAATCATAATTCCATGACTAACTGTCTTTAACCTTAGTTTTTTCCAGTGTCTATGTTATTCTCAGGTTATTCCACAATCCGGGTTCGCTATTCTGCGTCAAATGACACTAGGATGGAAACGCTCGCTACAGGAAGTGATTAGCTTAAATGAACAGCAAAATAAAACTCCTGTGGGGGTGTCTAAGTAATTGTACGGTGCGAAGTTAAACGAGAGCTTCCACCACTCAGTTTATAATCCATGCGCCGTTCCTCAAGGGACCGTTACAGTAAGGGCGAGTCCAGCCGAGACCAATCGTTGTAGAACGCCAGAACACTGAACTGCCACGTCACAACCTGTGGGCAGTCTAAATCAATAGCTCATTGCCACCTCACAGTTCTGTACTATCCACTGTTTCTCCGGCATCTTGCGTGAAAAAAAAGTTGGGGAAATGTCTGTTATATTCGTTCTGTGGGTATTTGGAGTCAAATGGTAAGGTAACTTGATTGGGCTCCTTTCCACTAATATATTGCTCATATCACAGCTACCATGTTTCCAGCTACCATGACCGTAAATGTCCTCGATTAGTGTGCTCGTCGTTTCAAGAAAAGTGTCAGAAGAAGTACGCGTAGAATTTTTTTTTTCAGTTTCGCTTCCGCTATCACAAAACAGATACTCACTACCAAAATCACTACAAGAGGATGCAGAATCACTTTCGTTGCCGGTTAGCTGGCTTTTTTTCTTCCGACTCACAACTTGGTATCAGATCCCTATCTGTCACATCACGGCGGTCGCTCACGGACAAATCATTATCATAGTTTACAAGCGGAAACAAACTTGTCTAGAGTCTAGCCTATAGATCCCTTTTTGCGTCTGAATGAAGTCTTCTTGTTCCTATTCTAAATTAATTGTGTTTTATATAGGAAACTACTGAGCCAAGGAAAAATGAACTTTTTAATTGTCTGCTATTGCAAAAGGGATTTTTGTTCTATATAGGGTGTCACTCTTTTTGGGTGTCAAACGATACGCCCCACACCCCTCTAGTGTCGCCTTTGATAAAATTTCTGATCTAGAACCCTTGTAATCTAGATCTAAGCTACTTCTAGATCTAGGTCTAGATGTAATTTAGAATATATTTACGTAAAAAAAGTAAAAAATATAAGCGGAGATAATCTATAAATAAAATATCTAGATCTAGAAGTAAAATTAATTCTAGTTATAGATCTAGTCCAGGGCGCAGGATTTTTGCAGGAGGGTGCAAGCCTCCACCCATGGCTCAAAGTCGCAAAGTCGTATTCTCAACTTTCTTGTTATAATATTAAAGAAAATTACTCGCGGTTCGACACCTGACTCGAGCAGATACCTCATAAACCAACTGGTCCACAACTGAGATTGGGCCATAGCGCTCTGAGAATGCTATAATCATGAAATCAGCACTATATAAAAGCCATAATTTATTTTTATTTCAAATTAACCAGTGGAAGCACTACATGTTCAGTTGAAACTTGAAAGTTAATTTGATTTTGCGAAAAAAATTTTTAGAATTTGGCTACTCAGAATCTAGGGGGGTGCAAGTGCATCTCCTTGCACACACCTGCGGGCGCTCATGTGGATAGGCAACCCTTTTGTATCGAGGGCCGCATTTGAAAAAAATCTAAATGGTGTTTGTGTGTATATATATATATATATATATATATATATATATATGGTTTTCTATAATTATAATGTTTTTTTAGTGTAATGCACAAATTGTATGACAAATTTATATATATATATTATATATAAACTTACAACTTAGAAATATACAATAGTTAACAGTGTATAAATGTCTTTTGATTCATTTTTATCCTGTTTTGTTTTTTCCGGTTAGGTATTTATTAGAGTTGGGTGGACTCAGAGCCGCCAAAAGATCACAAAATAAAAAATCCCAGTCTTAAATATGATTAAAACCTGGGATCCCCCGCTTCAATAGCCAAACGCATTAGTCCTTTCAAGGAGGCGATCGTGCTTGCAAAACCCATGTTGGATCTAGACCTACACCTAGTTTTCTAGGCATATTTAAATGTGAATACATTTTTATAACTTATAAAAACAAACAATACCTTTATGTAACTTATTGAGTGATTGTTTTTCTCTTAAAAATTAATGAATGTTGGATTTAAAAACATTTTTTTACCCCCTTCCCTCCTCTCCCCGAGAAGGAATCCTGATTAAGCGAGTGTATATAGATCTAGTACAACTTTTAAGTCAAATGATAAGTATTTAGATCTAGACATATTATTTAACTCATGAATCAATAAAGCCTTACATTCGGAAATTCCCGAACGCGATAGTCCTTTCAAGAGTGCTATAATCACGTGACTATAATCCTTCAAACCAATGTTGGATCTAGATCTAGATTTAGTCTCTAGCCAAATTTACATTTAATAATGTCCACTTTAAAGAAGAAAAAAAAAATTTATTAAAGATCTTTTAATCGTTAAATCATAGATAAATATGATATGATCAAATTGTTACAGCAATCATGCCGAGACTTTCAGTTGCTGGAGGCCCTTTATGAAATTTGGAAAAAACAACAACAACAAAAAAGCCAGCGATTGTCCCGAGTGTAAGTGTGCACGGTCTAGTCTCGACAGGAATATAAAATCACATTTCAAAGGTAACTTACTAATGGTTTAGAAAATTGTAATCTAACACATGTCGACCATAGCATTTTAATAATAGGACTAAGATTTAAAAAAAAAACAGGAAACCGTTATTGGTAGGCCTACTCTACAGTTTGGTAACCCTTTGGTCTGGTAACCTACAGCTTATAACATTTAAGGCTGGTAACCTTTTTTGGTCTGGTAACTTAGTAACCTACAGCCTGGTAACCCTTTCGTTTGGTAAATTACTTACTTACTTAATCCTGTGCACTCCCAGCATAGGGTTCTGAGCAGCTTTCTTTATCTGGTAACCTACAGCCTGGTAACCCTTTCGTCTGGTAACTTACTTACTTAATCCTGTGCACTCCCAGCATAGGGTTCTGAGCAGCTTTCTTTATCTGGTAACCTACAGCCTGGTAACCCTTTCGTCTGGTAAATTACTTACTTACTTAATCCTGTGCACTCCCAGCATAGGGTTCTGAGCAGCTTTCTTCATCTGGTAACCTACAGCCTGGTACAATCTCAGGTGAGTAATTATTCAATGCTATGAGGAACTGTGTTAAGTGTTGTTGAGTGTTGGGTATGCTTGGAACAAGATGGCAAGTGTAACACTGATACAGCTTGATCCTAGACTGAGAAAAAACTTTTTTAAAAATAAAGACTATCCCAACCATAAACTCTAAAAAGTTAACACAAAGCTGAATAAAATATCAATAAATTATTGATCTAAATATTTCAATAATCAAACTTACCACAGCTAGGTGTCTTAACCACAGGCAGTTCCGAAAAGTACTTTAAGATTAAGAAACAAAATATTCCGATGTATCTGCTGGCTTAGCATGGGAAAGGAAATGAGACTATAAAATCTCAAGAAAGAAATTTGTATGTTTTATGTTTGTCAAGTTGTTGTTCTAATGAGGAGTGAAAGACAGATTTAATACTTTTCATGGCAGTTACTGCAATGGGTTGTTTGCCTATGAAATGTAAGTGCATGTTCAACTTAAAAGGTGAAACTATTTCTAGTGAAATGGTGAAAAGTTGTATGGGTACCAGAAGCTGTATTTACGTATCTAACAAAACTTTGCAGATAAATTTTCACATCATTTGAGGACACATACGAGAACAAGAATTTGTTTTTGTATGGAAACTAAATAAGTGCAATCACAGGTCGATGGTGACTGGCTGTAATTTTACAACAGTCACAAGGATAACAACTAGTTAGCTAGTTCCACAGTTCTGGAATATTACGCATGAGCGTAAACAATTAAATAATTCACACTAAGTATAACTGTACATTTGTGGTGAAAAGTTATGTAAAACGACAATAGCAAATTTTTAAAAAATCGAAAACTTAATTTCAAATATCGCTAACTCTTGTTAGGAGTGAGAAAAAATTAACATTGAATTATAATACAGTATAAATATGAATTAAAAGACGTTATACACAGTTAGCTGGCGCATTTTACTAATTTGTAAATATATGTATATATAAATAAATAATTTAGTTAGTTTTAAAATATATAGCTTACCTATACTTTCGTATTATATCTCATCCTACAGGTTAAGGCGAGACCCGGTATGTGTACACTTTTAGAGTCACTCATGGACTAACATCTACAACCTTTTGAAAAAAAAAAACAACAGAAAAGCGGAAACCAAATTTTGAATATACTGTTTAGATTTTACAATTTAACATCCCTAACTTTCAATTGAACAAATGTTTTAAAGTCTGATCAAATAAAAGTACATCAGTAGCAGGTCTGGCTTGTTCACTGTTTCAAGTTTACTTATTTAGTATTTGAGTTATACGATGATTAGAAATGCAATCCAGAAAATTATTTTAGGATTCAGCTCTTATTTCGTCATCGAAGAGAAGGGAAATTTCTCATCCTGCTGCAAATATATCTGCCACATACATGCATGGGGAAGTTGTGTCTGCTGGAGATATACCTGCCACATACATGCTGCTTACATGCATGGGGAAGTTGTGTCTTCTGGAGATATACCTGCCACATACATGCATGGAGAAGTTGTGTCTGCTGGAGATATACCTGCCACATACATGCATGGGGAAGTTGTGTATTGGCACGGGGAAAAAAGATCGCATCTGAATCTGGCCATGCGCTTTTAAGTTTGTTAATTTTTGGTCCTCGGAGATGAAGGAGGTATGATATTGTATTAAGCTTTGAAATAAATGTATTTGTAAGACATATTCATATTTCAGACTTAAGAGTTATGGATTGTAACTTATTTTGAAAGCTATTGTTTATTCATTCATTATCATTATTATTATTATAGCTTTTATAGCCTTAGTATTTATACCTTTTTAAATATAGCGCTACTTTCATGCTTATAGCATGCTCAGAGCGCTTGGTCCAATCTCATTTGTGGACCAGTGGGGGGGGGGGGAGGGGGTATCCGTGCTGCCTTTAGGCACTCAGCAAACACAACTCTGCCCGAGTTGGGTGTTGAACAAGCCCCCTTGTAGGTAGCCCAGACAAGCCAGGTTCAAGCGCACTTAGCCTCTCGACCACCTTCTCACCGATTCATTGCGCCTTTATAACTGGATTTGCCCATACATTATTTTATAATTAATAAATACATGTATGTTGTTTGCTGATAAGAGTGTTAATGGGTAAATATCAATGTTTGTCGCTTTCAGGAAAATAAAAGTAGCCGTTGAATCAGAACTTTGAATGGGGCAATCAACGAGGATATGTTCCACGGTGAGGCGAGAGTCACAATACTCACAAAGTGGGGGCTCATCTCTCTTAGTACAATAGAGTGAGTGATGTAGGTGTGGCCAATCCTAAATATGGACATGGTCGTGCTACCACGCCTTGTCAGACCCTTAGATGTGGGCCGCCACCTAACATCCGCCACAATCTGCCTGAGTTTACTGTGAGTCTCAGCCTCCCATTGGTTCTGCCACTCTCGATAGGTGGCAGAGGCAATACTTTGTCTCAGGTACGAGTAGGGAATTTGGGTTCCTGACACCGCATGATTTAGGGCTCTCTTTGCTTCTCTGTCTGCGGCTTCGTTTCCCTCAATGCCAACATGGGAGGGGACCCAGATGAAGGTGACATCCCTACGGTCGGCTGTTATTCAGTTCAGGCTCTTATGTACCAATGGGATGTCAGTCTTCATCCGCCCCAAAGCTTGCAATGCAGATTTGGAGTCGGAGCAGATTATAAATTTCCTCCTTTCTGATGCTTTTACGGCCATAAGTGCAAGCAATATTGCGTGCAATTCGGCCGTAAAGATGGAGCAGCCATCGGGAAGTCTACGGGAGATTGTTTTGTTCCGAAAGGAGGGGCACACGCGACCTTTCCCTCCATTTTGGATTCGTCTGTGTAGATGGTGCCACAATCTCCGTAGCTCTCCTGCAGTTCCCAAAAGTGGACTTGTACTATGCTTGGGTCTGTATTTTCTTTTTTTGAAATTAAGGAGGGATAAATTTAATTTGGGTTTATTCATTAGCCAAGGAGGATTCTGAGGGGTTTCTATTTTAGAGATTTGGTCAATGGGTGGGGTTAAATTTTGGATGGGTTCTCTCATTCGAAGGCCCAACGGCTGTATGACGTTAGGCCTTCGATTGTATAATTCTACCTCTGTGGGGTTAAATATGGAGTCGAAAGCAGGGTTCGTGGGGTTGGATTTTAGCTTGACTATATACTGCATTGCAAGCTTTTTTATTCTTATATCCATGGGGAGTTCTCCAGCCTCCACATGGAGACTTGGGATAGGTGATGTACGAAACGCGCCGAGACAGAGACGCAGGGCAGCATTTTGTATTGGTTCCAGTATTTTTAGGTACGACTTCATTGCTGCTCCATATATTATGGATCCGTAGTCTAGCTTGGATCGAATTAGACTCCGGTAAAGCAGCAGCAAGGTATCTCTGTCAGCTCCCCAGTCCGTATGGCTGAGTACTCTAAGTATGTTTAATGACTGTTGGCATTTCTTCTTAAGTTCCTTAATGTGGGGGAGAAAATTAAATTTGGAATCTAAGGTGAGGCCTAAAAATTTTGTAGTTTTCACGACAGGGATCTTCTTTTTGTGTATAAATAGTTCAGGGTCTGGGTGGAGTCCCCTTAGATTACAAAAATGCATACAAACTGTTTTGGAGTCTGAGAATTTGAAACCATTATCGTTTGCCCAACCCTGAATTTTGTTTAAACATAACTGTAATTTTCTTTCTAAGGTGTTCATGTTTTTCCCATAAGTAAAAATGACAAAGTCATCAACATACAAAGAGCACTCTATGCCAGGGGACAGCGCATTTATGATGCTATTTATTTTAATGTTGAACAGGGTGACTGACAGAATGCTGCCCTGGGGTACACCCATTTCCTGGTCATGAGTGTCAGAAGCGGAGTTGCCCACTCGAACCTGAAATTTTCGATCTTTCAGGAATTCCTCCACAAAACGGGGGAGGTGTCCCTTAAGCCCCATAAGCGCCAGGTCACGTAGAATGCCATGTTGTTTTTGTTTGTAAATACAATATTATATTGTTTGTAATACAATAAAAAAAAATTTTTGAGAAAAAAAAATGTGCAACTTAAGAAACAGACATACACAAGCTTATAAAAAGAAAATGATTTGAAAAACAAACACACATTTACATGCAGTAAATAATACTTCTTATCTTATCTTATATAATAAAGACATTACTTTATGTATATGTATATTAGTCAAGACTACAGCTTGAATCTAGATCTAGACCTAGAAGATCAAATAGGCAGTAGATCTGAATCTGCATTCAAGACCAAGTTTTCAAATAAGTCTGTACTAGAATTTAGACATAGTCTAGAATCCTTGTCCTTACTAAATTATATTCTTTTTTTTTTAGAGATCAATGTTTTAGAAACATATCTGAAAAATGTTTTGGCATAATTATAAGTTACTTTTGTCATTGAATAAACGAAGCAATAGCGCTAAGCTTAACCAAATGTTGGCCGCAATAGGACAAAATATAAACAATAAATGAACTTTGTATTTTTACATTAATAACAAATACTGACGATTTATATTGTCGGAATTCGGACTTTGCTAAACACAATAAAAGTTTTTCTAATGTTTTATCGGGACGGTTCCGATTAATGCGGAACGGTAGGCCCATCTGCAAGTAGCACATAAAACTGCACCATATCTAGTAGGAAAAAACCCAACATTGGAATCCCTGAGAACATATAATTTGAGCAGGATGATCAAAAATAAAATAACTTTATGATGATCTCTTACTCTAAAAAAATATATCTACTATAACAGCTTCTTTGAAAGTAGATAAAGTTTTTAAGAATCTGTTTATAAAGAGCTAAATAACATTTTCAAATCAACACGGGTAAATCGCGTGCCTTGGAGGCGTACAATCCTTCTTTGTGTCTGTATTTAAAAATACAGTGCAGGATACGCAAAGACCTGTTTTGATGTCGTAGTTCTTTTAGTATAGTCCCATGCTATAATCCTTTAAAGGAATTGTTGGATCTAGAACTAGATTTAGTCTCCAGCCAAATTTACTTTTAGTAATGTCCTCTTTAAAGAAGGGAAAAAAACGATCTATTAAATCATAGACAAACGTGATCCATTGTTACAGCAATCATGCCGAGACTTTCAGTTGCTGGAGATTCCTTAATGACATTTGGACTTGAGAGCTCTCCAAATAGAGTAGCCAGAGATGATCGCTTATTGAAGAGAAGCAGATCTCGTCGTCAGAGTGGATTTTGTAGAAATCAAATTTGTCATGGTGGTTGGGGACAAGGCTAAGCTTCAACGAGAGAGTAAAATTACGTTTGAAAGGTAACTTATTAACGGTTTACAATATTGATGTAATCTAACAATTGTCGACCATATTAGTTTAATAATAGAACTTAGGTGTAAAACAAACAAACAAACAGGTAACTATTATTGGTACTCCTATATCTATTGCCTGGTAACCTTTTAGTCTGGTAACTGTCACCACCTCAAAATTGGTGCCATATAGTTGATACCCTATTTTAATATTATGAGTATCATTCGCAACTCATGAATCTAGAAGGTGAATTCTTTAAACCTTCAGTTAACCAGTTACTTGATAGAAGTCAGTAAGGACATTCAGTTAAAAACATTCAGTAAGGACATTCAGTTAAAAACATTCAGTAAGGACAGTCAGTTAAAAACATTCAGTAAGGAGCAGTCATTAAGAAAGTTAATGAGCTATTATAAAGAAAATTGAGATGTGTACCAGTATTTCTATAAGTAGTCGATATTTTATTATGAAGTATTACTGTAAAGGATTATTACTGGATATTCTTGGATTGTATGATACTCCTACAGCTTAATAACCCTTTAGCATAGTAACTTACAGTCTCGTAACTTACTTTGGCCTGGTAACCCTTCAGCATGGAAACCAAGTCGTCTGGTAACCTACAGCCTGGCAACCATGTCGTCTGGTAACCTACAGCCTGGCAACCATGTCGTCTGGTAGCCTACAGCCTGGCAACCCTTGAGTTTAGTTACCCTTTAGTCCGGTAATACCAACAGCAAACTATATTGTGTATGGTAATAATAGAATTGTTTACAATTAAGAATAAACCCTCAATATTTTGTAACTTACTGAAGATTTTCATCCTAACGGTTATCCCCAGTACATTTAGCAAAATGTGGTAGCGATATAAAAAAAAACTAGATTATAGCACTAATTTAAAAAAAAAAAAGATTTAAAGAGATTTTGACTTAAATCGACAAAATAAACTTGGTCAAGGGTACTATACGGAAAGATCCCCGTTACCAACTAAATACTGTAATGACACTGCTCGTGCGCCGATGCCTATGGTGCGCTCAGGGCTCTGTTCAGCATTGGATTTAGACTGACTATTTAGATGAGCAAGGACCAAGGAGAGACAGCTAAGGGATAGGAAGAACAGAACTGCTCGGGCTGGAGCTTGGTTCAATCCGTCTAGAGTTATGGAAGATATCCCCTGCAATGGACAGGTCACCAAGGTGAGCAACAGTTGAGATGCTCTGTGTGTGTGGTCAGGTCAGGAAGGTGTCCGAGAAACAGTGGAAGGGTCGTTCTTGTGAATGAAAAATTTGGAAGACAATGTTTTGGGCCACAATGAAAAATGGAGAAAGACACGTACCCTGACCCTGTGGTAGCGGCCTAGAGGCAATAGAGAAGGCATAGGTGGCGTCAGTGAACCTTGTAGGATAGTGAATACAGAGGCGGCGATAGTGCCTGCAGACAAGATCTGAAAATCAACTAAATAAATAACAATCATCTTTTAGATTTACTACCATAATTATATATAATAATAATAATCTTTATTATCCGTAAGGAAATTTGTCTTACAATTTGTGCATTACACCAAACAAAAAACATTATAACTATAAGAAACCAAAGTGTACATTCACACCAGACTAACTCATAATTTACATGTGACAAAGTCTATACCAGATTGTTCTTATTTAATGATTTGATTGCCAGGGGAACAAAAGAGTGTTTGTGTCTGTTTGTCTTTGCTATCGGTGTCTTGTATCTCTTTTGTGATGGTAAAATCACGAAATCCTGACACAAAGGGTGATTCTTTATTTCGAGGATCTTGTTAGCTTTTTTATAGATGTTTGTCTCAAACAACTGCCCAAATGGGTTTTGTTTTTTGCCAATGATTTTGCCAGCAGCATTGAGGATTCTATTAAGTTTATTCCTATTTTTAATGCTCAGATTGCCATACCAGGCAGTGATATTGAAACTGAAAATATTGCAGATGTGAGCGTGATAAAACATAGCCAAGGCCTTTTCGCTAACATTAAACGAGGACAGTTTTCTTAGTAGTTGTAATCTTTGCTGCCCTTTTTTGCTGATATAATCAGTATTTGCAGTAACATTTAGTTTATTGTCTAGGATAGTACAAAGGTATTTAAAGGTTTGCACAATTTCAATAGTCTCTCCAGCTACAGAAACAATATCATTTTCCCTCTTGTCCCTGCGAAAATCGATTATCATTTCTTTGTTTTTTTTTACATTTAATAATAAAAAATTATCTTTACAGTATTCTTCAATGTGTTCTAATTCTTTAAAATACTCATTTACGCCTGAGCTCTCTGAGAGCAGGGCAAGAAGAGCCGCATCATCAGCGAATTTTGTGAAGGAGCAACAAGAACTATCGGATTGAAAATCATTTGTGTACAAAATGAACCACAAGGCGATGTCACGGCCCCCTGGGGCGCCCCTGTGTTAACTATGCGTTCATTAGATATAACATTGTTTACCCTAACCCTCTGAGCTCTCTGGGTCAAAAATTCATTAGCCCATAGTATTATGTATGGACATATATGTGTGTGTGTGTGTGTGGTGGTGGGTTTGGCACAGAACAAACTAAATGACATGACGAAAGCAACTCGTAGGACGATTCCAAACTGTTTATTATACATTAAAGACCTGCCAAAGGCAAACATAAAACATAATTACACATGGGCATAAACTAAACATAATTAATAAACCTAAATCCTAGATCTAACGAAAAACTAAAAGAAAATCTTATGGTGTGAACCAATCATCTTTTACAAACATTAGAGAGATATGGAACACCAACAAACATTATAAAAACAAGGTTACAAAAGACAGTTTGTGTGGAAACACAAACTCAAAATCGGCCCCCGAAGAAGTCGACCCAGGCAGGCTTCAATATTTTCAGAAAGGACATCCAAATGAAATTATATCAAAGACAAATGAGAGATAAGAATGGAGAAAGAAGGTTAACAGATCTTGTGTAGTGCCCCAACGGTCCCGCAGATTAAAGGATAGGTGAAAGTGAATGTAAAGTTAGATGTGAACCTGGCCTAACTAGTTCCCTTTTTAGACCTTGTGGTCTATAGGGCAGATGATGTAAAGTTCATCTGTGTTTGTGGTCTACGGTTAGCGAGGGTGTCATGTAGCCAGCACAACGACCAACCGCCTATACTTTTCCCCAACTAATGTCAGGTACCCATTAGAGCTGAGTGGACTCAGAGGCGCCCAAAGATTCCAAAGTTGAAAATCCCAGTCTTCACCAGGATTCGAACCAGGGACCCACGGTTCGGAAGCCAAGCGCTTTACCGCTCAGCCACCGCGACTCCCCTGGCCTAACTGATGTCTTATAATTGATCTAATTGTTTCTCTTATTCGAATCCTTAAAAAAAAATAAAAAATTCCGCAATAATAAAAATGTTCAGAAAAATAAAGTTTATAAGATTACTATTTATTTTAAATTAGGTCTAACTTAAAATGCATACTAATTAGCTTTTTCTCTTTAAAAAAAAGTTTGCATAACTGATTTTAAAAATTAGATTTTTCGCTTTCAGAAAAAAAAAAGTAGCCGTTGCATCAGAACTTTGAATGGTCTAAAATATTGTGATGTCGGATTTTCAATATCTTTTCTAGTTTACGAGATCTAAACGGGACGGACGGACAGACATTTCGCACAAAACTAATAGCGTCTTTTCCCCTTTCGGGGGCCGCTAATAAATGACAAAATAGTTCTCTAAAAATAAATCAATTAGTTGTTCTACATAAAACTAACATATATGTGTACCGTCAAATAACAACAGCTATCCTGGGCATGGCTAAAAAGTTTATTCCTCGAACTTACCCTTGTAAAAAATTCAAAAACTTTTGGACGGCTGAAATCAACAAACTTGTTATGGCTCGGAGAAGGGCATACAAAAGGGCATACAAAAAGGTCCAAAAGAACCCAAACAATCCAACACTCAGGCAGAAATACAACAGACTCAGCCTACTAGTCAAAACGTCTGTTAACAGGGAAAAACGAGAACGTTGGACCAACACCTGTGCAAGGTTAAACCTAAGGGATAGCTCTAAGGCTTGGAGTCTTCTGAGAAATCTCGAAAATGCTGGGCGTACGAAAACAGCAACCCCATTATCTTCACCCAGTGGGGTAACCATTTCATCGAAGAAGAAAATTGCCACCTTGTTGAACAAATATTTTGCTAAGATCAACAAGGCTGCCAAGAAGTCCCCAATGTCCAAAGCCATTGATAAAGCTCGCAAAGCTGATGAAAAAAAAAGACCGAAAGGAACCACAGACCGAAAGTGCTGAGGGAACGATTAACTCCCCCTTCTCGATAGGCGAGCTTAATGCTGCCATAAGGAAATGCCAGCTTAAAAAGGCTCCCGGGCCGGATGGTATCACCCCCGAAATGCTTAAGCATGTAGGGGGGAAAGGAAGGGCCGTGCTCTTGGCATTCGTAAATAGAACCTGAGCCTGGAAACGTGCCACCATTATTCCTATACCAAAAAAGGGAAAAGATGCTTCCACTGCTGAGGGCTACAGGCCCATCTCACTCACATCTTGTGTGGGAAAGATGGCTGAAAAAATGGTAAATGAGCGTCTGGTTTGGTACTTTGAGAGTGCCCGTCTTATAGCTCCAGGGCTGGAATGTCCGCTATAGACCAAGTCAACATCTTTGTGCAGAGCGTAGCAGATGGATTCCAAAGGACCGAAAGCACATACGCAGTCTTCATTGACTTAAAACAGGCATATGATAAAGTATGGCGGCCTGGTTTGCTTCATAAGATAAGAGCCGTGGGGGTGCGGGGACGGATATATTACTGGATTAGAGACTTTCTACAAGAGCGTACAATAAGAACAAGGATGTACGGAGAAGTCTCAGGGGAAATGACCCTCGAGCACGGCCTCCCCCAGGGCTCCGTCCTGTCATGCGCCTTTTTCACGGCCTTCATAAATGACCTACGAGCTCAGCTAAAATGCCAAAAGCTGCTATATGCTGATGATATTGTCCTTTGGAAATCCGGAAGGAACGCAACCTCCATACAAAAAGTGCTACAAGAAGATCTCCATTCGCTCTGCTCATACACACAAAAATGGAGGCTAGAAATAAACACCTCCAAGACGGTCTATTCTCTGTTCACGCTCGGGACTGGCATTCTCGGGCATCCCTGTATTTAGGAGCAGTCCGATCACAGATAGACTACAGCCTACCTGTGCAAATTTATGGCTCTAGAACTGCTCTTGAACAACTTGATAAAATACAGTCCCAAGCACTAAGATTTGTCTGTGGAACCTTTAGGACTAGTCCAGTAAATGCGGCTGAATCAATGGCTAATATAGGTCCACTAAACCTTAGGAGGGAAAGGTCAGTACTGACCTGCTATGAGCGGTATAAAAGGCTGGATGAATACCTCCCAGCTAGAAAACTAGTAGATGGTTGAAGATGCAGAAGACGTATCCAGTTTGCAGTTTTGATGCGGAGACCATGGCAGTCTGTGAAGCCTTAAAAGTCATTGACTCTCAACTCGGCGAGAAACATTTGAGGGCAACACAGATTGTTGTGGTCACTGACTCAAAATCTGTACTACAGGCTTTGCAAAGCCCCGGACCATGGCCCCCCCCAATATCAACACTGTCATCATGGCTGCACATAACATTAAACAACGCTATGGCACACCTGTAATAAGGCAGTGGGTACCAAGTCACATAGGTGTGACTGGTAACACTATTGCAGACTCATTGGCCCACCAGGGAGGGTAAATTCCCACTGATCAGGCTGTAAGCTTTCATCAAGCCCTGGCTATAATAGAAAAAACAGAAATGGAAAAGTGGTTTGAGTGCTGGGACAAGTCCCAAAAAGCCTGTGGAGTCTGGGAGCGCATGAGGCGCCCTGACCGCACTTCCCCGTGGTGGAGGCTGTCCAGGCCTGAGCAAGCTATTATAGCACAGTACAGGACAGGCCACTGTCCTGTTGGCTCATATTTCTCGCGGCTATGGCCAAATTTTGATTCACGGTGCCCCCGCTGCGGGGAAGAAGAGGAAACCGTGCCTCATATTCTGTTTGACTGCCCCAGACTTGCTGATCTCCGTCTCGACAGGTCTGGGAAACCCAAAATTCTCGACCTGTATGGCGACATTTATGCACTACGCAAGACAGCAGGGTTTCTGTCCAGGGCTTTTGCAAGTGAGGATTTGAGCCTCTCAAGCCCTCACTCTAATGGAGTTTGATGATGATGATGAACATATATATACATTGTTTGAAGAGTTTCGCTCTTTACTTTCCTTACAAAAACTACAACAATTAAATAGAACAACTCTATACACTCACATATACACTGTTTCTTAAAAGCCAGTATTTACACACTGGTTGTAAAAATACATTTACAACAGGGGTGGGCAAATTACAGCCACATGCGGCCCGCCGGAGTGTTTTATGCGGCCCGCCGACACCTACAGAAGTCAGGTGTGCCCACAGTATATACTTATAAAAATGCAAATATATTAAAATTAATATAAATATAAATTATGGAAACTGTCATTATAAAAAGTTTCAAGCAAACGAAGACTATGCTTATTGGCTATACATCAACACACTCAATTCTAGACACAATCTCGGATCAGTTAATTCAATGCTATGAAGAACTGTGTTGAATGTTGGGTATGCTTGGAACAAGATGGCAAGGGTGACAACTGGTGGAGGTCAATCTTCGACTGAGTAAAATGGTGTGTTTTTTTTTTATACCCCAACCATAAACTTTAAACAGGAAAGTTTGCGCAAAGCTGCATAAAATTTCAACTTCATAGTACTGGATATTATTGCAATCAAACTTATTAGAGTTAAGATGTATTAACCACAGGTAGTTACGATTAAGAACACAATAATCTAATATATCCGCTATCTAAGCATGGGCAAGGTAAACGAGAACAAGGTAAAGGAGAACACTTTAAAATCTCAAGGTTGAAATTGTTATGTTACTTGAAGGACACTGACTGTGACCTTGTTACCAATATTTCTAATGAAGAGTAGAAGACAGATTTCATGTTTTATAATTGCCATTGCAATGAGTTCCTTGCATATATGAAATGTAAATGGATGTTAAATCTTTTCAAACAAGGCCTTCCCATTTCTACAGGCAAGCAAAAGAAAACAGGTTTTGTCATTTTCCTTTGCTGAAAGGTGAAATTATTTCTAGTGAAATGATTAAAAGTACAACACTTATTTAGATTCCTTAATTTTGCAATTTATAAAAGCAAATTTTAAGACGTCAAGAACCAGTTTTCAATACCATTAGCTCACCATTTAGCGCAGAAGCTGATTTAGCTCCAGAGGACGTAACTCCGAGCAAAGAGAATTTCCAGTCAGTACTTCCACAGGAGTCTTATGAGTGCCAGTAGCTGTATGTCAACACTTTTAAAAACTTTGCTGCTGTTCACACAATTTGTGTACACCTACATCTGTTCTTCTTCTTCTTTGTTCTCATTTTACATGTTGGAGGGTTCAGATCAGTAATCCTATATCTGATATGAACCGCGCAATGTTTTCCAGATCAAGCAGTTCTCCGAATAGTTTTGGTTCTATAGGAGGGCTTTGGGGTCAGAGTCCTGTTCGGGTCTATGATTTAGTATGCACCATTGAAGGACATGATCAGCATTTCTCTGGTGATGCTCCAAAAGGGCAGGTTTCGCTCGTCCCGACATTTAACTTCCGGAACATATATTGTCTCATCTAGTGAACAAGCATTATATTTTGGGTGGGGGGAAACTAAACAAGTATAATTACTGGTCGATTTTGACTGACTGTAATTTGACAGCAGTCACAAGGGTAACAACTAGTAATCTAGTTCCACAGTTCCGGAACATTATGAACGAGTGTAAAAAGTAAAATACTGCACATTAAATACAACTGTATATTAGTGGGGTTATTGTAATATAAAAGACAACAGTAATTTAAAAAAATATTAATTGATTTCAAAAATTGCTAACTCTTCTAGTAATTCCTTAACGTGGAGTGTGGAAAAAAAGAAACGTGAATATAATACAGTGTAAATATGAATTAAAAGTTAGCTAGAGTATCTTTCAAAGTTGTATATACATATGCGGTCCGCCATTCCCAAATTTTAAGAAATGCGGCCCTCGATCTAAAAAGGTTGCCCACCCCCTGATTTACAAGATGGACAGTTAGCATTCTATAGGGACTATTTCGTCTAGTATACTACAGGTACGCATTTCAACAAATGAATTCATCTACATGCTGGCTTCTAAAAATAAGAACAGTCCAACATGAACAAAAACCGCGGTAGTGATATTCTATATAAACTACTAATTAAAGTTACAATCTAATATGAATAAGTAAAATGTAATTACCTGCAGCCATATGTAAACACATGGTGTAGAACCAGGCACAAAAGGGAGTGGAGACAACGTAGGTCCAGTAACATACGGACACTTGAGTGACAAAAGATGCCGGTAGAATGGACAGTGCCCACGTTGTCTGCCTTTTTATGCGCGGACACAAGGTGCCATCTAGGGGGAAGGGTTACGTGGATATCGGGGTGGCCGGTGTTTCCTGAAAAGGTATCCACTCCACTACATATATATATATAGGCCTATATATATATAGGTACCCCGTCAAAATAGCGCGAACAAAATAGCGCCGACGAAATAGCGCCGAAAAAAATATTTTAGTCATTTTGAAAGAAATACTTTAGATATAGTAAAATATGAATAGAGCCAATATTTTTTTTTGTCTTAATGTGTTATCATAATTGTTCTGTCATTTTGCAGGAAACACTTTAGATAGGCCCTATCTTAAAATATAAATAAGCAAAAATCATATTAAGGTAAAATGAATAATTTCAAACTACAGCATTTATTCACATTATAAAAGTGTACTTCGAAAACACGCAAAGATACTTGTCAGATTTACACACACACACACACAAACTTTTACAAAGTTAAATTGTAGGAAATGTCACGTAGAAATTCCATCACTGGCTTGTTTCTGTACATTGACAATATAGCTTCAAGTCGTCTGATAAGTTGGAGGTACTTTGTCTTGCTTGCAGCTTTACTTCGTCGCAGGGAACACTGAGCTTACTGCATTTTGACTTGCCTTCTCAAAATCTAACATCACATTCAGTGGAGCAAGAGTTGGTCTTAGCTCCAGCAGTTTCTTGAAGAGTCGAACATAGTCAGAACATTAAATTACTAATAATCCGGTACTTTTATACACATCATATATAAGTCCGCGCTATTTTGTCTTGCGCTATTTTGTCGTGAAATTTCGCGCTATTTTGTCTGCTCTATTTTGTCGGCACTATTTTGTCCGCGCTATTTTTTGACGGGCCACCATATATATATATGTATGTGAATGTGTGTATTTATATATACATGATTTATTTTTAAAATATATAGCTTGCCTATACTTTCGTATTATATCTCATCATACAGGTCAAGGCAAGACCCGGTATGTGTACCCTTTTAGAATCACTCATGAAATAACATCTATAGCATTTTGGAAAAAAAACAACAGAAAATCAGAAACCAAACTTTAAATATACTGTTTAGATTTTACAATTAGACATCCCTAACTTTCAGTTGAACAAATGTTTTAAAGTCTGATCAAAGAAAAGTACATCAGTAGCAGGTCTGGTTTGTTCAATGTTTTAAGTTTATTTATTTAGTATTTGACGTATACAGTTTTCTATCAATGATTATAATTGGAAACCACACAATTTTTTTTTAAGGATTTAGCCTAAATCTAGACCTAGATTTAAAAGTAGCCTATATCTAGATCACAATAGACATATAGTTCTAGATCTAAAAGTAGCCTATATCTAGATCACAATAGACATATAGTTCTAGATCTAAAAGTAGCCTATATCTAGATCACAATAGACATATAGTTCTAGATCTAAAAGTAGCCTATATCTAGATCTAAAAGTAGCCTATATCTAGATCTAAAAGTAGCCTATATCTAGATCACAAGAGTTCTAGATCTAAAAGTAGCCTATATCTAGATCACAAAAGTTCTAGATCTAAAAGTAGCCTATATCTAGATCACAAGAGTTCTAGATCTAAAAGTAGCCTATATCTAGATCACAAGAGTTCTAGATCTAAAAGTAGCATATAGCTAGATCACAAGAGTTCTAGATCTAAAAGTAGCCTATAGCTAGATCACAAGAGTTCTAGATCTAAAAGTAGCCTATATCTAGATCACAAAAGTTCTAGATCTTAAAGTAGCCTATATCTAGATCACAAAAGTTCTAGATCTTAAAGTAGCCTATATCTAGATCACAAAAGTTCTAGATCTAAAAGTAGCCTATATCTAGATCACAAAAGTTCTAGATCTAAAAGTAGTCTATAGCTAGATCACAAGAGTTCTAGATCTAAAAGTAGCCTATATCTAGATCACAAGAGTTCTAGATCTAAAAGTAGCCTATAGCTAGATCACAAGAGTTCTAGATCTAAAAGTAGCCTATATCTAGATCACAAGAGTTCTAGATCTAAAAGTAGCCTATATCTAGATCACAAGAGTTCTAGATCTAAAAGTAGCCTATATCTAGATCACAAGAGTTCTAGATCTAAAAGTAGCCTATATCTAGATCACAAGAGTTCTAGATCTAAAAGTAGCCTATATCTAGATCACAATGATTATAATTTTTTTTAGGATTTAGCTCTTAGGCTACTTCGTGATCGACGAGAAGGAAACAAATTTTTCCTGCTGCAGATATATCTGCCACATATATGCATGGGTAAGGTGGGTCTGCTACACGGCTACAGATATATCTGCTACATATATGCATGGGTAAGGTGGGTCTGCTACATTGCTACAGATATATCTGCTACATATATGCATGGGTAAGGTGGGTCTGCTACACTGCTACAGATATATCTTTAACATATATGCATGGGTAAGGTGGTTCTGCTACACTGCTACAGATATATTTGCCACATACATGCATGGGTTAGGTAGGTCGCTGCAGATATATTTGCAACATGTATACATGGGTAAGTTGTGTCGCTGCAGATATATTTGCCACATACATGCATGGGTAAGTTGGGTCGCTGCAGATATATTTGCCACATACATACATGGGTAAGTTGGGTCGCTGCAGATACATTAGCCACATACATGCATGGGTAAGTTGGGTCTGTCACATATATACACGGGATAGTTGTGTCTGCTGCAGCTATATCTGCCTTCTTTTCTCAGCCTTTTTTTTTACATCTACGTAACCAAGTTCTTTCATTCTGGCCCCTCTCCTTGCCTCGCATCTTAAAACATTGACTTTAACGGCTTCCCGCCATGAGCATCGATCGAGAGGAAGGACGTATGATATTGTATTCAACTTTGTAGTAAGTGTATTTGTGAGACATAGTCACATTTTGGACTTCGGAGTTATGGTTTGTAACTTTCACTGGAAGCTATTTTTTATTCATTCATTGCGTCTTTATGGCTGGATTTGCCTAATTTTATGAATAATAAATACATTTATATTGTCTGCTGATAATAGTGTTAATTGGTAAATATCAATGTTTGTCGTCCTATGCAAGGTAGAAGTTACGCACACAGGAACCCAAAGTAACACCCAACAAGCTGGGTAGTAATATGCACCTCTGAGTAGACACCTCTGAGTAGACACCTCTGAGTAGAGCGCTTTTCTTCACATAGCTGCATGTAGAGGATTAAAGACGTACTTAGCAAATAGGTCAAATATAATTTTTAAAATACTTCCAACACCAGACTTAATGAATGAAATAGGTTTAGGTTGAGTCATATCAAAGATTGCAAGACACAATGGATCATTTAAAAATTTAGAAAAAAAAAAAAAAAGCTTAAATATATAGGATAGAACCACAAAATGGTTGCCATACTTATCTTAAAATGCAATATTTATTTCCCTTTTTAGATGTCACGCAAAATTAATTAATTATCCTACAACTTACAAATTAACTAATTAGTTCATGTATAGTCAGGGAATAAACAATTGTCTCCACAATAAGGCTCCACAGCAACATGAAAAGGTGTTCGGGATGAACTATAGTCGTTCTACGACTGAAGGAGGCCAATACATAAAAAAATTATTTGGCTCAAACCGGGTATATAACCCATACTTTTAACACTGTCAGCTGCAAGAACGAACGATGTTTCTCATTCCACCAGCAGTCATGGCAAATTTGTGCTATTATTATTACAAAGCTTATATTAACTCATTCTTGCGTGACAGTTAGTTCCCTTAGCGGATTAGGGAGTGTGTGTTTCTGTTCGTTACCTAATATGGTTGAATAAAGTCTGTGTGTGTGTTTTGTAAATCTGCCTTGTAGTTTATCTTTTTCTGCTTGTATTTATGAGTATATTAACATGGTGGCAGCGGTAGCACCTTAAGTAAGAACTGTAGTAATTATTTTTTGATAAAGCTGAATAGAACTAGTCTAGTTTCATTGAAACAATGCCAGAAATGTTTGATAAATCCACCAACAGAATTAAACGTGATAGATGGAAATGTTAGTGAAAATTTTCGTCAACAGCGAAGACAGATGGAGATTTACCGTCTAGCGTCAGGCGCCGACAAGAAACGAAAATGTCAAAGAAAGGAAATTCATTGCGAAGGAACCCAGATTCACGAAGTATGTGATCATTTTATTTATGAAGACAATTGAAGATAGCAATGATCCAGACATATTGTTACAAAAGCTACACCAATACTGTCATCCAAGGAAGAACCAAGTACTTGAAGCTTACAGGTTCTGGAACATGAATCGTGTCTCTTCTTATGATTTGTTTATTACTAGTCTGAGGACACAGGATGAGAAGTGCAGTTTTAAAGACAAAGACCGAATGATAAGAGACAAACTAGTCTTTTCTGCTAATCAACGTCTACAAGAGAAGCTACTGATGTGTTCAGATTTGACACTAGAAAAAGCTATAGAAATCTGTCAGGTCTACGAACAAACGTCCAAGAGTCTCAAGGAAATGAATAAAGAGTCTAGTCCGACTGATTATGTTCTGAAGCTTGAGAAAGTAGATAGCCACGAAGCTGCACAAAGAAAGTTTACCAAAGACTGCAGACCGTACGAATGCACGGGCCAGTTGGATGAATTTAAACCTAACAGCATGTATAGTAAATAATGTTCGTGTTTTTGTTACTTAATTTAATTAAAAACAAGCGTTTACAGTGCATTAATATCGCAATGACAATCTGATAACAATGCCATTGTATTTGATAGTGAGCAGGGATCGGGGGAGGGGGGCGCACAAGTTCTTTTCTTTAGTGTTCTCTGAACCGGTAACAAGAAAGTTGAAGCCACGACTATGAGTCATAGTTTTTAACTTGCAAACCCCCCCCCCCCCCCAAAATACAAAAAAATCCTTCGGGCGCCTCTGCTAGTTTTTATATACATTTATTGCTTGAAAGTTATACAAAATACGAATATTAGTAAAGTATGTGTTTTATATTGCACGAGCAGAGACATTGAAATATATAGACTGATAGAAGGAAATTGAATTCCTTTACGAGAGACCAAGGTATAACTGTTTCCACCATTTTGTCATGAGCGCTATACATTTCGGGAAGTTGCATTTCAGCCTATATATAAAACTATAAACTTCAGTTTAAACAAAATAAGCTACGAAAGTTCCATTCTCCCATTTTTAATGAAACAAATGCATTTTGTAAACACATAATTGTATATATTTTAATAAGCAGTATTTGGCATTTGTTTTATCCCACACCTCGATTATATCTACTGGTCATAAATACAAAAGATGGTCAACTAAGTATTAGCAAGAGGCGCAATGGCTGAGCAGTAAAGCGCTTGCTTCCGAACCTGGGATCGAATCTCGGTAAAGACAGGGATTTCAAAATTTCGGGATTTTTTTTGGCGCCCCTGAGTCCACTCAACTGTATTGGTTACCTGACTTTAGTTGGGGAAAAGTAAAGGCGGTTTGTCGTTGTGCTGGCTACATGTCACCCTCGTTAACCGCAGGACAAAGAAACAGATGACCTTTACATCATCTGCCCACAAGGTCTGAAAGGGGAACTTTTTTTTTTATTTTATTAACAAGTGAACGTCCTTCGCATCTTATTCTACCAAACTTTCTGTTTCAATTAAAACATTGGCCTTGAATGACTTTCTCGTAGATTTCAATAGAAACCCTCGCACTGCTTCTCAAAAATAGAAAAATGAAATATAGTGATCTATTCAATGAACTTGTGAAGTGACAAAATACACGATTTAGAATGACCAGAAACTCAAGATTTGTTTAGTGCCTAGCCGTGTTCTCATTCCGACCCAATCATTGACACGTCATCATTTCAACCAGGTCAAATCATGAAGTCAGTGTGAGCTGTAAACAGGAGGCCGCTATTTATTCCAACCATGATATAGGATGCCATAACTGTTTTTGAAATGCAATATTGAAAATCAAGACACAACACAGTTAATAGTTATAATTGCATCTATAATTAAATAAGATTTTATTCTTACTGTCATCATATATAACCTGCTATAATAATATGTGAAAGGAAAATATCTGGTCAAGGAAGTACATTCAACAAGTACAGCAAGATTTACTCCATGTTCAAATGGATTTCATTCATGAAACATTAGTAGGAAAAAAAACAAAACAAACAAAACAAAATAAAGCAAAACTTTCACCTCTCCGTTAATGTTAAAGGAGTTTCTTCTAAATAGTTTTATCAAGTTTATTACATCTTACTTTTTTCCCTGCCTTAAAACTTAGATGTTCCAATATTGCTTTCAGTTTGAGAGAAATGTTGCTAGTCATGTACATCAGCATGATATATATAAAAATACAACAACAGAAGAAATAAAAAGCGTATAAGAAATAGTTTTTGACTCAAAATATCACACTGAAAAATGAATAGAAGAAGAGACAGCAGAACTACATTATACATTACAGCCAGCCTTCAGTGTTTTCTTAGAGTCATCACTTGGACAGATTTTGGTTTGGAATTCTTTTATTTCAACATCAGCCTTTGAGAACTATTTAATGCACCTTAATGGCATAGCTCTGGGCAAAACTGAATGTCAAGGGTTGGAATCCAGGAGCAAACCAGAATTGTAACCTATGAAGTACATTGTAATTTGAAAGTTGTAAACAGTTGCAGTAAATAGTTCATATACAATAAGTAAATAGTTGGCTTTGTTTGTGGTTTAAACATTAGGCTTTGTTTTGTAATGTAAACATTGGTGACTGCAGTAACATGTACAACTTTTGACAAGTTACAGATCTAGTCAAGATTGAGGTGGTTTGTTTAGAAGTTAGTAAGAAGGAACCTATACCTTTGCACAATGACATTTAATGAACAAAGCTTCTTAAAATTATGGCCATATATACATTCATCCAATAAAAACATCTGTATCCATCACTCACAGATCTTCAAGCAGAAAAAAAAAGTCAATAAAAAAGGACAAGAAGCCAATCATCAGAAGACTAAATCAAAACTCAACTTGTCAACATTTTCTAATATGATCTAGACAAACATCTACACAAGAAACAAAAACCTCAATTGTATGATACAGGATTCAGACATCAAACAAATTCTAATTCTACTCAGGGGAATACAATTGTGTAAGACTCTGATTGTAGTGTATAGAAGATCTAAAAAAACTGATCAGTGTAGCTAGGTTAAAGAGGGAGAGGGAGGTAAATCAACAACAGAACATCAGCTTTTGAAAAAAACTATATAAAAGGTTGCATTAGCTTCCCTTGATTGGTTTACAGTCCAAGTCTGTAGGTGTTGTCTGTGAAATAAAGGTTACTATATAAAGTATTGCATGAATGTCTTTTCAGTTTTTCTGCTGTATATGTGCATTCCTTGAAACTATTGAATTCAGGTACATCAGAGATCAAATATGTTTTAAAACAGGTGACAGGCAAAGAGAAAATATTCTAACATAAAAAGAAATGCAGAGAGAAAAAACAACTCTGCAAAAAAAAAAAAAAAAAAAAAAAATTGCCACAATGGAGTGCAAGAAAAATTTAGCAAACAAAGAAGCACACAGACAGTGCAGTACTAGCAGTAGAGACATGCTAACAATGACTAACTTAACAGAACATGTCATAATACATCAAGTGCTTTTTTGTTGTTGTTGTTCATACTGCTGTACTGAAAGAAACTATTTTCTGATTCTACTGTTTGTTTTATAGAATATTATGCATCCCAGTGCAAAGCAGATTAAAAAATACAAAAACATCCAAACAAATAAGGTTGATCAAATAAACTATATAATGCCACTGTTATGTGCGCAGCATAGTGTGAATGTGTATAGTGTGAATGTGTGAAATGGTGCGAACACGTGTTGAAAGGGTTAGAGAAAGAAGACCTAGAAATGGAGTAATGTGAACAAAAGTCTTCATAACCTATTATAGATGAGTTTGTTGGTGAATAATTAAGAGTCTCATATGCTCGTAACAGCCACACTCCGTAGTGAGGATTTCAGAGCAGTGGACAACAGTTGGAAAGAATCTTCAGACATTGCCAGTGACAGATCTTTAGGAAGACAGCTTGCCACCCAATGCACCAAATGGTGAGGAAGGGTCTAAGTAAGAAAAACATCAGCCTAAATGTCATGCTTAAGAGAATATTGTATTGTTTATAAAAAAAAACATTATTTCCGAATGGCAATGAAATGTTAATAAGTTTTAAAAAGTTAAATCAGGTGAATATTTGTTTTATATATATGTTGTTTCTTCTGTTTGTTTTGCTATTCTATGTACCATAATAAAAAGGCTTAAGCAAAGATCAAGTTAAACTCATGAAACACTCTTACAGATTTAAATAACTTCATTTCAGCTATGACTTATGGCTTGCTTCATTTGTACCAAACATTTTTATGCTAAGAATCATTATCACAAGTCTTCCGGAACATCTCAAGGAATAGAATAGAAATACATCCAAGAACAACCAAACAATTAAAGATGAAAACATTGATTCATTTAGGCCACTCTTACATTGATGCCCAGCTTACAATATTCACAGAATCTACATCAGCCCATACTTGAATAGCAAACTCACCAAACAGTAAAGTGATGAAGTGCAATCATTGAATTTCAACAACTGGCCTGGCAAATAGGTTTTGAAATAATACTTATAAATTACATTTAAGTTAAACAAAAATATCATGGTACTACAAATCATCACCAAAACACCAAAATGATGCAATGCAACAATTGAATTGCAACAACTGGCCTGGCAAATATGTTTAGAACTAATACTCATAAATTACATTCAAGTTTTTAAAAAAAATCATGGTACCACAAAACATAATATACATTAAAACCATTTCAATAAAACGTCAGTAAAATCTTCAGTAAAATACACACAAAAAGCTAAAATAATATCACTTAGTAAATTGGTTCCCAGGTGTCTGTGTTCAGTCAAATACAAGAACAAGTTTGGTAGAGTTAAATCTTGTCAAAGCTCAGTCCACCATAAAGTTTGTTTTCATGTGTATATATATATTACATAACTTGCTTAATTAGAAAATTTAAATTTTAAAAATTTTTTATATTGATAATAGCCATGAGATTGAGATAATATAATCACAGAGATCTACACTTTCAAAATGTTTAGTTCATTTCCTACAGATGTCACAGAAATATAAAAAATGCATGCTCAAATAATTTTACATACATAATTTGAAATATATCAAACTAGAAATGTATCTAGTCAAAGTCAAATCATCATGTTGAGCTTTTTAACAATAAACACTCACACACATCTGCTGAATACTAGAATTCATTTCATACTTGCAAGATCTAACTGCCTTATGTCAAACTGAATAAATCTATAATGTGAATATAAACTAATGCATAGAATTTACTCCTTACCTCTCGTCGAATCTAAAACTCAAACACTCTCTACCATTGTTGATACAGAAACAGTAAGAAATGTTTTCAATGTTAATCATGGGGTGCTACTGTGTTTGGTAGATCAGATTAATTTATAAAACTAAACAAATGTTTTTTTCAGCATCTCAAAAGTTATATATGTCATGATCTAAATCAAATGCCATGCAGGGGAAATAAGTTTGTTATCACTAAGCTTGTAAAGCAAAAATACAATGTATAAACTCACTTTGATATATCATATGACTATTGACTATTTTCATTTGTCTTACTTCATGTAGCAATAGATTCTCATGTATAACTTATCCATATTGTAAATATAAAATAGTAATTAAAAAATGATTTTAAAATTAAAATAATCTGACAAATCGTTGTTCTCATTTTCTTAAATTATATACAAATAAAAAAATGTTCCGCACTATGAACTGGTTATTTCATTTTTTGACAAGAACAAGATCTGCTACATGAAAATTATGATCCATGAAACGATGATCTCTAGTAGAAATATCACAAGACTAAAAGCATTTCATGTTTTTTTGCTTTGACAGGAACAAAACGTTTCATTTGGTTTCAACCATTGCTGATCATGTGGTACAGAATAAACCTTGTCAATGTTAAATTATCTGTGATCAGTTATGTGACATAAATCTGTGATCAGCATCTTGTTCATTTCACTGATGTCTTGGGGAACTCATTTGATTCACTCATTGTAGTAGTGTCACTGTCCACTCATTTGATTCACTCAGTGAAGTATTGAAAGATAAAGCTAAAAAATGAGACTGAAATACTTCTGTTTGTTAAGTAGTACTTAAGAAAACAAAACGACTCCACTTGGTGTCTCAACTCACAACGATAAAGAAACTGAAATGAGGTCAAAGCCAAACTAGAAACTAGAAGGGGGAGATCTCAGGGTTCCTCTTTACTTGACCGGCTGGGATTTGAACTTACACTGACCACATCAGCTTCCCTCTGTGAACTGGTCTCTAAGAGTGGAGCATCTGTGGAAAATAAAACAAAACTAAATTAACTCACACACATTATAATTTTTAAAAGCTATTATAGCAAGACAGAGAAAAATTGTGCACCCTCTGACTATAGAGAGAGGCAACAAGTGTTCAAAAACCTCCCTAGGGAAAAAATTCATATTTCTCTTGTGAGATCTCTGTCCTAACCCCTGACCTCAGCAAATGAAAGAAACATTTCTTGGATTGTTTAGTTTTCTTGATGATACAGACCAAATTACAGCTGAATAGTTTCTCAGTCTTGTTTCACCAATAACTAGACCAAAAAAGAATAAAATGCTAAAGGGAAAAAGGGAACAAGTTCTATGAATGCTTTCCTCAAGAGAGACAACTCATATAAATTACCATATGAAAAAAAGTTTGAAATTTCAGAGTGTCAAGGGAAATGAAAATCATCAAGAGACTGGGATAAATGCCAGTTGGTAGAAACAAAAAAAGTATCCAAGTTGGTTTACAGGATTTGGATTGAATATAAATTACTTTAAATTAACAAATTTAAAAAAATACAAATATGAAATATTCTTTGTAAATAATTTTAAAATGCTTTAAGTTAATGTAGATATTAGAATTAAGCCATTAATGATTACTATTCTATACACAGTTACTTTGATGCTAGTGCTAAATGTTCATAGTGAGGAATACTACTCCTACTTTCAACATAAATAAGAAATTACTCAATAAATAACACAAATTTCAACATTAATTTTGCTGACGGTAAAAAAGAATTTCAGAAAAACAAAGAACAACAACAAAAGGAAGACCTTCTTACCATCATTCACATTCGACAGTTGGTCATTAGATGAGTTCAGACTGCCTGCTCTAGCCGTCCGTGATGAGATAGACCTGTTGGAGGTACCAGAGTCAAAGGTTTCCACCCTCACAGACGTTGATGCATCACTCATGCTGACATTGACAGTGTCCATTGAGCCAAACATTTCAGAGACTCCATCTCGATTCATTGTACTGGTGGTGACCACAGAGAGACGATTGCTGTTGTTGTTATTGTTGTTGTTTATGTTGTTGTTTCCATCACCACCCACATTCTGTTGATGCAAAATGGCCGCCCGAACTCCTGGGTGACTTGCAGGGAGCAGCCTCCGATATTCGGAAGTGCTTGGGCTTACACCACAACCCACAACGGAGAAACCAGCTCCATTGCTAGATCTCATGGACTCCTCATAAGAGGGAAGATGTATTCCTGAAGCATCAGCATAAGCCATAAGAGCCATCCTATCATGTTCATCTGTTCAAATATAGTTCATAAATGTCTAAATCAGATATCAGAATGACATTATGTTGTTTTTTTTAAATTACAATGAAAGGTAATGTGACAGAAATTGAACGCAACCCAATCTGTAATGTTTTTAATAACTTAGGATAAAATCATAGTAACATGTACAAATTAAAATGTAAAAGTTAAAAACTAATAAAAGAAAGCAAAAACTTTTAAAAAAATATTTTTTTAAAATTATTTATATTAAATCTACAATAAATAAACAAAAGTGTATATATAAAAAAAAATAATTAAAATGGAAAAAAAAAAAAAAAAAAACGTCTGTTTAAGTGTTATTTCTTATATTCTATTCTATCATTTCTACAAATTTTTTAGGATTAATTAATGGTTCTTAGTATTTACATATTCTACAAGTGTACTTAAACAACTGATGAGGAAATAATAATAAAGTTGATGTAATTGAATCTAAGCAGTGGAGTTTCTGCTTCAGTTAGTGACATTTTGAACTTTTTAAAATTAGAAATCAGACTTACCCATGGAGTTGTTGTGGACTCGAGCATAAGGTGTTGGAGCTGGTCCTTGTTGGAACAAATGAGGTGCTCCTGGCTTCTTTCTTCTGATCACGACAACAACCATGATCAACAAAAGAACTCCCAGAACACTACAAGCTGTGGTCACAACAATCACCAGGGAGGATTCCTAAAATAAGAAGTCAAACAACTGCATGATTTCTGCATCAAGATGAATTCAAAAGTTTCTTTTGCTTCAGTAAGACTTTTCAATACATCTGAACTAATGTAATTCAACCCCCCCCTTTCTCAGAAGAATTGAACTTCTCCATAGTGTTGTACACCATTTATTCTGCAATATCCTTTGAAGGACAGGCCCGACCCCTTTCTTATTTGATTAAATAGCACCCTGCGGATGTTAGTTGAATGTATTTCTTTAGCTCAGACATCAGAAAAATGCTTGGTGCTGTGTCTTGGTGGAGCTAATAAGGCTGCTCCCAGATCCACTACCAGGCTAAAGGTAAAAGCCCCATGAAATTGTCAGTAGATAAGAGCTTTTTTTTCCCTAGTCAGGCCTTCAGCTACGCACTTAGGAAAACTTTAGAGATACTAGTTGTTTACAAGATAATGTACCTTATTTTTGGAATCACTAATATCACCAGAACTGTAGGACTTGCCTTCATTTTGAACCTCAGGAATCAAATCAATCTCACTGTTTGATACTATGAATAAGACAAAATAGTGATATAACAGACCATATTGCATTAGTCAATAAAGATAACAAACTTTAATTTTTAACAAAGGGGACATCAATCATGTTAACAGTTGAAAAAACAAATCATAGGATATTACAGACCATGTTGTAGTAGGTAAGAGAGACTTATATCATTGTGAGTCTAGACATTGAGAATTTTGTAGAGAGAATTATTTTGATTTATTTTCACAGTTTATTTATAAATATGGTCAAAGGATAGTGTTTTAACTAAATCAATAAAGAGCTTTTGGTCTTAACAAATTATTGGGGCTGTTTGTATGTTGTGAACTGTATCTAGGACTTCAACAATTATGACAATGTATTTCAGATCAACTCTCAAACAGATCTGTATAGAGAACTACCAGCTGATTTTAATAATAAATGTAAAAACGGGAAGATAAAAATCATCCATTACAATGCTATCCATTTCACTAACAGCATTAAACTCACTTAGCTTCATAGAAACAAATGGAAAAACCAGTGGCGTAGCAAGATATTCATGGGCTGGGGTTCAAGAATATTTTGGTGGTGCTGCCCCCCCCCCCCTCCGTAGGATGGATTCAGTGTGGGGAAAAACAATTGAGTAATTTGAATATATCTCGATACCAAAAGACAGTCTGTACAAGTAGCTTACCTTTTTTTTTAAAAAATAAGTAATAATGTCATTTCATTTGATTTAGTAAAAGTGTCTTAGAAGTCAGCGCTTGTACAACTTCTTTACAGAATTAAACGACTATAATGTGTTTGAAATGAACAAACAAATGTTTTATAAGTTCTATTTCTCATTATACACATTTACATTACAAAAATACTTCTAGGTGTAAAACTAAAACTTATTTACAAAATTTTTTCTGGTCTTTTAAGAAGCAAAGTTAGAAACTAGTACAACTATTTCTAAACTTGTGTCTATTTCTCGTTCAATTGAAAAGTGAAGCCAACTTGCTTTCTGTTATAGAAATTCTTAAATAATTTTTAATCAATCGAAACTTTGAGAATGACATCTCTGCTGAACAAACTGACACAAGGTAAGACAACATGTATGCCGAGACAATGTTTGGAAAACTTGAAAATAAAAGAAACAGAATGAGCCTTGAGAAAGTTAAATAATTAGAAGCTGTGTCAACATTTTTTATTTGTAACTCTCAGGACTATTCCTATAGACTTAATTGTCATTGTCGTTCCCTTCATTCTTTGCAACACACTCAAATATTTTCTGAACCAAACTCTCTCTCTCTACCCCCGCTTCCCCAATTCCAGTAATACTTCTGTGCTGTGTTATGCAGATAAGTCAAAGTAACACTCAAAAAGCGAATGGAAATAACAGGCGAAAAGCCAACAATATAAGTTAGTCGACGCTCAAAGTGAATGTCGAACAAGAAGTTAAATAACGAAAGAGCTGTCGAATGTCATCAAGCTAAATCTCTACCTCAGTAACTAAAGCCGACCTTACTCTAGGGGTGCCAAAAGATGGCCCCAACTGGTCGTGAGTCATGGGTCCAAGAGCAATGAACCCTTTTGTGCCATTGTTGCAATGCCAGCAGCTAGGTATAGAGAACTACTTACAGCAGCTAGGAAACTCCCAGTCCCACCTTCCATTATTGCTAGCAGAGCTGTGTATGCAAGTAAGCACATCTACACCCTGTAATTTAAAGCCTGGGGCACAGGCACACTCGATGCGGATGCCTCTGTAAAAGGGCCTGCAGAGTGTCAGGTCACTGGAGTCTTGTCCCATACATTTGCAGACACCATTGCTGATAGGCACAAAATCAGGGCAGTACCAGGTTGGATCTTTAAATAAATAAGAAAACAACAACAACCCTAAACAACATGTATACCAGATCAAAATTACAAGACAGCATCATGTCTAAACTAAGTACAAGTAAAGAGTATTGTTATTCAAACCTTCCTATCTATGAGACAGATGATGTAAAGGTAAAGTAGCTAATTCTTTCTACATATGTCTACAACTTTTTAAAATTTTAATAAAAGCTTAAAAAAGAAAAGAAAATGTATCAAAATGGCAATATGAATGTCCAAACATTCAACAAAAGCCTATAAACCTGAACTCTTAAGTAAGTGATAATTAAGAATTAACTAAAAAATAAAAAAAGTTAGATACAATAGATAAAAAAAAAAAATTTGTTTGAAAAAGTCTCCAAACAAGTGGATCGAATTACCGATTTCTGATTGGTTTATTAAGTCCAACTAATTGTTTTGAATGGTTAATAAAAGAATCTTCAACACACACAAATTTTGAAATTATAATTCTAAATCTAAATAAAAAACACTTTAAAAAAAATTAAATAAATAAATAATCTCCATTCATTAAACTCACCACTCTCGAGAACGCAGATGGGAGGAACTTTAGACCAAATTTTGTCAGGACGGCACTGCAGCACCCCTGATCCTATTAATTTATACCCAGGCTTACAGCTGTACTCCACCACAGCTCCAATCACATACTTTGGGTAGCTCCCTTCTTCCATATTGTAAGAAGCCAGGTCTTGTTTACCTTTGTTGACCAACTCCCACTTGCCATGCTGAATGAGTCCTGGAGAGGGGCAGTCCTCCTCTTGTACTGCATGCAAAAAAAACATTGTGTTAGTTTATATGATAAGCAGTCACAAAAGTCAAACTAAAATACCAAATGAAATTATATTCAAGGCATTAGGTAAAATTTAAGGATAGAAGAGTTAATACTGTATTAATACTGTCATTCCAAATAGATGTATAATTAAAAGTTGAAAAAAAAAATTTGTTGGTCAATGAGTTATATCTTCAAAGCCTATTTTTAGTAGGAAATTTATAAACTCCTAGATATCATGTTTAAGCAATACCGTAAACAGCTTTTAAAAAAGCATTGATTTTACACCACCAATGAATAGTGTAGTCCTAATGAGGACAGAAAAATATAGAAAAAAGAAGGGAGCCTACACCAGTCTTCCAGACTAATTTCAACATTATTACCATATGGCCTGTGACTTACAATTAATCTAAAATTCTTTATAAATCATTATAAACTGTGAGGCGCGGTGGCTGAGCAGTAAAGCGCTTGGCTTCCACACCGGGGTCCGGATCCTGGTGAAGACTGGGATTTTTAATTTTGGGATCTTCAGGGGGCCTCTGAGTCCACCCAGCTCTAATGGGTACCCGACATTAGTAGGGGAAAAGTAAAGGCGGTTGGTCATTGTGCTGGCCACATGACACCCACGTTAACCGTAGGCCACAGAAACAGATGACCTTTACATCATCTGCCCTACAAAGTCTGAAAGGGAGACTTTACTACTTTACTTTTACCATAAACTACTTTTAACACAATTTCAATTAGGATTAGCTCAGCTTTGTTAGCACTTACTTAGACACCATACTGACTAGTCAAAATTTTTTTTTAGAACTAACCTTAACTACAATAGTGACTATTTTAGATTTGGACAAAAATATTACCACAGGTTGGTATAGGCCCCTCCCACTGGCCATTACGACAAATTAGACGGGCACTGGAGACAGGACCAAGAAGAACATAGCCACTGGAGCAGATGTATTCAACCTCTAGACCATCTGACATGTTTGGATTGTAGCTAGTGTAACGATGTAGAGCTTTTGGAACATCTGGAGGGCTGGGACAGTATTTCTCTTTTAGAGAGAATTAAAAACAAACATTTAGCTGCATTTCATCTTCAAGAACTATCAACAGAAGACTTAAATTAGTAACTGGTGCTCATGAACAATAAAATTGTCATTTTTGTACAATACAATTGTCATTTTGAGAAAACAATAAAAATGAAAATGTTCTAATTTAGTTCATTTTCAATAACGTTTTGTAACAATAAATGAATAACTTTCTATAAATTAAATTTAAACAATCTTATTCAAAAAATCTTTTAAAGAATGTTACTTTTGGAAAGAAAGAAATGTGTAAATAACACTGATCTATGTAATTGCTCTGAAATTATCTACATTTATTAAAAAAAAAAAATAATTTAATGACAAATCACACAAAAAAGTTTATCCGACCATAATTTTTTACAAGATATTTATAAAATGTAACATCATGTAGCACGTCATTTTTAAGAACAAAAAAGTTCTAATCATTTATGCCTTGATACAAATAAACAATATTAACTCACTAGTACAGGAAGATAGACGTGTATTTCCATTGGGCATGGTCCACTCTCCATTCGAGCTACAAACTATTGGAAAGTTTGGCTGAAATGTGTCATCAGTAGAAAATCCAGCATCACAAAATACCACTGCCAAAGTGCCTTTCATTCTAACTGGGGTGTAAGCCATCTTTCCGTTCCTGATCTCAGGGTCAATCAAGCAGAAAACAGAATTTCCAACAGTTTCCTTGAGACACGTGGGTGGATTGGATGGATTCCATGTGCCATTGACACATATCATTTTACTCTGACCCTTCATGCGATATCCACTATCACAGACATAGTTCATAGTGTGAGTATTGATATCATAAGTGACTAGCCCATTTTCAATCGACATAACAGGGGGACACTTCCCTTCACCTGGGAAACAACATACAAAGCTTGGTTAGAAAATTCAAAGAATCAAACTATGTTTAAAAACAAGCTTCAAAACAATAAAGATCTAAAATTAATTAATTACCAGAAAAATTTAAAAAGGAATTAATCAAATCATAAATTAATATTCCATACAAAGTGTTTGGTACACAAGTTTGCACATTTATAATTGTACAATTTTGGGGTGTTTATGCTGGATTGCTTTTCACATCACTTTATTTTTTCTGGTAAACCAATGTGGTTTAAAGTTTTTGAAGTCTTAATGGAGTATTTGTAATATTCAATATATATTATCCAGAGATTTCTTATCCTTATTTTAGTGGGTAGGCTTTAATCTTAGAGGTCTGCCATTTTTTTAAACTGAAGCCTACTTGAGATGCAGTATAGTGATAGCCAGTGCTTTTTTTTGTAAAAAAATTCGGTGAATAGGTGCAGGTACTCAGTAGTTGATTGCCTAACTTTTAACTACTAAAAATTAATTATATATATATACGTTAAAATACAAGAAAAGTAATATTTTTTTCCAAAAAGGTGCCGGTATACCGTACCGGTGCATACTGTAACAAAAAAAGCTCAGGTGATAGCTATATGTGCACTTTGTTTAACAAATTTTCAGGGGAAAAAAAAGGACCATATTCCTTTCTGGTTCTCGTATGATGAGCTCTTCATATATTAGTAGTGTACTACAAACACTGCATTCTATTGTAATAATAGTAGTTTTTGGGTTAGTATCCCTTATCCATGTTAGCATGTCATGTACTGGACTTGTGTATTCAAGCCTATTTCAAAAGCTTTCCAATTAGGAATCTTAACAAATATTATTTCAGAAATGTTTTATTAAGTACTTGTTTTGACTTTAACACTTACTTGAAGTCACAGAAGATTCAATAGATGAAATCCAAAAGATACAAAATACATAGTAACTTTTCATTTTGTTAATGAGGCTTTTTGTTGTTTAATTTTGTCACTTTAATTAAACTGCTTATGATCTCCAATCTTTTGCTTGTCTGAAAAAAAAAATAGAAAAAAATAATATTTAAATAGACCATTTTTTACAATACCTAGAGTCTATCTATAATTAAGACATTGTAGCCACTTTTATAGAATGACAGTTGTACTAAGTCTAAATGGATTTAAGAATTCAAAAGAAAATTAATTATTATTTCATTCCCCTCAATTATACTTATAGATCTAGACAATATATAGTTAATATAGATCAAAGAATAGATTTCTAGAAGCATGGTCAATGGGCCAAGAGTACACTTGGCTTGGCTACCTAGAAGGGGGCTCGAGGTTCGACACCCGACTCAGGCAGAGTTGTGTTTACTGAGCGCCTAAAGGCAGCACGGAAAACCAACTCCTAGATATGTAAATATCATATATCAATATCATATAGATATAAATATATTATATAGAATATATGTAAAATGTAATTTAGTCATAGTGAATGATAGTGTGTAGACTAGCACCTGACCTAGGACTAGTGAGTCACTAGTGACTAGACTCACTATAATTGACTATAGTAGACTGACTTGACTAGTAGTAGACCTAGATCTAGGAATCTAGATAGTAGTAGTAGTAAGTACTAGTCTAGTAGACTCTTTCTTAGACCAAACTTTCTAGGAACTACATCTATTATGATCTAGATTCTATAGTCTATAGATATATTAAATATAGAGTAATAGACTATATAATATATTATAATATTTAAATTTAATATTGACTAGACTAGAGTCTAGATTCTTTAATAAATCTAGATCTATTATTTAGATCTATTATAATAATAATCTATATAAAAATATATTATTATTACATCTACTAGATCTAGCTCCTAGAAATCTTGAATATTACCTTTTGGAATATTAACCAATGCTTGAGCCATTAAGATTTTAAGAAATATGACCCTTCAATATAATTAACTACCTAGATTCTAGATCTATAAAATAATAAATAAACAATGAATTCAATGATGACAGAAAACAAAAAGTTTGACGCCATTTTGAAAATGACGTCATTTACAAAAGGTTACCATACAGCGCAGATGCAATGACCTACCGGATGCAGTTCCTTCCACTTTCACAACAAACACTGGTAAAAATTTTTCATTATGATGCTTTCGTTCGTGCATCCAGTGCGGAGTGGCACATGACAATCTAGTCTAGAGTCTATTTAGATCTAGTCTAGATCTGAGGATCTGTGCTGTTAATTTTGTGTATGATAAGCTCTCGGTACCGTATATTATACATCTAGCTCAAATATATTTTTTCATAGCATATTCATATTGTAATTGTTCCCTGGATTATCATATAGTAATCATATACTGTATTACTGGATTAACTGGATTTGGATAGTATTCTATCTGTAATAGTAATAGTAAATAGTCTATAGTTATACTTAGAGTCGACAAAAAAATTCTAGATCTAGATTCTATATTGACTATATTATACTAATAATAGTATTGTACTAACTAGAGGGGGAGAGAGTAGAATCTAGCTCTAGAGTGAGAGTCTATTCTAAAAAAAGTATCTATTTCTATCTATGATCTATCTATAAGACTGTAAGTTAGTGTAAGTAGTACTGTAGTTGTTTAAATTACTTTAATCATATCTAGATTATAGATCTATATATTATAGATCTAGACTATATTTATATCTAGAACATTAAATCTAGATCTATATTCTATATACTAGACTCTTTATATATACGCACTAATCTAAGATTCTTAGACTTAAGAATTGCCAATCAATAAGTGGCACAAGTGAAAACAGTAAAAGTAAATTTATAGTCGTATAGACAGTAAAGTGCTAGATAACTAGATCTAGTTTTAGGTCAAGATATAAGCCCAGTATTGGGACTCGATAATGAGAGCTAATCTAGGCTTAGGCTTTTTTATACTTTAGTAGAAGGATTGGATCTAGATCTATATTACAATGTGTATATATATATATATATATATATATATATATATATATATATATATATATATATATATATATATATATATATCTAGGTAAAGTAGTTATAATTATAGACTCATAAACTTCTATTTCATGCTAATGTCAATGTAACTTACCTAAAACCAACATTAATTATAAAATTAACTAAGTTTTTTTAAAGTCATTTTGAGAAGTGTTGTCTACAAAGTTGAGGACATTTTTAAATTTAGAAGATCTGTGTAGAATCTCTCTCTATAAGTATATATATATAGATTCTATATTTACTTTGTCATCACAGATCATCTGACACTTAGGATAGGTCAATTCGACTAATAGTAGATAGTTGTTGTTTTCCCCCTCTATTTGTGATCGGATTATCTTATTGAAGTAAATGTTCTGACCATTGGTAAGTAGATCTATATTTAGAACAAATCTAAAAAGAATTTAAAAGATACACGTGTATTAGACTTGAACTAGATAATTATCAATATCAGAATGTCTAAATGTCTAGATTTAGAATTTAGATTCTAAATAGATTTACAATTACGTTGTGCCGAGGCACCAGTGATTTGTTGTAGGTCTCTATAAAACAACAACTAATGTTGCCACTCGTTACATGCATAATAATAGACTTCCATCGGAACTATATGAATGTCAGCATCAGCTGTCCCTTAGATCTAGTCTTTCGAACCAGTGAGGCGCCGCACGTCATGTGGTCCGTGTCTCTCCATTCTCCTCTTTCTTTTGCCAGGATACATTAAAAAAAAAATGTGTGTCTATTCTAATGCTAAGTTATCTTACAAAGTAAAAATAAAATTAAATTAAGAGATGATATGTAACCCGTGGATTATGTTTCGGTTGGTTGAGATTTACTTGATATCTCGGTATAATATATTTGAGATGCCCCGGTATTTAGAGGAAGCATGACTTGGTTAGAATATTTGTTTTATCTCATATACAAACTGTGCTTTTTTGCAATTTTATGTTACGCTGTTTCATATCTCTATCTCTCTCTCTCTCTCTCTGTTAATATCAAAGTCAAGAATGGGGGCTTAATAGTTTGGTATGCGCTTCGGGTTGTAGTCTCGACGGTCCCAGGTTCGAATCTTTCCCGCTTCCATCCTGCAGGAGCTTGTACGTAGGCATAAAATTCATTCCTGAAGGTACGTCCAGAGCTTATACAACAAAAGACATTTGAAACAGTTTGAAATCATCCTGTTTGAACAACCAGGAGATCAAATAACTTTGGGCTTTCTTTAGAAAACAACAAAACAATGGCGCTTTGGCTTTTACTATAGCTTTAAAAAAAAACAACATTTACTTATTTTATGAGCTCAGTATCTGGCAGTAAATGTCACCTTTTAATTACCAGCTTAATGGTGAGGGTTCTGGGTTAGAGTTCAGTGTTTGGATTGGCTACACTGTAAGTGTTCTGTGCTAGTGCGCGGTCACAGTGCTGTTGGTTTTTTTTTTTTTTCTGGGTGAGACGGCAGCTGTAAACTCATTGGGCCACGCGCGCTTACCCGGGCCATATGTTTCAGCAGTCTGGAGCGAGAAATAGGAGACAAACAAAAGAAGAGACTATCGACATGATTTGAATAGACATCTGACTCTTTTAAACTCGGGCTGTCCCTGGGGCACGGTTAGATCTAGAATGTTCTTTGTGTGTGTTTTTAAAAACTATGCCCGTGTGTTGTCCCACATATCGTGTGCTCACTCGTCTCGTGCGTTCTCTCCTCAATAAAAAAAAAAAAAAACAGCCGTACTACTATTCCCTGGCTGAGACAGGGAGGCAACCGACGCATTTATTGTTTTCTCCCTAACAAGTTATCGCCCATGCCTCTTATTCACACAGCGTCTTTTCACTTCGTTGTATTAGTCTGTTATGAATTGCCATCTTAGCCTCATATCTAGAGGTGGACCTGCTCACCAATACGCTACTTCATACATCTATTTGGTCGGCTGCCACTTCCGTAGGTAGAAAACATTTTAGAGTAGAATCTATTGTGGGACTTGACTGCCCCTTTACCTCCTTGTGACCCTTTCACCACTCGCTCCGTGATCACTGTACCGTAGCGAATGGTGTGTTTGGCGCCAGTTTTCTGAGCACGTGCAGATTCAGTGTGCTAGTTCATTGACCCCCCCCCCCTTTCCCGGTGGAGTTGGTTATTGATGCCAGTAGAGAAAACGGCGTGGTTGGAAAAGCATTGTGTCAAACTAACTTCACGATGAGACATTCAGAGTTTGAGTTCAAAGAGCTAGTAGACTTATGGCGAAACTGAACTGTTATTATTGTTACGTAGAGATCTATAGACTCTTTTGAAGGCAGACCAGCAATACACAGAAATTGTAACTGTTCAAACACTTTTGAAGGCAGACCAGCAATACACAGAAATTGTAACTGTTCAAACACTTTTGAAGGCAGACCAGCAATACACAGAAATTGTAACTGTTCAAACACTTTTGAAGGCAGACCAGCAATACACAGAAATTGTAACTGTTCAAACACTTTTGAAGGCAGACCAGCAATACACAGAAATTGTAACTGTTCAAACACTTTTGAAGGCAGACCAGCAATACACAGAAATTGTAACTGTTCAAACACTTTTGAAGGCAGACCAGCAATACACAGAAATTGTAACTGTTCAAACACTTTTGAAGGCAGACCAGCAATACACAGAAATTGTAACTGTTCAAACACTTTTGAAGGCAGACCAGCAATACACAGAAATTGTAACTGTTCAAACACTTTTGAAGGCAGACCAGCAATACACAGAAATTGTAACTGTTCAAACACTTTTGAAGGCAGACCAGCAATACACAGAAATTGTAACTGTTCAAACACTTTTGAAGGCAGACCAGCAATACACAGAAATTGTAACTGTTCAAACACTTTTGAAGGCAGACCAGCAATACACAGAAATTGTAACTGTTCAAACACTTTTGAAGGCAGACCAGCAATACACAGAAATTGTAACTGTTCAAACACTTTTGAAGGCAGACCAGCAATACACAGAAATTGTAACTGTTCAAACACTTTTGAAGGCAGACCAGCAATACACAGAAATTGTAACTGTTCAAACACTTTTGAAGGCAGACCAGCAATACACAGAAATTGTAACTGTTCAAACACTTTTGAAGGCAGACCAGCAATACACAGAAATTGTAACTGTTCAAACACTTTTGAAGGCAGACCAGCAATACACAGAAATTGTAACTGTTCAAACACTTTTGAAGGCAGACCAGCAATACACAGAAATTGTAACTGTTCAAACACTTTTGAAGGCAGACCAGCAATACACAGAAATTGTAACTGTTCAAACACTTTTGAAGGCAGACCAGCAATACACAGAAATTGTAACTGTTCAAACACTTTTGAAGGCAGACCAGCAATACACAGAAATTGTAACTGTTCAAACACTTTTGAAGGCAGACCAGCAATACACAGAAATTGTAACTGTTCAAACACTTTTGAAGGCAGACCAGCAATACACAGAAATTGTAACTGTTCAAACACTTTTGAAGGCAGACCAGCAATACACAGAAATTGTAACTGTTCAAACACTTTTGAAGGCAGACCAGCAATACACAGAAATTGTAACTGTTCAAACACTTTTGAAGGCAGACCAGCAATACACAGAAATTGTAACTGTTCAAACACTTTTGAAGGCAGACCAGCAATACACAGAAATTGTAACTGTTCAAACACTTTTGAAGGCAGACCAGCAATACACAGAAATTGTAACTGTTCAAACACTTTTGAAGGCAGACCAGCAATACACAGAAATTGTAACTGTTCAAACACTTTTGAAGGCAGACCAGCAATACACAGAAATTGTAACTGTTCAAACACTTTTGAAGGCAGACCAGCAATACACAGAAATTGTAACTGTTCAAACACTTTTGAAGGCAGACCAGCAATACACAGAAATTGTAACTGTTCAAACACTTTTGAAGGCAGACCAGCAATACACAGAAATTGTAACTGTTCAAACACTTTTGAAGGCAGACCAGCAATACACAGAAATTGTAACTGTTCAAACACTTTTGAAGGCAGACCAGCAATACACAGAAATTGTAACTGTTCAAACACTTTTGAAGGCAGACCAGCAATACACAGAAATTGTAACTGTTCAAACACTTTTGAAGGCAGACCAGCAATACACAGAAATTGTAACTGTTCAAACACTTTTGAAGGCAGACCAGCAATACACAGAAATTGTAACTGTTCAAACACTTTTGAAGGCAGACCAGCAATACACAGAAATTGTAACTGTTCAAACACTTTTGAAGGCAGACCAGCAATACACAGAAATTGTAACTGTTCAAACACTTTTGAAGGCAGACCAGCAATACACAGAAATTGTAACTGTTCAAACACTTTTGAAGGCAGACCAGCAATACACAGAAATTGTAACTGTTCAAACACTTTTGAAGGCAGACCAGCAATACACAGAAATTGTAACTGTTCAAACACTTTTGAAGGCAGACCAGCAATACACAGAAATTGTAACTGTTCAAACACTTTTGAAGGCAGACCAGCAATACACAGAAATTGTAACTGTTCAAACACTTTTGATATCGACCTTCTTTTTTTTTTGTTATGTACAGGGGAGATAAACGGATGCATTTATTTAAAATGGAAATTGTATTAAAAGCAGGCAAACAACAGAACAATGAAAATAATAAGTTCGCACATTATAATATTATATTAGAAAGAAATTTGTAAAATATAATTGTTGTGACTAACTGCTATCATGACCGATATTGTTCAATAGTAAATGTTCTGATAGCATATGTACATGTATGTTGTAAAGCAAGCACAAGCATGGTATGTAACGCTACAATGTTGGCAAAGCTTATATCAACTCACTCTGTCTGGTAAAAAACATTTGTACATGTCATTTCTCCCACACCCATTCTCCGACCAAGCTGAAACTTTGCACAATTATTCTTTGGCATAGACAGGACATGAATCAATAAAAAAAAAAACAACAATTAGTCAATTGATTACTGGTAATTAATTATTCTGTTTGATACCAACAAGGGAAATTATTCCTTAAGTAATTACGGATATGGCTAAATATGTAGGGTTTTGCCCCCTTAGATAATTGAACGTTTTTTTTCCACACTCATTCTTTGACCAAGCTGAAACTTTAAAGAATGATTTAATGTACCTAACAAAACACGAGTCAATTTAAAAAAAAACAAAAAAAAAACTTATTAATTAATTATTCTTCATCAAAAATGTAGAAAATTTTCTCCATTTTTTAGAAATTTAGTTATAAGTGCGGAGTTCTTTCCCTTAGATAAGCTTTGTTATTTAAAAAAAAAGGATTTTAACAAATATTTTGCTAGTTTGTATTATTTGTAATAGTATAATTACATTCTGTCATAGTCACTAATTACACGAAAGCAAAAAATAAAAAATAAAAAAAAATAGCTTGACTTTAAAAAAAAATTGCAAACTAACGTCAAGGCAACCTTTATTATGGTTCTAGACATATCCCTCCTAAGCCACGCTCCCCATTGCAACTAATGTTCGAAGCCCCTAGAGATGCTACAAGATATGTTTTCCCTAGCGTCACTGATGTCATGGAAGCTCCCTGGCTCGTTACAAATGTGAAATAAATCTTCAATTTGAATTGGATTAGACATCATTCTCTCTCCAGGGAGACACATTTGTATGTCATGCCATTAGCGTCAGGACACTCTGTCAAAGCATTGTACTTGATTGTTGAGCTTTAGAAAGCCTTAGACTTAATTAAACTGATATCGTATGAAAGGCCTTATGGCTGCATTTTGCACTGTCAAGTAAGTAATATCTTATGACTGTATGTAGCTTGGTCAAGTATGGTAAGATCGTAACTGTACTTAGCATGGTCAAGTATGTAAGATCTTATGATTGCAATATGGGAGGTTATGAACATGAGTTAGGTTTATACAATCACATAACTGCACTATATACTGTTAGGTTTATAAGACCATATAACTGCACTATATACTGTTAGGTTTATAAGACCATATAACTGCACTATATACTGTTAGGTTTATAAGACCATATAACTGCACTATATACTGTTAGGTTTATAAGACCATATAAATGCACTATATACTGTTAGGTTTATAAGACCATATAAATGCACTATATACTGTTAGGTTTATAAGACCATATAACTGCATGATATACTGTTAGGTTTATAAGACCATATAACTGCACTATATACTGTTAGGTTTATAAGACCATATAAATACACTATATACTGTTAGGTTTATAAGACCATATAACTGCACTATATACTGTTAGGTTTATAAGACCATATAACTGCACTATATACTGTTAGGTTTATAAGACCATATAACTGCACTATATACTGTTAGGTTTATAAGACCATATAAATGCACTATATACTGTTAGGTTTATAAGACCATATAAATGCACTATATACTGTTAGGTTTATAAGACCATATAAATGCACTATATACTGTTAGGTTTAAAAGACCATATAAATGCACTATATACTGTTAGGTTTAAAAGACCATATAAATGCACTATATACTGTTAGGTTTAAAAGACCATATAAATGCACTATGCAATGTTAGGGTTGTATGGCCATATGACTGCACTATATACTGTTAGGTTTATAAGACCATATAAATGCACTATGCAATGTTAGGGTTGTATGGCCATATAACTGCACTATGCAATGTTAGGGTTGTATGGCCATATGACTGCATTATGTACGACTGCATTATGTTTTATCAAGCCAAACATTTTGTTTCAAGCCCAATAGCTACGAGGTAATGGACATGACGGTAAAGGAGAAGATTACTGTTCTCATGTTCTCATTGTGTCTTTGTGATCATGTTGAAAAATAAAAAAAATTGCAGATTTCTTCCACGCTACATTAATTCATTGGGCTGTCAAGTCGGAATACTGTCTCTTTCTTTCTTTTTTTTTTTAAAACTTCTCCGTTAGGCCAGGGAGATTTTCTACGGCGTCCAGTAAGATTAGGTGTCGAGATGGAACAGACTTTCGGACACGATGCTCCAGGGTGGTGGAACGTGACAGTAACTGGACGGGTCTCGTCGACTTGGTGGGGCACATTTTTTTTTCTCTTAAGGGATGATGTGTTCATGACAATCCCTATGGAATTTTGTTCAATTTTCTGTTCATATTTTTTTTTAATAACATCAAGTTCACATCGTTTTATTAAGTAAGAGTGTTTGTAAATCTGGTGTTACGTTGGTGTCACGTGCTGCATGGCGGAATTATTATTTTTTGACGGACAAATACAACATACAAAGCTGCGTAGATCTATTTACTTATTAAAGTTATTAGCTCGCAGTTCAGTTTGCCAGATGAATGTGAGTCCCCCTTTTCTGTATGAACAACAATTAACACTAATGGTTAACTAATTAGTTACTTGATTCTTGTGTTGTCAAGGACAGTGGATAGTTGTGCAAAAGTTTCAACTTGATCCGAGAATGGGAAGTGGGAGAAAAAAAAAAAGAATCCACCCAGACAGACAGACGGAGTGAGCTGCTATAAGCGTTGTAAAAATACTGTAGAGCACCACACCCACAAATGTGGCCGATATAACTGCTTCCATGCGTCCAAGTTCTGGTGGAAACTCTTGTCTGGCTCTCTTTCCCCCCCCCCCCCCCCCCGTGTAAATCCTGCCAGTTGTTGGCGTAAGGGCTTAGCCTTTTGTTTCCTACTTGGGCTATCGATTGATTGATTGGGTGGCCGTTATTTTAGTGGTGTCAGGCCCACACGTTGATGACCGCTCTCGGTGCTACCGTGGCTCTTGTTAAGGGGGGAAAAAGTATCTAGACGTCTCTGACACTAAATTATTTTCTTCTGTTATTATGAACAGCTTAATGGTCAATGATGTTTTTAACGATTAGCAAGTCTCGGGGAAAGGGGAGGGGGTGTGAGAGCAAAACTTACAATGAGAGAGGCATAGTTTTTGCTGAATATAATCTCTCTCTCTCTCTCTCTCTCTCTCTCTCTCTCTCTCTCATTATATATAAATATCACTCTCTAGCGACCCAAATGTACCCTATTGTTCTAAGGTATCGTTTCACAGTGCTTACATTTGTTCCTGCCTAATGTTTATGACGATCTCAATTTCAAATAGGCAGGTGTCAGGATCTTCGTCTTCCTCTATCAAAACTTGCGTACACGTGCTTTTAGAATTTTTTTTTTCATTCAATTTTATTTAATTTCAATCCTCTGCATCGGAGTTCTTGTTTCAGTTCTTTAATTGAAGTTCGTCAAGCAGTGCCTGGTAAGCCATCCTTTCATTGAGTCGCCCCAAAAAAAAAAAAAAAAAATCCCACTACATACAAAGACCGCCTTAAGCACAGCTTCTTCTTTAAGCTTCTAGACTTGGGTGGAACTCCGTTGATGCCAACATTCCGTCTTACTCTAGTCTAGAACTGGGCACAAACTAGAGCGCACCTTCTGCACTAACGTGGATGGCGGTGTGCATGGCAGGGCAGGGTTCTAACAATGCTGCCCAAATATTATCTCTCGTGTATCTTACTAATAACTGTCATGGAATCTCTGCCCTATTAGTTCACAACCTTTCTTTGTCCTGGAAGACCATAGCAATGTCCAACATGCGTGTCGCAAGGGCCGCATTCCCTCAACCTTTTGGCACGCATGGAGGCTTTTCAAAGAGTTTTGTTTTTCGCTGATGGCAAAATAGAAGGACATTTTTGTTTTTGCTGGTGTGCCTTTTACTTTCAGTCTTGTGCACTCACACACACACTCACACATACACATAGACTCGGAAGCGCATATTTCATTTGGCAGCTCATTCAGTGTCTCCTCGTGTCTTCTCGCTTATTTCTTCTCCTTAGGTGTTTCAATATTCCCAAGGGCGCGGTGGCACGTGCAGAGTGAACAGACGGCAATCGATACACCCCCCTTTTTTTTCCCTCCACACTTCTTTTTTACCCTTAAGCCTAGAAAAACCTCGCGACTAATTCTCCACCTATCGGCCTTACATGTCGCTGGAACTACGTGATTAACGCCCCTGTCGCCAGGGTAGCCATGTAGCTGCTGAAGCGGCACAATGGCGCCACTTTCGGGTTTTCTCAGCAGAAGATTAGCATTTCCCCCCTTTTCCAATCCATTTCCCCCTTTGCGCCTGTCTGTACCGCCTTAATTTCTTTTTAAACGAAAAATATCATGCACAAAAGGGGGGAAAAAAAAGTGAAAATCGAAGAGATTGTAGGATTTTGTTTTTGAATGGTGAGAATCTCGCCTGAACAAGACCGTCATGAAGTGACTGAAAGGCAAGCGAGGGTTTAGTATTCTAGTCTACTTCAAATGAAGCTCAGTTCTACCAGATTAGACTTACCGAGTGACAGAACTTATCAGATCAAAGTCCTGTGACTAGCTGCTGGGATTGAAGGCTTCACTTTGTGAAGAGCTTTCCTTGAGGAACATTAACAATTTTTTTTAGCCTTATCCGCAGACTGTAATTGACGCACTTTAGAGGTAGGTTTGTAACTTTCTACGCATGCTATGAAGTGACATGATGGAAAAATTTGGTTTGTTGCAGCAACAACCCGAGGTTTGTTAGCATAAGGACATAGCAGAGATTACTTTTTATACTAATATTTATTTGTGTGTGTGTGTGTGAATTTTTAAAAGATGTAGACTCTATCAGCCGTGTCCACGAGCTACATGTCGAGAATAGGTTAGAAGCCTCTGTAGACGATTGCCATAAAATGTTTAATTTTATATGTTTCAAGTAAAGGATTTGGGTTTAAAAACTTAATAATAATACTCTTTATTATCCATAAGGAAGTTTGTCTTACAATTTGTGCTCTGTGATGCTAACTTTACTTTCGTTCACTGCCCAGTGATTTTCTCTTAATAATTGAAATACAGAAACGCATTCATGATGCTTACCAACATTTTCTCCAGACTTCTGGATTGTCACCATCTTTCAACTTTATTATTGTCTTCGTGTACCATGACTAAACTTTTAGACTTAATAAGAAGCAAAACATTGGGGGCCGAATTCGTAATGGTAGCATGTGTAACGGATGCATGTGTAAATCAGATGTACTTGAAGTATTTCTAATGATGCTTGATTATACTAGATGCGTGCCCGTACCTTGTTGAGTGTATTACACTGGCGAGTTTCTAGACTATGTTATCCGCCACAGGATGAACAGGTACCAACTGGAACAAAGACTCAATAACTAAGTTCACTCAGAATGAAACTTCAAACAATGTTTAATACAGAATGGGCCACAGTCCGTCACTAACCACGATGTTTACCCCTCAAGAGTCTAGCAGTAACTGATCTTTAAAAAGTCTATCCTAACCTCTAACCCCAAAGTCTATGTCGTCACTATAAAATGTACGTTCACTGTCGGTCTAACAAAGTGCGCAACTCAACTAACTCAACTAGCTCTCTAACACATGAAAATGACATGTTGACATTTCAACATTAACAGGACTAACTTCTGGCTTCTATGAGTAGGACAACATCAACCTAGGTGACATGCTGGTCTTACAATAGATTCATATCATGAATTCATTTGCACTACACTGCCAGTTTGTACTGTATTAACACTTCCATTCATGAGATTGACATTTCTTTATTAGATCAAGTTTTTTTTCGCGGTCTATATTTTAGTTTGAGTTTTACAATTAATTCATTCAATTATCTTAAGGTACGGAACCCTAGCCGGACCTGTGAACACTAAAGGATGTATTTTCCTTGTTGAATAATTGTGCAAAGTTTCAACGATCTGAAAATGGGTTTGGAAGAAATAACGTGCACAAACGTATTTACCAGACAGACAGACAGACATAGTAAGTTAATAAAACAGACAAGACAGTGATTTACAATAAGCTTTGTAAAAAAAAAGGCACGTTGAATGGTGTCCGTATACCTTTATGAGTTCATCATTGCCAAGTTAGTTCATTAGAATGCGTTAGTACACGAGAGCAGTTTTACGCACTGCACTTTCTCCACTAAACACTGACACACGTCAAAGAAACTAATTTTTCTGAAGATGTTCCTCAGTCTAATTTGTAGCGGCACGAAACTTCTTGTTCGGTTGTGTTTGTGAGTTAAAGTCATTAGGTGAATTGATTTGTCACTATTCTATGATATGGCCATCTCAGCGATAAGAATGTATTTGCTGACATTATTATGTCATTATAGTCATCGATTAGCTATCGGGTTGATTGATTCGCTCCTTATCTGACACTCGGACATTAGCAGTTTGTTTTTGGCTATTTCTTTGTTGACACTATTGTATTATTTAACCGTGACCACTTTGATTAGGATATAATGTAAACGGGTTCGACTGAGCTGATCGTTCATTCAATGGCTCGGGGTTCGACTCGAGTTTGTTCCACTGCCTGAAAGAGTTTGATGCGTTGGTTTGAATTCTGCTGCTGGCATTAAAGCGTTACGTAGTTTGACAACGTGATAGACATCAAAAGGGTCATAAAAAAAGTCCTTGCGGTCCATTAAATAAGGAGGACTCAGACACGAGGCAAAGTGCGATGTCCCATGCTCAAGATATTTGATTAGGTTAGTGCGAAAATAAGGTCTTTGTGTTTATTCTGACACAATATTAGAAACTGAAGCTGCATCGCATTGACTTGTGCTGAATGGGTTGAGGCACAATGTATTGTTAGAGATTTTCATCTACTAGCCAAATATTACCCGCGACCCACGGGACTTAATTTGCGTAACACTGTCGATATTGTCACTGAGAGTGTTTTGGAAACAATGAAACGAAATAATAATGTTATAAGAAAGCGAATGCGTGAATGTAAAAATAGTATGAATGGAGCTATCAAAATAACAAATTGACCTAAATCCATTTTTTAAAATAAAAACATTTGACTGTAGGCCTACATATATTTAGATCTAGCTCTAGAGTGTATATACTAACTTACTATTATAAGAGGGATTTCAAGGGCTCAAGAAGCTTATTAATTATTGTATGTTAGTATATTTCATATCCCCCATATAGAGCCCCATGTAGCCTGTCCAATCATAGTGTGTTTAGGCGGGAGGATGGTTAGAGAGTCGGCGTGCGTATGTGGTGTCCTGCATGGTTGGGCGACGTAGAGAATTATATATAAAGATTACGGAAACGCTATAAATAGCTATACTTTTGGTGTATCTGATGTACAGAATTAAGGAAGCGTATTTAAAGAGGTATATGGTAATATGTTTGTGCATTTTTCAGCACTACAGAATCAGCATTTCTTAGCTCCTGCGTTTTTGAAGCTCAACTATATTTTGGTTGGTAACATTGAAGTTCAATTTAGCTCAGTGAACATTGAGTTTATCGTGATTAAATCTCCACTACTTGCAAGTGATTTTATTTGATACTGAATTTATTTTAGATGCTAAAGATATCATGTTAACAATAAAAAAAAAAAAAACTTGGATGCGGTGCTATTGCTGCGTGTGCTACATTTTTAATTCGTTTGTCTGTGTTCTTTCAAGTCCTGAGAATTTTGTATCCAATTGAAATCATTGATCTGTTTCATTCTCTTCTCTATCGCTAAACACGCGAGGCGGTGGTCAATCTACCGTCACTTCCCCTTCCCCATGCTGACTATTAAAACTGCAGGCGCCGTGTTTAATGGTTCCATTGTTGTCACTGAATGGCGCCCTAGAATTCAAGCGCCCCGAGTTTTTTGTTTTTTTGTTTTTGTTTTATGCTTGATGCTTGGCACTACGCTTCCTTGGTGTAAACCGTTTGTTTGGGCTGGGGTCGTCTTCCTCCTGACGATTTCTTGTGTGTGTGAGTGGGGGGGGGAGTGGTATTTAATTAACAGAACTCCTGAGAATGTATGAAACCATAAAATAATTTTATACTCTTATTATCACAGTAAAAGTCATTGGTTTGGGGTTCTACACGAGCCTCATCCACGGGCTAAAGGAGGCGATGGTTTTAATACTGCAGCACTCAATATTAAGCGTTACGTAGTTTGACCACGTGATAGACATAAGGTCATACAAGTTGTCGTTGTCAATTAAATACAGAAGATAATCACACGAGGCGGTGTACGGATGTAGGTCGTTCTGGGCTCAAGATATTTAATTAGGTTATTGCAAACATAAGGTCAAAAATATTTTTTGTATTATTTGCAACTGTGCTCTTTCAGTATGGCGTCCTTTTTAACATTACTTCGTTTTTCTATTAATTTCAAAATTCCTTCCAATCTTTTCTCTTTTTCTTTCTAAATTTTTTTTAAAAACTTTCCTTTGTATCGCCACAACATTTCTTGGTATCGCTATCTCTTCTTTTTCTATCTTTCTCTGTATTTTACTGCTAAAGTAATGTCAAGGGGATATATAAATCAAAGTGTAAGAATGTATTATTGTTCTTTACTTTCAATTCATTCTACTGCCATCTGGAGACTGTATTACAAGTAGAGACGTGTGACGTTATAACACAAGGCTCGAGAATGTTGTCTACTTTCATGTTTTATTTAACAACCAAGCAACAAACTTCTTTCACAAAGTTGTCTTTATTTTCTTTGTATTGTCTTGGCTTCATTTGAAGACGCTGCGAAGCGTAAATATAATTAAACTTTTTTTTTTGGTTTCTCAATTTTTTTTTAAAGCTAACCACGTTGTCAAATATGTGTCGATCTGTGTTTTGTTGTTCTGAAACTTTGTCTGAACTAAATGCCATCTCTCTCATGTGTCAGTTTTAATTGGTGTACACGATGTACGTCTGTCTGTCTGTCTGTCTATCTATCTATATATCTGTCTGTCTGTATCTACATCGGACAGATACATCTAATAATTGTCGATTTAGCGCAATCTCTAAATTGTTAAATACATTACATTACACTCCCTCTAAGTTTATAGATATCTATATTAAACTGATTGAAATATGACAGAACATGCAAGACTACATTTCTAGACATTAACACAATATCATTAAAACACTTTATCTGAGTGTTGACTTAACCCAATATCATTACAACAGTTTATCAGAGTGTTGACTTAACACAATATTATTACAACAGTTGATCTGAGTGTTGACTTAACACAATATTATTACAACAGTTTATCTGAGTGTTGACTTAACACAATATCATTACAACAGTTTATCTGAGTGTTGACTTAACACAATATTATTACAACAGTTGATCTGAGTGTTGACTTAACACAATATTATTACAACAGTTTATCTGAGTGTTGACTTAACACAATATCATTACAACAGTTTATCTGAGTGTTGACTTAACACAATATCATTACAACAGTTTATCTGAGTGTTGACTTAACACAATATTATTACAACAGTTGATCTGAGTGTTGACTTGTAAATATTGAAGCTTTTGACGTGTATTTGAACGTTTGAAATATAGCGCCGCATTTTTCAGAAAACTAAACGATATCAACTTTACATTGAGCAGTCACAAAGTACGTTGTCAAATGTATAGAACGTGTCTGCATCCACTCAGCCCTAATGTATACCTGGCATTAGCTGTGTTGGGCTGGCCTCACGACACCCCCGTTAATCGTCGTCCATAGAAACAGATGACCTTTTGACACACGTGCCCGTGCACACTCACACACACACACATATATATATAACTGACAGAGTTTAATAGGGAATAGGGAGAGAAGTATGCTACCCTGTTGTTAGTATCGTTACTCTGTTGTTAGTATCGTAGCCCTGTTGTTAGTATCGTTACCCTGTTGATAGTATCGTTACCGTGTTGTTAGTATCGTCACCCTGTTGTTAGTATCGTTACCCTGTTGTTAGTATCGTTACCCTGTTGTTGGTATCGCAGACTGTAGGGAGTGATGGTGAGTAGGTAAGTATGAGTACGAGTGACAGAGTAGATAGTATGTCCCACTGGAGATGGACTTTGATAATCAAACTTATTCATAACCAGCTAATTCAATTAGCTGGGCAGACGGCTGAAGTTGAGCTGAGGTCATCAGACGGGGCACGGTTATGCTATCAGATGAAACAACCAGCTGTAGCCGCTTAAAGTTACAGACATCTCGAGAATATTCCGAGCGGGGGGGGGGCTGTTCAGGAGTGGTGAGAGGATTTTAGAGAGAGAGAGGAAGAAAGAAATATAGAAAGTGTGCCGTGAGAGAGTGAGGGCTGAGAGCATGTTAAGGGCTCATAGAATTGACTTGTTGGAGTAACTCTAGCAAACTTCATGGTAAGTGATGTACAGTGGTGACATTTGCAATTAGAATTCTCGCCTGGTAGGACTATCATAGCTCGTTATAGTGAACATGATGGGTCAGCAGAATTTTGGTGCAGTCTATCCTAAGTATTAGAACATTAAACATATCAACTTGATCGTTTTATCATGTAGCTTATTGACTCCCGAGTTTCTGGGTAATTTTCTTTAAGTTTGTTGTGAACTTGTCCCTCAAACACACACACACACACACACACACTCACAGGGCTCATAATGAATTGAAAATGTATACTCAACCTCAGATCGACATCAAACTGCTACGTTATCGAAGCTAAGTATCACAGGTGAAACGTTAGATTTCTGACGACCAAATAACAAAACTTGATTGATGAAGGTATGTAATGCCAACCATATACATATATATCTGCCAGCATAGCGGTTAACCACATTTCTCGTGCAGGTAAACTTTCGCATTATTATTAGACTCGCTATCGCGTAACCCAAACTCTCATACCGAACAATTTACTGCTAAAGCAAATATAAATGTCATTCTAATTTTCATTTATATTACATTTGTGTTGCCAACTCTGAAGTTGTTGGTTACATCTCGAATTCACATAGCGATTTTTGTTGGCGACTCAAAGAGTTGATTTAATTTTTTTTTTTTTTTTGAGTTGACATTACACCTGTTGGCTAAACAGAGACACTGGTTAAGAAATCAATACATTGTAATTAACATTACCTCTAGGGGATGTCTTTCTTCTGGAGCTTGTCTTTGTACAGATTGTGTTTAGACTTCTTAAACTCAGTTCCGGGCCCCCTGGGCTAGTCAAGCCGGAAACCAGAATATTTTGTTGAAGCCGACGTGTGTTCGTAGTCAATAGCGAAAGGGAGGAGTACAGATATTTTAGAATGGTAATGACATTGGACTGGCATAATTTTGTATCTCTTAATTGTTCATAAATATGTAGAGTTGATAAGCTCTAGTTTTATGTTGTCAGCACAATGTCAGTGATAATGTTTTTACCATGCGACACACGGCAACCAAATGGAGATATACACAAACTTATTGTAAAAAAACTTATAGCTTGTAGTTTTTTTTTTTGTTTTTTTTTTTAACAAATCTTTATATAGATCCTTTGTCTACATGCTCGTAACTTAACCAATTTCATGCTGTTAGCTTTCTCAATACGCTATGATTCTATCACTTGTGTGGACCTGTTGGGAAAGAAGATATTTGTGTGAAGGTTACCATGATCGCTTTTTAAATGCATTTATTAAAAAAAGGGAGAACGATCTGAATTCTAACTTGAGGGCTGAAGCCTATTTAAGCATCCCCAAGCCACTAATCACTGAAGAGCTTATGAAAATAGGGTTAGTTTAGTTTCAAAGTTAAAAACGGCCACCTATTTCTTTCTATATAGTTTAAAGGGGATTAATTCAACTTCACCACACCATTCAAGTACAATTTCTTTCCCTTGTTCGATAACAAACAAAATAATTAATTACCAGTAGTTAATAGACTAATTTGTTACATTTTAAAAATTGATTTTTGTGTTGTTAGGTAAAATAAATAATGGTGCAGAATTTCAGTTTGGGTGTGGGAGAAATAACGTGCACGAAATTTGTACCAGACAGACAGAGTGAGTTGATAGAAGCCTTGTAAAAACACATGCAAATACTAACATGATTCCAACTCTCAACATATGGCTCGGATTCTAAGAAATGCTTTGGTAATTAGTCACCGAGTTCCACAAGAAAGAGAATGGTATTTAAGGTGTGAATGAAGATGAGGACCCAAGTTTGTGTTTCGTGGTTTAAAATAATTCCTTGAAAAAACAACTTCCGACTAGTCAACATTAGGTGGAATAGCAGAAATAGTACAGCCTCTGTTTTACGTGTGGTGGCATTGTCCTGGTAGTGATCATCAGGTCCCTCCCTCCTCCCCCCCCCCTTTCAAAAAAAAAAAAAAAAAAAACAACTTCCCCATCGACCCGTGTTTTAGTTGCCACCTGATAGTGTCTTAACGATCACAAAGTTTCCATGCACTGGTCTTGATGAGAAACTAAGCTCTCTCACACACACACACACACGCTGTATTCACATCACAATTTAACTAGTTAAGAAAGTCTGTTTTTTATTTATTAAAAGGAAAAAAGTCCATCGCCTTAAGCCTTTGGTGAATATTCTGATTCTAGTCACGCATTAACTGCACTAATCTGTGCTATGAAAAACCCACTATAATTGTCTTGGTGTGATTTTTTTTCCGATAATCTATTTTTTTTTTTAGCGACTCCGAAAGAGGAAAAGTCATTATTAATTTTGTGTGGCCTGTCTGTCTGTCCGTCCGTCGGTTACGTTTAGATCTCAGAAACGTAAAATAAACTATTTTTACTGTGTGCTAAAAATAGATTCTTCTGCTTTCCGTTTACCGCGAGCCTTTTAGTTATTGAAATTAATTATGCAAATCTTTTTTGTTTTTCATACAAAAACACCATTTTAAAAAATACTTCAAAATGTATTTATGTATATATTTCGGATAGTGCAATACGGGCATTTTTTGTTATTAAGTCTTTTTATTTATCAAAAAAAAAAAGATAAAAATACATATTACTTATTTATTTGTTGTATAATCTACTAATAGTTGACTACACCGTTTAGTTTTTAAAAAATGCACATTATATGCACACATTTATTTTGTAAACAAGATTTATAATGCAGTGGATCTTGTTATTCTGTGGCAATGTAACTACGACATATGCCCATACTGCTATCTATACATCCATTTCTTAGTTTACATGTAGAAAATCTTGCAAAAATCTTCTCGCTACCCATACCTATATTCAGACAGGTTAGCAGCAGCCATTTGCTTTAAATATACTTTGGAATAAGATTGTTGGCATTGATAGTTTGTAGTTCATAGTTTTAGATATCCATTGAAGGTATGAAGGTTTTCACTATGGCTTTCTTGTTAACTCAGAGATACTGGTAGTTCTTTATATTCACTATTACTATTATTATCTTATTAACATCTTCATCTGTCAGAAACCAAAAGCGCTGGTCTGATTCCACTCTCTAGCTGGTCGTCCTAAAATATCGAAACCTGCCTTTTAACCCGAGACGACTCCGAGTGGCTTCAGAAGGTCTGCTTCTTTAGTGACCTGCGTTTTGGTGCTTCATAGCGTCCGCCCAGGTCGTTACACAGCAGACAGACAGATACACACACACACACCTACCTACCTACCTCCTGAGCTCTCATAAAAAGATATGCCCCACTGTTTTATGACTCCCTGTAAAGGCGACTACGGGAATCATAGTTTGACCAAAGCCAGGCAAGTTATGCACCATTGGGACAGTGTCCCGTTTTTTTACTGCTCTATTATCGATTGTTCCGGTCTATTTGTTTCCACCATGGGTCGTCTTGTTCTAGTCGGCGCGAGACTTGTTGTATTTTTCTAGGATTTCAACCTTTTCTCATGTTTTCATTTTGATTTCGATGACAATGTGTTAGCTACCTGATATAGCTTTATTGCATACATGTCTCTCCAAAATAGGGCTCCACAACCACATGAAAAAGTGTTCGAGATAAACCCTAGTCATTCTACGACTTGAAGGAGGCCAATGATGATGATAGCTTTGTTAGCTGCCTGGTATAGCTATGTTAGCTGCCTGGTATAGCTTTATTACCTACATGGTAAAGTTTTATTACCTACCTGGTATAGCTTTGTTAGTTACCTGGTATAGCTTTGTTAGCTACCTGGTATATCTTTCTTAGCAACCTGGTATCGCTTTTTTTCTAAGGAAGAAACAAATCCCATAAAAGTAAATGTGCCATGTTTTCAAAATGAATTGTTTAAAAAGTTCAATCAAATACACTCATTGCCTCCACATTTTGTGTTTGCGCTTGGAAGGAGGCTGAGTTATGTTTGGGAAACTGATCACCCCAGCCAGGTGATTCTTTACAATCGATAGTTTCTAGCTGATCCATTCGAGATATTTATTCGAACGAGGTTGTTATCAGTCACGGACCAATTCTTTTTATCTTTTTCATCTCGTTTGTTACTTTGGAAACGGAAACAAGAGAATTTTTATTTATTTCAGAGGTTCTCAAACTTTAGGCCTCGCTAAGACTTCACTTTCATATAATCTACTTTAATACATTTCCAAATGATTAGGAGAAGCTATTATTGTATTCTAGCCAAGTTGAAGTGGTTTTGACTATTTGTGTTGTTCAGATTATAAAATATTTACTACGTGTGAGTTGAGTGCAGTCTAGTCCTGTCGTCCTCATTTAGTATAGTCTTTTATAGTCAAGACGCAATGTCGCTAGCTCTTGTTTTCCCTATTTTTTTTACTCACAGTGACACAGACGATACTTCTATGACTTTACCAGCTATACACACTCAAACACTCATTCCAAGAGTTGAATCATAAAAAATAAAAACAAAACTTTTTCATACTTCGTTTAATTCGCTAAAAGTTAAAAAATATTGTCGTCTCAGAAAATCAAAACTTATTGAATTCGTGTTATTGTTAGTTCTCTTTATATCCTACAATCTGTTGGTTCTTTTTATTCCCCACATTCTGTTAGTTCTCTTTATTTCCCCTCATTCTATTAGTTCTCTTTATTTAATACATTCTGTTAGTTCTTTTTATTCCCCACATTCTTTAAGTTCTCTTTATTTAATACATTCTGTTAGTTCTCTTTATTCCCCACATTCTGTTAGTTCTCTTTATTTTCTCACATTCTATTAGTTCTCTTTTATTTCCCCTACATTCTGATAGTTCTCTTTTATTTCCCCCACATTCTGATAGTTATCTCTATCCCCACACATTCTATTAGTTCTCTTTATTCCCCCCATTCTATTAGTTCTCTTTATTTCCCTACATTCTATCAGTTCTCTTTATTCCCCCACATTCTATTAGTTCTCTTTATTTAATACATTCTGTTAGTTCTTTTTATTCCCAACATTCTTTAAGTTCTCTTTATTTAATACATCCTGTTAGTTCTCTTTATTCCCCACAATCTGTTAGTTCTCTTTATTTCCCCCACATTCTATTAGTTCTCTTTATTTTCTCACATTCTATTAGTTCTCTTTATTTCCCCTACTTTCTGATAGTTCTCTTTATTTCCCCCACATTCTAATAGTTATCTCTATCCCCCCACATTCTATTAGTTCTCTTTATTCCCCCCCCATTCTATTAGTTCTCTTTATTTCCCCACATTCTATCAGTTCTCTTTATTCCCCCACATTCTATTAGTTCTCTATATTCGCACCCCACCCACATTCTATTAGTTCTCTTTATTTCATACATTCTGTTAGTTCTCTTTATTCCCCCCCCCACCACCACACATTCTATTAGTTCTCTTTATTTCCCCCCACATTCTGTTAGTTCTCTTTATTTCAGAATTCTATCGCCATTAAACCTTTGCCTCGATTTTAGTTTCCCCCCTCCCTCATCTCGAAACCCGTCAATTTATAGCATGTGTCATTTTCTAATGCAATCGACCTAAAAAAAAATGTGGATTTTAAGAAGAAGACTTTTGTTAACATTTTTTTTTTTGGGTTACACTACTCTATAATCACCCAAGTGGCGTCCCGCTGACAAGGTTGGAAAATCTTTCTTGTCTTGTTCGATGGCTGTGTCGTCTTTCGAAGCTCGGTGTTGTGAATTATGATCATTTGGGGTGTTTTTTATTTGGTTCCTCTTGTAATTAGATTGATATTCTCTGCCTCTCATGTGGGATGCTTGGGGAGGAAGCCTGTCTTTTGTTGGCGTCACTTTTAGCTCGGGGGAGGGGGAGTGACAAACGTTAATGTTGACTGGTAGATGTATGTCGATATTGAGTTATAGATGAATGTTGATGTGGACTAATAAAGGTGTGTTGTTGGTGAGTAATAGATGAATGTTAATATTGATTGATAAGGGTATGTTGATGGTGAGTAATAGATGTATGTTAATATTGATTGATAAGGGTATGTTGATGGTGAGTAATAGATGAATGTTAATATTGATTGATAAGGGTATGTTGATGGTGAGTAATAGATGAATGTTAATATTGATTGATAAGGGTATGTTGATGGTGAGTAATAGATGAATGTTAATATTGATTGATAAGGGTATGTTTATGGTGAGTAATAGATGTATGTTGATGTTCAGCGATAGATAATGTTCATGATCAGTGATTATACACATTGATTATATTGGTTAGTTTCACACAGGGTCTGGTAACTCTTCAGTTTGTAGAGTCAACTTCGTTTTGTCCGCCGTTTTTTTTCCTATATATCATTTGTGTGCTCTTCTTTGTTGTTGTTGTTTTAGCTTGAAAACCATGACAACGGCTATTTTAGTTTTAAACTCATGTTAAAATGGAAGTTTCGTGTTCATTTATGCAGCACAAAAGTAACTTACAATACCAACAAAATGTTAAGTACATAAAGACAGACGCAGCGCCAAAGAATTAATCGCAAACATGTTCTTTCAAAGCAAAGTAAAAGACGCTATTATTATGTAGTATTACTGTGCACTGTTAGTGCTGCCCAACCACGTTATATGGACATTTCATGAGGTCGGTTCGCATTTTGTTACATTTGTCTGACTTGTAGTGTAGTGCTAATGGCGTAACAGAGCGTTTTTCATTTCCTGGTTCTTGGAAATATGCTTTGTAAACAGAGTACAGGAAATAAGCAAATCGTTATTTTGAGAGTCGCATGTGTTTTAGATTGAAACTCACACACTCACTCTGTATATATTTGTGCCTACACTCTTCCCACAAAGCGCAAACCCACATCCATCAAGAGACTTACACTTAACATTCCATTCTCCAATCCGTGCTCTTCGTTCCTCTGCAGACTTCGGCCAGTGATAAATGGAGATTTCCCATTGGATGGGTTAATCAGATGATTTCCATCTCTTAATGGAACCGGGCGGTGTGCTGTCAGCTCACGGGGCGCAAATCTTTCATCTTTCCCATGGACATGTCATTGTCTCCCCCTACTGATTGCATAGGTTCAGTCAACGAGCTCTGTTGACATTGACTTTTCAAGCAATCAAGGGGGAATCATTGCTTTGGGAAGAATCATCATTTAGTTGATTTTCCCCTCCAATGACGTCTGAAGGTCTTGTAGCCGGACTATCCTTCTCTCTGTTTTGACAAGTTAACATGGCGATCATGAAGCTATTTTTTTTTCTTCTCCTCTATTTCGTCATTAAAACTCGTTGCCAGGCCTAGAGAGAAATAATTCTATACTTTTCAAGCGACCACTTTTCAGGACGCCTTTCTCTAGATCTCCTGCTATTCTGTTTGCTCTCGGGGATTCTCACTGAAATATAACAAAGAAAACTCTAGCATTAATGGGGAAAAAATCATAGCTAGGATTATCTTTAGACTATTGTTACTTTCATGGAAGTGGTGTAGAAGGGCACAATGGCGACCTTGTTATTTTTGTATCGAGTCAGAGCTGTTACTGGATTTTAATAAATTATTTCGCTGGCTTAACAATTTGATTTGGTTTCGGAGGTAGGGATTTGAGTGAAGGTAGGAACTAGAAAGGAGGTAGGAAATAGAATGTTGATACTAAACTTGAAAGGAAATGGAAAATAGCAGATATGAAATAGAGGGAAGTTTGGAAATCGAAAGCAAATAGGAAATGGGGAGTAGATAATGACGAGAATGTGTATTTCAAGTATACAAATCCCTATCAACTGTTTGTTAACCAAACTTTGTAGCTGGTATAGACAATCAATTATTTCAAGTGGGCTATATGCAAATGTTTGGAGAAGCCAAAGCCGGAAACAATGAAAAATTATTAACAACGCTTGAAGCTTATGACATTTTTACGATCACCAGACAGCAATGACACTCAATCATTTTAGGAGTCAGGAAAAAAAAATATTGATCTCAAATCATTGGCATTTCTTTTTCTTTTCAGTTTTCAAACAATCGAATGTGAATGCCCGGGGTTTCTTTTCTCTTTTTATTTTATTCATCAACAGTTTTAAATTCGTAATGACGTCATCAGGTTCTAAATCTGTTCAAAGTGCTGCAAATATGACGCCAACTTCTAAAGTAATCAACATGAAAGGTTCCATGCATTCTGTACACGGGAAATCTTTCGGGCGTCTTTGAAATTCCAACTCCGGTCAAATTCGTTTTGAAGCTTTAGCACTAGAAGTCCTACAAAGACAAAAAAGTTCTCAATCCATTGACATTTTCTATAGCGTCCAGGTCTTCGTGTTGTCATTTTTAGAACTCATTTAACGAATTCCAGTGAAGATAACTATATTTCTTTTAAAGTCCAATCAAAACTCATAAAAGTTTCTTTTATATATATGTATAGCCTATATTTGTGAGATATGAACATATTTACCCTTTATATTTGTATCAAACCAATCGGTCACACGCTTGTTGATTTGAAGAACGTTTTCAAGTTAGTCTGGCATGGGGCTTTCTAGGCGACAACGGAAAAGTACAATCTAAAGACATGATTAAAGTAATCCAGACCCTAACCCAAACAGGCCACTACTGCAGTGTACTTCAACAATAACATTGGGGACTGGTTTAAAATCACTGTTGGGGTGAGATCAATCTTCATATTTTAACCATTTTTCAATACCTTTCTTGAAAGGATGTGTATATATTTGTTTATGTGTGCGTGCGTGTGCGTGTGTGTGGATTCACGTGTCAGAAATTCATATAACCCGTGCCCCCCGCCCCCCCCCCCCCCCCAAAAAAAAAAAAAAAGGTCTGTAGACAGTGCGGTGTCACCGCTCAGCGAAGGTGAGTTAAGCTGGCACAATCTGTGTTTGAGATGAAATTTTATGAACGTCTTCCGGCGATAAGCTCTCCTTGGATCCTGCTTATTGGCTAAATAACTTAGATTAAAGAAGTAGTAACTCAGTGGCAGTGTTGCTACTTACGAAATGGGGGACACTTGATTCTGGTCCGCTTCGCGACGGACATTGTCCAGTTTTATTTCTGATGCTTTCACTGCATGGAAGGTATTGACGATGCAGACCAGTGTTTCCCAAACTATGTTCCGCGGAACTCTAGCATTCCGCGAGGCCTGAATAGGCGTTCCATGAACTACCGGAAAAATTAACTAGTAGGCCATTCTCGCCAAGGCTCTACGTGAGGACTGATCCTTCCAGCTTTGCCATCAATTGGAGTTCATCTCAGTAGGCCACCACATGACTTAATCTCTCTCTATAATAAATAAGCCAAGTGTTCCACTAAATACTTAGATTGTGCGAAATGTTCCGTTAGAGAAAAAGTTTGGGAACCACTAATGTAGACCATACCCTGAGCATGGTATATGTGCATGGTAGAACACGCTTATTCGTTTACGTAATTTCAAACTCTTTCCTCGTAGTGAATTGAGAATCCTTTATAAACTTCACCTGTTCAAATGCATTTCTCCTGGTGAAGAGCTTAGTACTATGATTCTAATGGACCATGGTGTATTGATGTTTGCTCGTAAAGAAGAACTGCAGTACCGCACATGTCAACTCTTTTTTTTTTTGTCTCGAGGGACTTCCTCCTCATTAGAGCCAAGATGTGGTCAAGTGAAATCCAAAGTGGAAACGCATGGCTTAACTCCCTGCCAGACCAATCACATAGATCTAGTTCCTCCCTCCACGTCCTGAGTAGCCACGAGTGTTTCGTGTTACTTTGAAACTGGACTTTAGTGTTTTTACTTTTATTTGAGAGATTTCACTTACATTGTTGACCCTGCTGAGAGTGGACACGTTCGATAGTCAAACTATTTTTCTGTTTATCAATGTCGAATTGAGTAAGTAAATTAGAATCAACTTGGAAATTTGAAGTTACCGTAACAATAAAGTTAACTTCTTTGTCATTAAAAATAAAATAGCAATTCTAGCTTGTTGTATTGATTCATATTTTATAGGTAGATTTGTAGATTTGAAATTCAATAACTTTTTATATTTAGGTGCCTATTAACGGAAACAGCTGTTAGTAACCTTTGCAGGCATTTTTATGTGATCTTTGATACGTTTCTCGAATCTATATATATTTTCTAAGATCCTTGTGTGATATTTAATATAATCTTGAATGTGAGACTGTATATTTGAAAAGCTTTTCTATTCCATGTCTTTGAAACATTTTTGCACATAGAGTTAATAGAGACGTGTCCTGTCAAATATTTTTGTAGGTTTTTTTAAAATAGTTTTGTAGTCAATAGCCTGGTGGACCTATTAATACTTTATACCGTTCAAACAATTACATAAAACATCCAGTTATTAATCTATACAATATCTTTCAAAAAGCGCTGACATATAATACATAAAAATACGATAAAGCAGCTGTGTGAGTAAAATGTATGTGTCGTGGTCCACGGGAGCACTTTTCTAAAACACCGATTGTAAGAGTATCATCTTGATAGAGACATTTTTAGCGGAAACAAGCATGATCTATATAACTTTAACGGAAGACTATTTCAGTTAATTAACTCCTCTTTTAATTTTAGATTGATGTTTGTTTTTCTAGAGTGAAACCTTAGTAACAAAAAAAACGTATTAATGCTAATGACAAAATGTCTTGTGTCTTTTTTTCCCCTTTCAATCTTAACGATAATGTCTTTGTGAAGTTTGCACGCGACTCCAGTGGTTATAGGAAACCAGCCATCCATTACGCTGAAGAGTCAAGAGGAGGGGAGGGGAGAGATTGCACTCGGGTGACAGGACTAAGTAATAAAAGTCTACTGTCGTCTAAGAACCGAAGCGTGCAGACCAGGGGAAGAATACAACAAGCATCGATTTTTGATAGCCGCACATCGATGGTTGAAATGAGAGAGTCCCTTGTGTATTAGAATGAATCATTTATTCGGGACAGGAATATAAACAAAACTGTTTCCGCCTCCATAACGTCCTTACCTTACAGCGGACTTGTTCTTCTCCCACCCCCCACCCCCAAAACATATCGACAGAATTTTTTTGTTAAGTAACCACCTGAAGCGGACATAGTTATGACTATTTGGCACATCAGCACATTTTATCTTAGTAGTGCCCATTGGACATAAGTAGTGGCTAATTGATGGTAAAGAGGGAAACACAAGGACCGTATCATTTCCTGATATTAGCTCTTTGTTTTAATGTTTGTTTCTGCTTTATTTTTTGTTTCCTCCTATGCCCTTTTTTCCTGGATAGTCTGGAGCCACTGCTACATCAGTCTTGTTACTGCAAGGCGCTCAAGTCTTTTTGGTATCTCAATTAAAACATCCCAATCTAAACAATTCCCTAATGGTGTTAGCGGATGGCCGGCACCTGATCTCTGCCTGATCTAGCTTTTGTGGTAGAAATCGAACGCTTCTGTGTCCGTCGCAATGTCACGGTGACCCGGGAGCGGCTTATTGACCAGTCTCTGCATCTAAGAATATCTCGCCTTCTGCTGTCTCTTGGTTTGTCAACTGAAACGTTGGCAAGAAGACTTGTCTGCATGCGTGCATCGATGTGTTTAGTTACTAACTGGAGATTTATTTTCTACTTTTCACTGGTCATGTAGTTGACCAGTCTCCACCCATTTCCTTTTTAATGATTTATGTAGTCCGTAGGTTTTCACACAGAGTTAGGTCCATTCACTCTTTGATGTCCCCCCCCCCCTTTTTTTTTTTTGGCCCACGTCAGTACCATCCATGGCCTCCTTCAGTCATAGAACGACTATGATTAATCTCGTAGTGCATTTTGTTCACGTGACTTTAAAGACCTTACAAAAAGTGTTAAACCCAGTAAACTGTGACATCACCCGAAGTAACTCTGTGTCAATGGCGTTTCAATGATGCTATCCCTAGGTCCTAGAGAACTTGTACGTTAACCATGTCTCGCCCTTAAAGGCGAAACTCCAGATGCACATGTTGTGTAGGTATATCTCTATTCTTTGTACACCTTGAATGACTAGATCTATTATGTAGAATCCTGTTGTATGTAATCACTTCTTAGAATCGCTCTACTTCTGCCTTCTTCTCCCTTTCACGTGACCTACAATATAGGCACCAGCGTTAGTATAAACCACATCGTTTGGCTTTAATGTCATGCACGAATGACTTGAAAACTATCAACTCTATAAACCAGTCTCTCATAGACACGGTAAGAGCAGTGATGCCGTGACTCGCCGCTGACTCCTCTAAAGCCCTGCCAACTGTGAACATATTTAAATCGCTCAGGTTTGGTTCCATCGGACTCGACGATGAGTTGACGTGGGTCGGAAATGTATAGCCCCCCCCCCCCACACACACACACACACCATGACCGAAGACGTTTGGGCACTTCTGCCTAAAAGTATTTATTTTAGCTCATCTTAACGTCTGTTTAACCCGACACAACGCTGCTGACGTGGTTTTCATTCGGCACATGTAATCACCCGTTCCTGCCGGATAATGGGAAGGTATTTACCCTGTACACCTCAGTAATAGAGCTGTAAATGACGAGCTATCTAACTCGTACTTCTGATTTAACTGGGCCCTGCGTTACTTTGATAATAATTGAGTTTTACGTGAGCGGTGGCTTAGTGTGCCGTTTTCTCACTTAATTTAACTCGTTTACAAACTATTTCAATGATACATTTTTATCACAGTAATCTTTTTTTCTTTACAATTTTATTTCTAAAATGTGGTCTTCCTTCTTTAAGCAATATTGATCCAATGTAGTCGACATTGAACCCAAAGAGTTGTCTGCGAAATTCAATATAAAAAAAAGTTCCCTTTCATTCCTTGTGGTCTATAGGACAAATGATATAAAAATCGTCTGTTTATGTGGGTGTCATGTGGCCAGCACAACGACCAACCTCCTTTACTAATGCCAGGTAATCATATGAGCTAAGTGGACTCACAGACGCCCAAAGATCCCGAAATAAAAAATCCCAGTCTTCACCAGGATTCGAACCAGGGACCCCGGTTCGGAAACCAAACGCTTTGCTGCTCAGCCACCGGGCCTCAATTCAATATGTGCTTTAATAAAATGAGGAAGATTGGGAGAGATTTTGATAAAGATAAAATAAACGAAGTCAAGTAGACAAAATAAGCGATCTCAAGTAGACAAAAAAAAAGAGACTTCAAGTAGATAAATATCTTGAGAGGAGCAGTTAGCATACCGTATCAACGCCTGTGTTATTACCGCTCGTTATGTTTCAACTATGCTCTCAGTTGCGCCACTGTTATACAGCCAGCGTCTAATACTTCGTCCCATATGAACTATAACGTTGTACCATCGTGAAATTTCATTCTGCATTGCTCAAAAAATGCACTAAACTTATGAATCATATCTTTTCAACGCATTAACAGTTCTTAATGTCTGTACACCAGATACACCAGAAAGCTATCTATTTATCTTAATCCGCCATATATGAAAATCTGTTCCAAGTAGAGAAGTAGCAAAGAGCAAGGTAGATAGTTTTCTTTCTCATGTAGTCACCTATAATTGTTCACGCAGCCCTCTTTTTTTAGTTTCTAAGACGTAGGTCTTTTATTTAAAGAAGATGTCTTTGTTGGTCGCTGACCTCACAACAACATGGCTTTTAATTGATACAATTATAGACTAGTATTTTTTTTTTAGATCTCCTGGATTTCACATTTCTCTTTCAATTTCCGGAAATTTTCTCAAATTATTGATTTTTTGACATTTTCAAAGTTACAGTGGGTTTTGAAAAAGAGGATTCTGTTGTGTTTTTCAAACACATAAACACATACTATGATTTACGTTTACGGATGTCTGTCTGGTCGTGTTGTATGCGCTCTGAATTGTCATCTCGATGTTCCTGGGTTCGAACCCTTTCCCTCCCTTGGTGTAATTCAATTCTGAAGGAACATCTGTAAAAATGTCAAGCAAACCCAAGTTGATGTAGTGTATAAATACAAAATGTTTTGAGTTTTGATGGGTTCTGTGAAAGTTGTGGACACGTGATTTTATCACATGGTACGAACATTTTTGTAGAATTCTGTGGATAAGAAGAAAGAAATATTGAAAGATTTAAGATTGATTTCTCTGATATTGAAAATGCAATTAATATTAATATGTTTGAACTTGGATGTCGATTGCTTTTAGAACATTGACTTCACGATTGCAGCATATTGTCTAGATATTTGTGTGTGTCTGTTTTTAGAAGAGGAGTGTAACAGTGTTAGGGACATAGTGACCTAACCAGTGTATGTGTGTCTGTGTGTGCCGCAGTAGTGACCAGCGACCTGTTAATACAGTTCTACGGAGCCAAGCTGGCAGGCTGATGTGGGTTAGTTGTTAAGTATGATTTGTGAAGATTCCTGTGTTTTATTGCCAGATCAGAATGAGGTAGTTGTGTACGAGGTCTGTTAGTTAAAACAATACAATGCACCATGCCAAACACTAATGAATGGGGTGTGTAGGTGGAGAAGTGCCTACACGTGTAGCTAATTGTCCTGTGTAACCAAAACATTTGTTCAACTTCTTCTACATTCCTTCGGTTTGACTAGAATCGCTGTTGGTACAGAATATTTGTCTTTTAATCTCTCTTGAAGCCAGGTTCTACCATTGTTTGTTAATAAAGTCCATTCTCTGAAAGAAATGAATGACAGTGGAATTCCCACCAATGTTTTATATCTTCTTTATGTTTTATACCTGCCTATCCTTACGTTTGTATTTATGCAATCCTTGCAATAACCTTGGACATTTGAGCTCGTTGGCACTGAGGGAGGACGCTGTTACAATGAACTTATTGATCACAGGATAAATGACATGAAAAATAAAATCTCAAAACACTTAGATCGCTCTGGGGCTTCTGACACCATTTTGTTTAAAATGCATACTTCGAGAATTGTTACTTTCTTTGCGTGACTTGTACCTTTCTTATCATACATTCATTCTACTAGGGTTAGCAACGTGGACTCTCTCTCTATAGTAGTGCATTCTTTTCATCTAAAAAATTAATCGTTTCAGTTTGTTGAATAATTTAGTTTACATTTCAATATGTGTACACCAGCAGTCGACTGTGTATATGATTTTTTTATAGTTTTTATACTTCTGATGTCGACGTCTGGTATTGAACTGGTTCTTGAACAATTTAAGTGCATCAATCAACTGATTATCTCCACCTTATATAGTTTTGTATGCCCTTGACCATATTCTGTGCCACCTCTTGTGGGCATTCGTCCTCCTAATAGAAGGTAGAGTGTTTTGTGACTGCTATAGTGTACTCCATTTGTCTGTCAGTCAATAAAGAAATGTATTGCCCTACAGTGTGACTATACATCACATACCCCACAACTCCCTGAAGATTGGTTTGAGAGAGAAAACAAAAAGTAAGCGAGTAAATGTTTCTATGTTGAGAGAGAAAGAGAGAGCCTCAATAAGTATTTTATTGTGACCTGCATGAGTTGTCTCACTATAAGGTCCCACCGACCCACACACACACACACACACACCCACACCCCCTCCCTCTCTCTCTCTCTCTCTCTCTCTCTCTCTCTCTCTCTCTGGAACCATCTCGCTTTGATCCAGTAATAAAATTGAGATTTGACTTGTTTCTACTTGTTTCTTCTCCCTTTACCAAACACCATTGTAGACGTGTGTGTGTGTTGCGCGTGAGTTGAGCTTATTTATCACTCAATCCTCCTTTTTTTTTTTTTTGCATGCTCTTTATTTGTGAATATATTGGACGCTTCTTTTTTTTTTTTCTTCAAGATTCAGATTTGTTGCTTTTTTTTTTTTTTAAATTGCAGATGAGATGTAAATTAGAAAATAGAACAAAATGGATATCTCTTTTAGCGATGCTGGGTTTTTGGTTTAACCAGCGCACCATCCAGTGCGCTCATTGCTGTGTGTGTGTGTCTTTGTGTTTGTGTGTGTGTGTTTGTATGTGCGTCTCTTTAAGCGAGTGCTCGGACTCTCAAAAAAAAAAGGAAAAGAAACATGTGATCGCAGAGTGCGCTCCCCTGGCATAGTTTTTCCATCTCCAGAGATAATCGCCTTCCAGGACGCTATGCAAATACAAGATGCTTTTTTTTTCCCCTGTTGTATGCCCTCCGTCCACCCCACAGACTCCCTCCGTTTCTCCTCTGTCCTCCACTGTTCTCATTTCAGTCCGCCCTCCCCCACACCCACACCCATAACAAGTCTACAGCGTCCTGGAATCAAATGCGCATTTTTCGTTTCTATGGTTTGCGATGTGTTTGTCTCCCCTTTATGTTTGCATTCCACCCCCACCCCATCCCCCAAATCCTTTCTTAAAGCAAAATATATCAAACTTGCATCTTCAGCGTGTTATTCCTAGCGATAGTAAAATCACTATAGCATGCCAATGTCACCGTATTCGAATTTATCAAACGCTTATCATAGATAGATAGAAAGACAGTCATATAGATATAATATTGTCAAGAGCCTTATCATACAAAAGTCATTTTTGTATAGGATGATAAAATAAACACCTTTGTTTTCTTAGAAAAATAAAAAAATTAAAAAAAGATATATTCAACGGGTTTTCTGTGCAATTACATCTCAATTTAGTTCAAATCTCCAGCCGTTTAAAGCCGCATGCATGTGATCTGCCAGTCAATCTGAAAAAAATCATATCATTCTTTGCGCTTTGTTTTGACCTCTTGCTCTTTTCTTATCGTAGTGTTTTATTTTTAAATCTGTAAAATGTGCGTGTTGGTATTACAGTCTTGGACCTGTCTGTCTGTCTGTGTGTATGGAGAGGGGGGGGGGGGAGCTCCACAAAACAAAATAGAGCAAAGATGGAAAAAAAAATGCAGGCGAATCTTTCAGAATTTTCACAGAGATTTGTTTTTTGCTTCACCCACATTCAGTCATTGTTTTTGACCTACATATTGTTCAACAGCGACATCTTCTTACGTTCACAAGTATGTCGCTTTTACGTGCTGGCCAATGCAACGCTTCTGCACTCGTCCTTAATTTCTAGGACCGGATAATGCCCACGGGTCGTAGAGTGGGCGTCGCTGTCATATCGCACACTGTGCGCTGCTAGTGGTCTTGTAACGAGGCACACAATTTTTGACAAGTGCTTTTTGAGTGTCGGCTGAAGAATCTGCTGTGGAGCACGTCGTGACAACGCTAACCAATCCCTTTATCATTGTGTAATCACGGCAGAAGCTCAATGCTCTGAGAGGCCATGATTTTAATAGAGGAAGACAATGTATATTTAAAAAGTTTTAATCGCAGCGACAGATGTGTGTTAAGCCAACATTAACAAATCCATATATTGATAAATCTACATGGCCTATTTTTTTAAATATGGTTTAGTGTGTGTGTATGTATGTGTAATTGAGCTAGTAAGTGTTAAAAAATTCTGGTCAAATTGTATTTTTCTTTCTCTAATTAACGTTCTTGACATAGATTCACTTCCCTTTGCACTATTTATTTTCATCTACTTTTCGTTTTACCTTCATCTGTGACGTGGCTCTTTTTTTTTTCTTTCTTATCCTATCGATTTAAAACATATATTTTATTTTTAATGTTTCAGGCTAATCTGTCTTAACTTGACATCGTGATGTTTCTTTGTTCATGACACGCTGATGTTGTGCACAGACTTTTGACATTTGAATCGCCGTTTAGAACTAGATGCCAGCCATGTGAACAAGGTCAAAACGTGATGAGCACGCCTATTCACGGCAACTCACCTCAAGGGGACACAAAAACAAAGACTTTGGAATATAGCGGTGAAGGCGACGCACCAAAGCAGGATGAATTGACGATCGAAGCTGGCTGACTCCATGGGTGCACTGTGGTCGTACTTCAGGCTGTTTCAGCCGCATCGTTGCCGGTTTTGGCCTTGCCTGATTACCCTGGCCCTGACCATCGTGTTCCTCCAGCTGATTCACATGGCCCTGCTTTCTCGCCTGGAAGAGAAGGAAGCCCGCATGAGGGAGACCAAGTCTGTCGGGCGTCAACTCCAAGGAAGAATGTTCAAGAATGTCCTCGGGGAGATGTTGGAACGCGTAAGGAACTCGTACCGCTTCGACAAGAGCGGCACCTACCACGTGCTCGACAATTTCCTGACTTCGGAGCACGTCGTCCTGGGGCGCGGAGAATACGACGTCAGCATCGCCACGCACAGCTCGTCCGGCAATCTTGCCCACCTGGTCGAGCTCAGCGAAAGATGGCGGGGTCCCATCTCGGTGTCGGTTTTCACTTTCGACGATGATTTCGCCCAGACCGTGTCAAGTCTTGTCCACTATCACTTCTGCAACGACCACATTTACCGCCACGTCAGCTTTCATCTCGTGTATCCCATTAGCCGGGCCCCGAAGCACTTAGACGCCCTTTCTCAGATGACGCTCTCTTGCTTGGATTACGCCCACGCCCATCTCGTAGTGGCCCCCATCCCATCTCTTCCAAACTATGCAAACAAAGACTTGGACTACCCCAACAACCTGCTCCGAAATCTGGCCATCAACTACGCCTTGACTCCTTACATCTTCATGGTCGACGTGGACATGGTTCCCTCAGAGAACCTCAGAGTGCTGTTCCATTCGTTGATGACGTCTGACAATCACGGTCTGGTTGATCGCTCCGCAAACGGCACCGAAGGCGCTCATAGGCCAATATCACCTCAAAAGAAAGACCAGTCGCACTCTGCGTACGTAGTGCCGGTCTTCGAGATCCAGGGCTCTTCAACCGTGCCAAGAACTAAGTCCGAGCTTCTTGACCTATGGCGGAAGGGTCTGGTTCGGCCTTTTTACTGGGAGGCTTGCGAGAAATGCCAGAGACCCACAGACTACGAACGCTGGAAGTCTTTAGAAGACTTTGGCTTCGTTCGGATAGGTTATCAGGTGACCAGAGTGGATCCCTGGGAGCCATTCTACATCGCTAAGACCTCTTTGCCTTTGTACGACGAGAGATTTAAACAATATGGATTTAACAGAATTAGCCAAGTAAGTATGCGGCCTTGTTTTGTTTCTCTTAAACCTATCTCTATTTGACTAAACTAAAAGTTTTTACATGAGTTCTAAAAAGTATTTTCATACACAGATTATTGTTAGGAGGTGGTCCCCACACACATATTCTTGTTTATGGGATGTGTGATTGCATTTTACAAATAGATTTATTTTTCTAAAAGATTATTTTAGTGCTTATTGATTATGTGATAGAAACCTTTTTACATATATACATTATTGCTGTAGCCAAAAAAAAAGAGAATTATATTTAATACTAGCTATGTTTGACCCGGCTTTGCTCGGGCTTTTTCGCTTGGATTTTCTATGCAGTTTAAATATTAAAAATCTATGTCAAGATGCCTCAATGACACAAATCTAGTAAACCCTCTTGTCGTAGGGCTACGTAACATGTCGTTAGATCATCGCTATTATCTAAAGAACGTTTATGCCAAGTTTTGTCAAGATTGGTCAAACAGTTTTGATGACTATGAAAAACAAACATACACCATACATTCTTCTTTATATATTACATGTATGTTGGCCATCTTTGGCATTGCAAGTTTTATTTTGCATCTATAATGGGATTCGTAGGCGTCTTCCGATTTGGCAATTCAATAGAGAAATGAAATTTTAAATGAATTGAATGCTTAAACTATTTTTTTTAAAATAAACATTTTCTTTTGGCTATGAAACAAATAATCCAATCATTTAAGAAGATTGTTTCTCAGGCGGGACTTTTTTTTTTTCTCTAATTAATTTATTTTGGTGCTTTTTTTTTATTAGTGACAATCCAAAGAACTTTTGGTAATGACCTCGGTATGTGTAACTATGAGAATTGCTTGTCTTTGTTATTAAGAAACAGAAGTTAATTAGATTTAAACCACCACTGTTGGTACTTTCACCACGTGATTGGAATGAGCTTGCCAACTATTCATCTTTTAAAAGCATCTCGATTCTATTCTCTCAGATCTGCCTTTAAAACGTTTTGGTCAGTAGCTCTTATTTGATTTTTTCTTTTGTTTTGTTTGTTTTTGCTGACCAGAAGAAATGAAACTGAAATATGTGTAAAGTAAAAAGTTTGTTAATATTTAAAGCTGTTAACAAACTTTGGTTCAGCTCAAATACTTGGTCATGTCTTTGATGGTAATAGGGTTAGGCCAGTTTCTAATACCTATAGTCATTTAAGTTGTTTTTTAACTTAATGTCATTTTCTTCACAGCTATGGCTAGTTGTTGGTATTATGCATAGGTCATGAGTTTTGCTATCATTTATATGTCAAAGGGTCTATAATCATATAGTTCATGAGGTCTACCATCATTTATAGGTCAAGAGGTCTATTTCCATGAATAGGTCAGTAGGTCTACCATCATTTATAGGTCACGAGATCTACTATCATTTATAGATGTATCAGAAGTTCCCAGATTGTACATAAAAAATAGGTCTTGTGTTGGTCTCGAGGTCAAAAGTTGAAGATTACTTCTCGCGAGTTCAGAGCGAGAGTTCAAGAGGTCTAGCTATAAATCCAGGAACAACAAACGTGAGCTCGCTCCTGAAGTTAATTAATTAGCCGACATTTGGAGAAGCCAGTGCTCGTCGCTTGTTTTTCAAAATAGAAATCGACTTAGCCGCTTGGGAACCAGAGCGTTCTCTCCCCTTTGGTCCATCAGCTGTCTCAATACGTCTGCTAATGAGCTTACAGTTACAGCCGGCCTACCGTCTGCCCATTACCTGGCGCGCTGCCGCTTTAAAGAACGTGCAGTGACCTACGGCGGGTCGGATCAGTGCTCCTTGGCTTCCGGCGGAAGTCTCGTGGAGTGATTCGCGGGGAATGAGATAAAAGTAGAGATACAGTCAAAGTAGAGTTAGACCTAAGTCCTCCCTACTTCCCTCCCCTTGCTTCTCTGCCCAATGTTTAGGAGTATTGCTGATAACAACTCTAGGAATATTTCTTTTAAAGTCGATAAGTCTCTGACAAGTAGCGTCTACTGGTTAGCATTGAGATCGCGTTTTTTGAAGGTAGGGAAATAGATGGTGAACGGCAGGGAAATAGATGGTGAACGGCAGGGAAATAGATGGTGAACGGCAGGGAAATAGATGGTGAACGGCAGGAAAAAAAGGTTGGAGGTGATGGGGAACCACGGGTTAGAGGTCAAAATTGAGAAAGATGCAATAAAATTAATAAATAAAGCTAATAAATGGTTTCAATAGAAACCACAGCCTTTTTTTTAGTCACGTGGTGTCACTGTAAATGATTCAATATGAAGGAAGTGGTGACTAAGAATTGAAAGAGCTGGTTCGAATCCAGATGGAAGGTGACTCTAGTGACGATAGTGTTGGCGAGACGTTTCGTGTCTTAACGTTGTCTTAATGAAACACTTGGCTACGTCAGCACTTGACCACATCAACACTTGGCCACGTCAACACTTGACCACGTTTGTTTCCTTTCTTCATTTACCTTATGTTAGAGCGACAGTTTTTGTTTTTGTACTACCAATGGAACTTGTTTTTTCTCCACAAAGCCTCTCTACCATGCCAGAACTTGCATCACCTCAACATTCTAACCAGTGTTAGGGGATTGCTGATGCTTGTTTACACTTGTTGCAACTTCAACCAGCTCAAAAAGCCAACCACCCACGATCAAGCATCCAACCACCCACGACCACGTATGCAGGGACCTGGGGTTACAATTACTTTAAATTTCTCCTAACGCTTCCACCGTGGAGGTGTTGCGGGCAGATGTCGCAGATGGTCTGTTGCTAGGTGCGAGGCGTGACAAAGCTTACGGCCTTTTGCAGCTCTTCAAACAACTATTTCATCCCGCCTTCCGTCTTGCCATGTGGCATGGGCATTTCGTCTTGTATCGCGAGTTCAAATGTATTCACTTCAGCGTTATTTCCCTTGTTTCTGTTCGGCCTTGCTCTGGTTTACGTTATAGGACCTTGCGTAGACCGAGTGCGTGCTTATCTCGAGGGTGTGAGTGTTAAGGATTAACAAGCGGGGTGGGGGATAACATGATGTAATCTCTCTCAATCCAACAGGACATATGGCGTGTATCTAATACTCACTGGGCAATCCCCCCCCCCCCCTCTCTCTCTCTCTCCCTTCTTTCCCGTTTCCTCATCCACCAGCATCGTTCTTCTTTTTTTTTTAAACTGAAATTCTCGACGTCTTTATCCTCCTTGGCACTTTGTGACGCCTTTAAGAATGTCTACCTCCTGGCCATGAGATCGACCAGAAGAACTGTAGTATGCGCGCATTAAATGTGCTTCATAAAAAGTGACTATCTGGACCACGTTTCCACACCCACCGTCCACACGAGTGCTCGTAGGATTGAAACCCTTATTTCTTTAGACGTCTACTTATCATGAATGTATATGATTTGCGGGCATTCAGTGCAACGCTATTCTGGGTCTATGTTTGTGTGTTTGTATTACAGCTGGGTATTTTTAGAGGGGAATGTCGGTTGCGCTAACAAAAACCCGTCTTTAGGTCAAATGTCGACCACAGTGGTTCAGACGGCTGTTGACAGATGGCTATAAGCTTACCAAAGGCTAATAAACAAATTACTTGCAACGACTTAGTAATAGATTCAGATTTAGGCTATTGCTTAAATAATCTGTCTGACATCCTCTCACTGTAATCTACACATTTACCATGTACTGAGACTCGAGTGTTTGAGGGGAGTCTCAAATATACGGCCACTAAAAACAACAACAAAAAATCAACAAATATGTTTGGTTGTCAAGGCTAGCCGTGGGTATGGAGACATAAATCATATTACATTAGACTCGAATGAAATGTGGCTGCCGTTTTTGCATAATTGTAATTACCAACGATCATTTATCCAGAGCTGGGTCGTTCCATTGTTGACAGTTATATTAGAAGAGCTGAGCTATCGCCATAGTGTACCAAATATCTCGTTAAAACAAAATGAGCCATTAGCTGACCATTAGTGAAGTTGGCAGTAGAAAAATGTCCATGGTGCCATGTACGATGCAATCAATCGACCAAAACTTCTGTTGGTAATTAGGTAATTATTTTTAGGGAGAGGGGGGCTGAGCGGAATTAGGGGAGGGGGAAAGTTCAGCCAGTGTCTAATCGACTTTCAGGGGGCTTAAATCACTTGTATTATGATCGCCTTTGTTCAGTGTTGACACTTTGACGAGGTGAGTTCTAAACATTCATTTCAGAGCCTGGTGATTGGCCGCTATTGTTGGGCCGGCCAGGGGATCAGCAACATATGGTGGAACGCCAGACGGGTTATTGAGTGCAAACAAAGTATATACCTTTACAGAAGACTTAGTCACTCTTTATAGTTACATCCTTTAGACTTTGTGTGTGAAGCTATTTGGACGAGTTACGTTAGCCCTGAGTTCGAAAGCAAAACATGAATCTACATAACCAAAGGCATGCATGGGCGTAGCTAAAAATCTGTTGACTCCCCCCCCCCCCCCTTTTCTCTCCCGCCTTGCCACACTATCATTTGCTAAAGTGAATGAGATGTTAGAAGTGGTGTTGTTACCAGTCGTTGACTTGTAGCACCAAACTGCTGGGAGACAATTAAACCGTTGCAGGCGTTATATATGTTAATTAATAGAACTTGAACTTACTTGAATAAGTTCTTTATGAGCAATACTAAATAGAAATTTATTTATAATTTAGACAAAATCAACAAAATATTTTTAACAAAAAAAAAAAATATTTCTTTACAAATACAATAACACAGCCTTTCAGTTTCACGTTCTGTAGTCGTCGGTCCTAACTAAGACCAAGTGACGACAATGCCACCTATGTTTCATCATTAACAACCCATAGATAACTGCTTCCCACCGTCACCATAGAAACACACACAAACACACACAAGAGGGTGATGATGAAGTTAGTAAAAATTACCCCCACCCCCACCCCAATCTTCTTTCTTAAAGCTACAAGAGTTAAGCCCTTGAATTCTTTCTGTTCAACTCTAGAGTATTGCAGTGTGTTGATCATTCTCAATGTGACTGCTTGAACCAGTTTGAACTGCGATGTCTAGATATATGTTCTTGAATGGCTCCTTCTGTCTCAAGAGACAATGTAGGCGTCCACAAGATTCATTGCCGTAGAATATATCAGTCTTAAGTTAAAACCAAAACGGGGAGAGAGACAATTTATTCGGCTCTGGGAGTTCATTGGTTTCTGTCGTATTTTGTGTTCTTGGTGCGTGAATTGAATTTGGTACACATTAGTAGCACTGCGCAATGTATGACGTGGGGTATGAACCAAATGCTTCGAGTGGTCACTTTAACATTTATGCTGTTTTTTTATGAGTTTAGTCATACATTTGTTCCTGTTGTTCATGGTCTGTAGACCAAAGAGCACTGTTGGACAATATGAACCCACCCACAGACCTATATATATTATATCTAGACTGGACATGGAGATTTTTTAACAATTTGAAACAAGGCGTTGTAAAGTAGTTACAAGAAGTAAAGTTTTTTTTTTCAACCCTAACCTATGTAACATATAATTTAATGTTTCGATCTAGGTTTAGTAATAGAACATCGAAAATAAGAGTACTTTCGTCTCATAATTTTTATTTTGCCATTTTTAGATACATATTCTAGAAAGATCTAGGTAATCAATTTATTTAAATGTGCATAAGATAATTAAAATCAACAGACGTGAATTATTTCGATCTTGGATTTCCCCATTCTATAAAAAAATCCAGAAAATGGTATTGCAATATTTATAAACTTTAAAAACTAAAGATCATTACTTTTCTAAGACAAAAAAGATCAATTGTCCTCGATAAGGGTCGACTTCTCTTACAGCTTCAAAAAGAGTTACGTACATAACAATCTATATATATATATAGGTCTGTGATCTGATCATTATCGAATAATAATTTGTTTCCGTTTTCCAGTCTAGGTAGAATGTACATAGGTCTGTGAACCCACTGTTGTGTACCACAAGATATTGTTCCGAAAATTGTATTGCCTCCAGTTAGTATCTGTGTAGTGAAAACAGTATCCTCGGCTAACATTATTTCCTAGGATATCGTTGGTTATCTGATTGCATTCCCGAGTTTTAATTTCAGTATGATATATTCGATGAATGAATGTGAGATTTATGCGTCCAATTTTTCTGAAGCTATCGCTCTTAAGATTATCAATGTGCGTGTGTATGTGTGCGCGCGCGTGTATGTGTGCTACAGACAGTTCAGTAAATGCCTTCAAATCTGTTCGAATACGTTGATAGATTAGCTCCTATCGAAGTCAGTTCATATTATCTGCATCATGACGCCAGAGCTTGGAGGATGGCGAATGTCAGAAGAGAAGGGGGGATTAGAGAAAGGGGGAAGGACTACCGAAGTGTTTATTTTGAAGCTTGTCCAGCTTTTCCTTTTGCTTAAAAAAAATGTACGGGTCATCCAGTAGGGTCATCCAGTTCCTCTTTGACGCAATCTTCATGGGTCATCCGTCTGGGTGTTTATTAAAATATGAAAAAAAGCCGTCAAACTCACCAGCTCATTATGCACATTCTCCCCCCCACACACACACACAAACACACAGCCTGTCATTGTCGCTACCATCAATCTCATCATGTCCCTACTCTGCATCCTATCAATACACGATCCCCCCCCCCACTCCTAACAATACACTTTCTCTCTCCCCCTTCCTACGAGAGAATTAATCTGATCTGCATTTTACGTCATCATCTGGACCGGAAACAGATTTCTACTAGTTGCCTGCGTGAATGGCTGATAACATCGGTCTTAAAAGATTCCTTTCAAATTCGACGGCTGCCATCTTTTCCTCTTCAATTCACTCCTGGAAGAAAAGGTTGTAGGGGTTGGGTGAGGTAATGGAAGCACCACGTGACAGACAGATATTGGCGTGAACATTTCCTTACATTTGAAACCTAATTTGTAATGTCTGAGAGTTGGCAAATTATTCATATTAATGGGAAACAAAACAAAAATAAATGCATTATTTATAATGAAGTGTCTAGCAATATATCAAATATTTGAAAGCATTTTATTCAATTTGTTGACAAACTAGTAATGCACTCTTTTTATGCAAACACTTTGACATTTTCTATTGTCCACGTAATGAAGTCTGTAGATAGTTTTAGAAGAGGTTTTAACAAATGTCTTGCAAACTTGTAGTCTTGAGGGGGAAAGACGCAAATGATTGGATGCTGGATTGTTTCTATATTATTTATCGTATTCGTAATAACTTTTCTTGTCTCTCTTCTCTGCAAGAAATGCTCTTCTTGGCTTTTGTGGTCCTTCAGACTTGTCTTTCCTATCGCTTGACTCACAGTGGTTATCAGATTTATTTTTTCTCAAATGCTTCAGCTGTCATTAGCATATTTTTTTTTATAAATATAGCAGCATTATGTAGGATCTCTATTATTTTTAAATCCATGTTGGCTTCAACCTTCGTGTTCATGTTGGCTTCAACCTTCATGTTCATGTTGGCTTCTACCTTCATGTTCATGTTGGCTTCTACCTTCATGTTCATGTTGGCTTCAACCTTCATGTTTATGTTGACTTCTACCTTCATGTTCATGTTGGCTTCAACCTTCATGTTCATGTTGGCTTCAACCTTCATGTTCATGTTGACTTCAACCTTCATGTTCATGTTGGCTTCAACCTTCATGTTCATGTTGGCTTCAACCTTCATGTTCATGTTGACTTCTACCTTCATGTTCATGTTGGCTTCAACCTTCATGTTCATGTTGGCTTCAACCTTCATGTTCATGTTGACTTCTACCTTCATGTTCATGTTGGCTTCAACCTTCATGTTCATGTTGGCTTCAACCTTCATGTTCATGTTGACTTCTACCTTCATGTTCATGTTGGCTTCAACCTTCATGTTCATGTTGGCTTCTACCTTCATGTTCATGTTGGCTTCAACCTTCATGTTCATGTTGACTTCTACCTTCATGTTCATGTTGGCTTCAACCTTCATGTTCATGTTGGCTTCAACCTTCATGTTCATGTTGGCTTCAACCTTCATGTTCATGTTGGCTTCAACCTTCATGTTCATGTTGACTTCTACCTTCATGTTCATGTTGGCTTCAACCTTCATGTTCATGTTGGCTTCAACCTTCATGTTCATGTTGGCTTCAACCTTCATGTTCATGTTGGCTTCAACCTTCATGTTCATGTTGACTTCTACCTTCATGTTCATGTTGGCTTCAACCTTCATGTTCATGTTGACTTCTACCTTCATGTTCATGTTGGCTTCAACCTTCATGTTCATGTTGACTTCTACCTTCATGTTCATGTTGGCTTCAACCTTCATGTTCATGTTGGCTTCAACCTTCATGTTCATGTTGGCTTCAACCTTCATGTTCATGTTGGCTTCTACGTCATATATGTCACTTTGATTTCCTCGTGTAATAAGTCATTTAGGACGTAGTGTTGTCACATAATAAGTCATATCATAAGTCATGTAAATGAACAGAACGGATAAAAGAAATAGAATGTCATGTAAATGCAAACATGGATCAGTTCATTTCATTTGCCAGATTGATTTACAGATTCCAAGTGGCCACAATTATAAGTATTCCAATAGTGGGCAGTATTGACACTACAGATACAGTGAAATCTATTTTAAAGTCAACAGGTCTGCGCTGATCCTACATGGAGCTCCCGAACGCCACCTAGCGAGAGACTGAATATTTGTTTAAATCTCTCAAGCACTTGTCTAAATTAAAAACCCAGTTTGTCAAATACTTTCATCAGCATTGTCTGAACGAACAAACAATCGCAACGATATTTTTCTTCTTTTAAATCATCCGACTCTAAAATCTCTCAGTTCCAATGTGCCATGGGGTAGGATGATAGTTTCTTCACACACAACGCTTTCTATTGGATTAAAAATAATGTTTCTTGCATTTTTCTCGGAGAAACAAAAGCGCCAGTTGATCGGAAAAAAATTGAAACATAATCTCCACTTTTCAAATAATTGAAATATTTTGAGGATGTGTAAAATTGGTCTCCGTGACGTCCAAGGTCGAAACTTGTTTTGATGGTTTTTATCTTTCAAATGGACATTTTCCCGTTTCACAAATTCTACACTATACTCTTTTTTTTTTGTTGTTGTAAGAATTGAACGAGCTTATGTCTGTATCTATGACGTACATACATGAACAGTCCTCCACGACTGTGGCGAAACCCGCGATGGCAGAGTTAATGTCCCCATGTACCCTTCTCACCTAATAGTTGTTGGAGATTCGACAGTTGTATAATTGAAGAAAAAATGGGGTTACACAGAACCTCGCGCATTCCATGACACAGAAACTCTACTTAAATCGAACTCACACCAGTGCTCTTAACCAATAAGAAACCAATATCTATCTATGGAGGAGGACAATGAAAATATGAGTAGTCTTCTCTTGTGATCTGGTTTGGAGACGCAGTTAATGTTGTATCCATGCAGCTTTTAAATAACACTAACTAGACTCTATATTCAATCATTTTGTTTAAATTTAGACGCCTGGTCATGCTGTTTACTTTCCTCATTTAGACAAAAACTTCCCGGAAGATCAGGAGTAGCCTTTGTACTTGCATTCTGCACGTTGGTGCTATAATGGGCTTTTTAAAAGGACAGGACAAAGTCTTTACCCTATGGTGGAAGTATTGCAAGGTATCGTTTAAGTTTCCTTGTACTTTCAGATGTATCTTATAATTCCTGTATTGTTACTTTTGATCGCCCAGTTTTCTAGGTGTTAGGTAACCCTTCATTTATTGACATTTTTTTAGCACATTTTATATGCAATAGCATGCTTAGTGCTTTCTGGTCCGATCTCTATGTAGACTGGGAGGGGGTGAGCTATGCGAGAAGGTTTCCATGCTGCATTGAGGCGCTCAGGAAACAACTCAGCTCGTGTCTGGATTCTAAGTGATCCCCATTGATAGAGAGTCAAACCTTTAATAGCACTCAGCTCGAGTCTGGATTCTAAGTGATCCCCATTGATAGAGAGTCAAACCTTTAATAGCACTCAGCTCGTGTCTGGATTCTAAGTGATCCCCATTGATAGAGAGTCAAACCTTTAATAGCACTCAGCTCGTGTCTGGATTCTAAGTGATCCCCATTGATAGAGAGTCAAACCTTTAATAGCACTCAGCTCGAGTCTGGATTCTAAGTGATCCCCATTGATAGAGAGTCAAACCTTTAATAGCACTCAGCTCGAGTCTGGATTCTAACTGATCCCCATTGATAGATAGTCAAACCTTTAATAGCACTCAGCTCGAGTCTGGATTCTAAGTGATCCCCATTGATAGATAGTCAAACCTTTAATAGCACTCAGCTCGAGTCTGGATTCTAACTGATCCCCATTGATAGATAGTCAAACCTTTAATAGCACTCAGCTCGAGTCTGGATTCTAAGTGATCCCCATTGATAGATAGTCAAACCTTTAATAGCACTCAGCTCGAGTCTGGATTCTAAGTGATCCCCATTGATAGATAGTCAAACCTTTAATAGCACTCAGCTCGAGTCTGGATTCTAAGTGATCCCCATTGATAGATAGTCAAACCTTTAATAGCACTCAGCTCGATTCTGGATTCTAAGTGATCCCCATTGATAGATAGTCAAACCTTTAATAGCACTCAGCTCGAGTCTGGATTCTAACTGATCCCCATTGATAGATAGTCAAACCTTTAATAGCACTCAGCTCGAGTCTGGATTCTAAGTGATCCCCATTGATAGAGAGTCAAACCTTTAATAGCACTCAGCTCGAGTCTGGATTCTAAGTGATCCCCATTGATAGAGAGTCAAACCTTTAATAGCACTCAGCTCGAGTCTGGATTCTAAGTGATCCCCATTGATAGAGAGTCAAACCTTTAATAGCACTCAGCTCGAGTCTGGATTCTAAGTGATCCCCATTGATAGAGAGTCAAACCTTTAATAGCACTCAGCTCGAGTCTGGATTCTAAGTGATCCCCATTGATAGAGAGTCAAACCTTTAATAGCACTCAGCTCGAGTCTGGATTCTAAGTGATCCCCATTGATAGAGAGTCAAACCTTTAATAGCACTCAGCCTCACGTGCTTTCGCTGTTTGTGTCAAATATTGAGATTGTCAAATGTATTGAGTTTGAGTTTTCTTGGAAATTGTTGTTCTCGATGAGGGAAACAAAATGTTGGGGCTGGCTGTAGGTTCAAGAACTCTCGCCGCCTCAAATCTCATTCTCTTTCAATCACACCGCCTCAATACCCTCTTTCTCCCACTCTCTCTCTCACACACACACACACACACACACATAGACTATTAATTTATCTAAATGTCGTACAAACACTTAACAGGTTGACCTCACACTGCCTAACAAACCCTCACACTTGCTCACACTGCCTAACAAACCCTCACACTTGCTCACACTGCCTAACAAACCCTCACACTTGCTCACACATCCACACTTGCTCACACATACACACTTGTTCACACATACACACTTGCTCACACTGCCTAACAAACCCTCACACTTGCTCACACATCCACACTTGCTCACGCATCCACACTTGTTCACACATACACACTTGCTCACACTGCCTAACAAACCCTCACACTTGCTCACACATCCACACTTGCTCACGCATCCACACTTGTTCACACATACACACTTGCTCACACTGCCTAACAAACCCTCACACTTGCTCACACATCCACACTTGCTCACGCATCCACACTTGTTCACACATACACACTTGCTCACACTGTCTAACAAACCCTCACACTTGCTCACACATCCACACTTGCTCACGCATCCACACTTGTTCAATATACTTCCCCTTCCAATATACTGAGGGTTTTTTTTTTCCCCAAAACTAAACAAACTAAAAAAAAATCACTTGCCACCCCTTCTCCTTTGTCAAACACACGGCACTCGTCCACTCTGTGCTGAGAATATTGTTTGTTTATTCATGAGATATGTCCAGTCTGTGGTCCATGCTGATGTCATCTGACATACTGTTCCCCCCCCCCCTCCTCCCTTGTGTCTATCACTGGGACTGTCTTAATAATGCTTTAACAGAGGAGAAGATTTCTCTCTCTCCCTCTCTCTCTCTCCATCCCTCCTCAATCTCTTTGTCATAATTACACACTTTGATTACATGTTTCGCTTTCAATGTGTCTCTTTAAATACATCGTACAATTGTTATACTAATGCACGAATGGACTCTACTAGTTCTATTGTCCTAGATAAACTTTGTATGAGAAAGCTCAGATACTGAACTGAGTGTCACATGTTTGATTCCCGATGGACATGGAAATTAGTACTCTGGATTTCAGTCAGTCTTTCTTCGTTATTTTTCTTCGACTGAGCGTTTCGTTTTTAATTTTAAAACAACTTTGGCTTAGACCAGGGGTGGGCAAATTACGGCCCGCGGGCCACATGCGGCCCGCAGAAGTGTTTTATGTGGCCCGCCGACGCCTAAAGAAATCAGGTGTTCCCACACATTACACATATAAAAATGCAAATATATTTAAATAAATAATTGTAAATATCTATAGATCTAGAAATTATTGAAACTTTGATTCTTATCACTTATCATGAAAAGGCTAAATAAACATTGTCTTTAAACGTCATTCTAAAAAGTTTAAAAGTAAACGAAGATTATTTAAAATGACAATATTTCGAAACATTCAGTCAAAGACAAACACAAGCCAGTATTTATTCAGACAAACACAAGCCAGTATTTATTCAGACAAACACAAGCCAGTATTTATTCAGACAAACACAAGCCAGTATTTATTCAACTCTATCAAAAACTGTGTTGAAAGTGTTAGGTCGGCGTATACAAGATGCCAAGTGTAACAACTAATGGAGCTGGTGCTGTGACTAAGAGAAACAGGCTTTTAATAAAATAAAGCATTGAATATCAAATATATAGTTGGAATTGATTTCTCAATGATCTTATTATTGGCACAGGGCCAGCCTTAGGCAGAGACAAAGTGCTTAGGGTCACCAATTGGTGAGGGCCTTGCACTGACTTCTTTCTTATTATTTTAGAGAAGAACTAGCGAAACTTGTCCTCAATGTTATTGTTGAAGTACAATAGGTTTGTAATAAATTGAATAGTTTTACTGTTGTCGCTTTTTTTTTTATTTGAGGCCACCAAATTCACTTTGCCAAGGGCCTCCAATTATCTGCCGGCCATGGCTGGCACTTCCGAGAAGTACTTGGAGATTTGGAACAAAACATTCCGATGTTCGGTTACACAGTAGTATCCGCTGGCCTAGAAGAATATGGAATCTCAAGGAAGACTTCATGTTTATCATTGGAGACATTGCAATGTTTTGTTTGCAAATGAAATGTATGCGCATCTTAAATCTTTTCAAACAAAGTTATTCTACTTTTCGAGCCAGCGAGTGAAATCAGGTTTTATCATTTTCCTTAGCTGAAAGGTGAAACTATTTCTAGTGAAATGGATGAAATTAGAAGACTTATTTGGATTCCTTGATTGTGGAATTTGAAATCAAATTTTGATACGTCAAGAACTTGGAGCTAGTTTTTAATACCATCAGCTCACCATTTAATTATTTAGCTCCAGATGACATACCTCCTAGCAAAATATGACCTTAAAGAGAAATTCCAGTGAGTTCTTCCACAGAAGTTTCCCATACTTAAGAAAACTTTGCTGCGAAGCTTTCACAGTAATCGGAACCTAATTCATCTGTGAACACGCTTTATTTCGTTTGTTTGAAAATTATGAAGTGTTAGAACAGGTCGATGCTCACTGACTGTAATTTGACAGCAGTCGCAGGATCAAAACAACTAGTAAGCTAGTTCTACAGTTACAGAACATTATGCACGGATGTAAACAGTTAAATGCTTCACATTAAGTACAATTGTACATTTGCGGTGAAATGTTGTGATGTAAAAAAGACAATAACAAAATTTAAAAAGCTATTCGTAAAATTAGTCTAAGAAATTGCTAACTGTTGTTATAATTCCTCAATCGGGAGTAAAAAAATGTATGCGGCCCGCCAGTCCCCACATTTTTTTAATGCGGCCCTCGGTAGAAAAAGGTTGCCCCCCTCTGGCTTAGACTATCCTAAGCCTTGTAAGGAGGATTCAACCAACAATTAGCCCAATGTTCCAATGACACAGTATCGGCTGATTTACGTCACCCAACTAGTCTTCTGTGTCGAATCCTTTCAACAGCTTCATACTTAATTGTCCAAGTCAAATGATCGGTATATGCTACTCAAACGGTTTTATTTTTAAACAAGAAAGATATGAAAACACTTTTTTTTTCTATATTAAAAAAGCGATATTTCCTTTATACAACTTATAGAGGGATTAGTTTGCTCTTCATGAATGTTAGATTTATTTTTTAAAAAAAGAACATTTTTACTTCGCCCCATCACACGCCCCCAACCCTGGCTAAGCGAATGTATAAATCTACTAGACTTTATAACAATCTTATGATATGCCTTTAGATGTAGACTCGGAAGATGGTGCTCAAAATTTTCCTGGACATTAATTTAATAAATTCTTTAATGAATGTGGAAATACCTGAAGACGTAATCTGTTCATGATAAAGATTTTCTAATTCTCTTGCCAATTTTAAAATTATAGCTGTTAAACTAGAGTTGTCCCAGTGTGGCCAATGAGCTAATAATTCTTTTCCCAAAGAATATACATCAACTGTCAAATTTCTATGAAAATCGTTTGAGCCGTTTTCGAGAATGTGTCCCGGGTCCAAGATCCATTTGTTTCCATGAATGTGCGACCTGATTAAAGGAATTGTAAAAAAATCATTGTTCCTAACTTATTATTAATGGGATTTATTTCTTCTTGTTTTCTCAAGTCCTCGTCTCGTAGTGCGAGAGTGTGCGTGACTTGGAATTAAATGTTAACCTAGTATTAACCTGAAACTCATTAGTATAAATTGCAATTAATTCCTTTCATGGGCCAATTGATACACCTATCTCTGTGCTAGGCGTAATGAAAGACTGGAAAGTAAACGTATATTTGAAATCGATATTTTGTTAATAACCCATCAGTAAAATAAGTCTTGAACCATAGACATAGAACCTGTGTGAACCAAGCAACGAGACGATTTCAACTTGCTCATTTGATTAGGCTAACTCTATTCTATACTGATATAGGAACACCAATGGTCGCTCTTCACCCGAATGAAAAGCTGTGATGATCACATCACGTGATAGTACACTCATTATTATAGACCTTTCAAATGTCGACTAGATCTACTTATTGGAAGTGACGGTAAGACGTCATCCCTCAAATGTCTCGATTGATAGCAAAACAAACAAACAACAACCTGAAGCTGTTTTTCATTGAATGTAATGAGACAAAATGTGCTATTAACCCTACATGTGAATCAAATACTAGAAAGATTAAGTACCTTTTTTATTTTTTAGGTGATCTATTTTTAACACTAAAATTGTTTAGATTTAGACTTAGATCTTGTAGAAGTTTCTTTTTGTAATCCTTACCTAGGCTAGATCTGGGGAACAAAGTGTTTACTTCTTTCACTCTATTTTTCTTTCTCTTTTTCTCTCACTTTCTTTCTCTCTCTCACTCTCTCTCTCTAACTCTTTTTTTCTCTCTCTCTTTCTCTCTTTTTCTCTCTTTCTCTTTTTTTTCTCTCACTTTTTTCTCTCTCACTCTATCTCTCTCTTTCTTTCTCTCTCTTTCTCTTTTTCTCCCTCTTTCTTTCTATCTCTCTCTCTCTCTTTCATCTGTTATAGCAACGTCACTTATTAAATACATTGCAGAGTTTAAAAAAACAACTCTTACCCATGTTTCTAGGGGTTTTGAAAGCATGCCATCAATCAATGATCTAAGCGCTCTTGTGATCTGCACTCCTTCAACTTTTGTTGACATTTCACTGAGATGTTAGTTTGACCCCGAACATATCCAATTACTTGTGGGCTCAGTGAGGTCCAGCAGTACGCTTGCTTGACATATACACCTCTATTTATAGACACAATTCCATAATTATTTCTCCTGAATAGTTCTTGATAGTTGGTCTTGAAGTGTGCAAAATAGTCTCTTTTTGTTCTTACAGGATACACACGTCCATGCCGAAGTGATTTTCAATGTTTGATTTACAGTACTACATGCCTTTATTTTTGTTGCGTAGCTCAGAATGATTTTATTTGAACTGTTTGTTAACAAACATAAAATAAAGGAAACCACCAACAATCTCTCCCATCGGACATACACATCACGCTGTATAGTTAAGTATTTGCGTGTTGAAGTGTAAACATAGATATGTTTGCATTGAAGTTTTGTTGTACATTTTAAGAAGCAGTGCGATAGAAGTATTGATAGCCACCTGGAGACATTGTCCATTTTGCTTGTCGCTAACTCCATTGAAATGTTTTAATACTAATATGGCCGCAACCACACCTCTCCACCGAACTCGGTTCTGAGCAGCTTTCTTCATCTGCTCCCATGTCATTCCAGTACGCTCAGCTTCACTGATGACTGAACTCTTCCATGTTTGCTTGGGTCTGCCCACTTTCCTCTTTCCTTGTGGGTTCCAGTCAAGTGCCTGCCTTGCAACATTGGTAGCTGGTTTTCGCAGGGTGTGTCCTATGCAGATCCATTTTCGTTTTGTGATGTCTTGGGCTATGGGTTTTTGTCTAGTTCTCTCCCACAAATCGATAGCAGTTATCTTTTCTGGCCACCAAATTCCTAATATCCGGCGTAGGCATCTGTTTACAAAAGTCTGGAGCTTTTCCATATTTGTTTTAGTGACTCTCCAAGTTTCTGAACCGTATAGAAGGACAGATTTAACGTTTGTATTATAGATTCGTATTTTGTTATGTAGAGATAGTGCGTTAGAGCAGACCTAGCTTTATTGATCCGAATTAGTATATCATCATCAGCTCCGCCGTCTTTACTAACTCTACTTCCCAGATAAGTGAAGTGGTCCGTATCAAGGATGTTCTCTCCCTGTAGCAGGATTGAAATGACACTGGTGAAATGTTCGTGCTTCTTTGTCTCACACATTTCTTCTTCTCTCACACTGCACCTCTTTATAAGGACAGGGAGGGAGGGACCAAGATCTACTTAGAATAGAATCAAACACGCTTTGAACGTTTGGAACATACAACCTGCGGGGACCGGGTGACGTTGTAGTCAAACGTGCAACAACTAGTGCTATAGTCTTCACAAAGAAAATACATCTTCTGTGGTTAACATCTACTGTCCTTATCATCTGCTATCATTGGCTTATACCGTCATTAACATCCACTGTCCTTATCATCTGCTATCATTGGCTTATACCGTCATTAACATCTACTGCCCTTGCTTTACACTGTCAGTGTCACATACTGAGCTGGCCACTCAGCCTACTCCAAGGACTGCCCTGTGTGGAAACAGGAGGTTGCCGTGCAGGAGTACAAGGCAAGAAACGGATGTACCTTTAGCCAGGCGAAATCGGCTGTACTGGCCCTACCCAAGGGCCAATTCGGCTTGACAAAGACCTACGCCCAGGCTGTTGCTAAGATAGGAATATCCATAGCCACACAGACGGACACATTGACCCCACCACCCCCTCCTCCTCCTCCAACTCAGAAGAAAACACCGCCAAAGAACACACCTCTGAAGAAACAAGAAAGCCCTGTTGTCATGCTAAAGAACAGGTTCTCTGCGCTCGCTGATAAGAGCATGGAGACTGAGCAGCATGTCAAAACCAATACTCCGGGAGAACCCGGAGACATCATGTCTGACACCCCAACCTCTACCGAGTTAGAGGTTGACCAACTCCCTAAGGGGAGAAATCAAAGCGGAAAGGATGCCCGAGGTGAGAGAGGAGGAAATAACCTCCGCTCTAACCAGAGGGATCTCCCCTCTCTAGAGAGAAAGACTTCCCCCAAAAGGGGGTTGCCCTCCTGCAGAATAAAAATACCAAGGTCACTGGAATAAAGGGAAACCCCTCCGGGGGCCTCCCAAGGCCAAATAGCTCCAAGTAGGTCATCTAGAATAAGCCATGGATTCCAGAATTGTAAAGTGGAATTGTAGAGGCCTCAAGGCCAATTACGAGGAAATGCAGCTACTGATGGACTCTGAGACTCCTGTAGCTGTCTGCTTACAGGAAACATTTCTGAAAGATTGCATCAGCTTCCGAAGCTACCGTGCTTACAGCAAGAATGTTGAGGATGCAGAGAGAGCATCAGGTGGAGTCTGTATCCTTGTGAAGGATAGCATCCCCCATGAAAGGGTAGAACTACAGACCACACTACAGGCCGTAGCAGCTAGGATAACCCTTCACAAGGTTATCACTTGCTGCAGCCTGTATCTACCACCATGCGCTCCATTAAACCCAACAGACATGGAAGACCTATTGAAACAACTCCCCCGGCCTTATTTAATCCTTGGGGATTTTAACGCCCATAACACGATATGGGGATCCAGCAATACCGACACAAGAGGTCGTATGCTGGAGGATATCTTCCTCCAACATGATTTATGCATACTTAATGATGCATCACCGACCTACTTGCACCCAGGAACTTGATCACTCACATGCATTGACCTCACCGTATGCGTCCCCGGACTTCTGGACGACTTTAAATGGTCAGTTAGCAATGATCTACGGGGAAGTGATCACTTCCCAATCATCATTACTAACAATCTCCCTTCATTAGGACGACCTCAGCGGTGGAAACTGAATAAAGCCGATTGGGAACAATTCCAAAAAAGATGCTCCGAGGATATCACAGAAAATATCCTCGATGAACAGAACCCAGTTTATATCTTTGCTAGCAAGCAACTAAGTATAGCCAGGAAAGTTGTACCCCTAACCTCTGCAAATCCAAAACGGCCTAGCAAACCATGGTTTGATACAGCTTGCAAAAGTGCTATTGGCGATAGGAAAAAACGACTGGCTGCATTTATAAAGAATCCTTCCCAGGAAAACCTAAAGCTATTCAGGATAGCTAGAGCAAAGGCTAGACAAACCATACGGTCAGCCAAAAGGCGTTTACAGAAGTTGGCATCTACTGTCATTTTGCATCGGCTGTCATAAGCACCTGATGTCATTGGCACACTGTCACGTGATCTACAGCCAGGTGCTAAGTATACACGTCATCATCAGGTAATATGGGTGGTGGCTTGCCAAAGGAGGTCGACCCATAATCGCCTAGAGGACAGCATGCGAGATCGACCATTGATATTTGTAGACAGGGAAGAGAAGGAGGCACACAGCATTGTATCGGGGAAGTGTTCCATGATTCTTTTTGTGTTGGGTTTAACAGTAGACACAACTAGAGGCTGTTACTTTTGAAGATGTCATTAGCAGATGTTTGAAACGGGTAATGGCCCTTGACGCCTCTAAGACAAATAAAAAGACAATAAGCTTTGATGTTGTTGCAAGTCGTAAAAAAAAAGCGAATGAACAAACTTGACAAATCGAATATAATATTAAATATAACATCAAATACTTATGTAAAAACTAGGTATAAGCATATGTCTCGCCATTGTAGGAGTGAAAGAAAGCAGCAAGGGTTCACACACTTAGGATCTTGTTAGACATCTCTTCCTCGTCTCTTGTAACAAAACATGTCCGGCCACATCTCTGGTCATCTTAATATAATCTGGTGTGCTTAAGATTTTATTTTGACATTGGCTAGCTTAGTGGCCAGCGTGTTTTTTTTCCTGCCCCTGGCAGCCGCAATGCTAGAATTAAGCATCCATATCGACTAGGTTGTTTAGGTCTAACCTAGTGTCTAGGTCAGTGATGGGCAAACTTTTTTTTTTGGAGTGGGCAAGAAAAACAATGTTGATGGACCATAACATTTAAAAAAAAATAAAAACCAATACAGCAATGAACAGATACAGCAATGAACTAATACAGCATTGAACCAATACAGAAATGAACCAATACAGCAATGAACAAATTCAGCAATGAACCAATACAGCAATGAACAAATACAGCAATGAACCAATACAGCAATGAACCAATACAGCAATGAACCAATACAGCAATGAACAAATTCAGCAATGAACCAATACAGCAATGAACAAATTCAGCAATGAACAGATACAGCAATGAACAAATACAGCAATGAACAAATACAGCAATGAACCAATACAGCAATGAGCCAATACAGCAATGAACAAATACAGCAATGAACCGATACAGCAATGAACAAATTCAGCAATGAACCAATACAGCAATGAACAACTACAGCAATGAACAAATTCAGCAATGAACAAATACAGAAATGAACAAATTCAGCAATGAACAAATACAGAAATGAACAAATACAGAAATGAACATATTCAGCAATGAACAAATACAGAAATGAACAAATACAGCAATGAACAAATACAGAAATGAACAAATACAGAAATGAACAAATTCAGCAATGAACAAATACAGCAATGAAGTCATTTTCTATCAAAAACGTTTCCTTAAGTAGTGTGTAAGCAATGTTTAGATTAACTCACTCTGTTGTTTGGATGTTGTTTAGATTTTTGCAATCACTTTTCGACCACGTCTACTCATCCAATCGTCATCAAATTTTGCATACAAGCTATTGCTCGATGACAACAGATGAGTAAATAAAAATTAATCAGTCGTTAATTAATTATTTTGCTTATATATTGAAAAATTAACTAAGTTAAGGAGGGATATACCTTGTGTAGTGAATTGGGTCATTTGCAAAAATTTTCTAACAATGGACTATAGAAGACTATAAAACTTACTATTTCGATAACTACTTGGATAGATCGAGAGGCTCGAGATCTCATTCAGATTTAATAAACTTTTTTTTTTAAATTGCTCTTTAAAAGGCAGCACGGAAACCTTCTCCCTTATACCCCCCCCCCACACACACACACACCAAACTGGTCCACAAAAGTGATTGCTCACTGAGCATGCTGTAAGTATTGGAGGAAATGTAAAGACAACGATCGCTTTATCAGAGTTGAAAGATAGCGAGAGTCAAGTATAATGATTAAACGTGGATGTAAACCGTATGTCAAAGACTGTATGCATAGCAAACAATCGTTAAGAACACTCTGTACTGGATTTGGTCATTAGTATTGTTCTATCATTTTCACAAAAGATTTTCCCCTATAAAAAAAAAATAGTCTTACATACATCAATGGTCGCAAATGATTTTAATTAGTTAAACAGATTAAACAGGCTAGTGCGTTCTAACTTGAACATTGCTTTAAAAAAATGCTATTCGTTGTCGGCTAGCTTTAAACTGATTGGCAAATATTTAGTTATTTGAATCCTAAGGTTTTCCACTAAAAAAATAAAATAAATGGATTGTGTTCTTTCTTATTCCAATTTAATTTGGTCAAGTGACAGAGAAGATCAACTGGTATTAAATTCTTAAATTCATGCATTAATTGTAATTACTATTTTAATTAATATTGAAACACGTGTGGCACCTGGAGTAAGCATTGGACTGAGTCGGAGTTAACCCGCGCGCTGTAGTTACTCCGCTGCTAAGCTAAGCCATAAAGGTTTGAGCCTGTAAACTTTGTATTTATATGGATTTCTTAGCAGTCAACCCCACGATCAAATAGATAATAAGGTGATTGGCATTTTCTTCATTAAAATACACTACATCGAAAGGTAAGACTGAGACCAATCGTCAAATAAGGCCTCAACAATGACCTGTGACGTCGCAACCTGTGGGCAGTGGAGACCAATAGCTCGTCGCCACGTCGTACAGACCTGTGATGTGGAGACGAGCTATTGGTCTCTACTGCCCACAGGTATTGACGTTGCTGGTCAGTATTCAGGTCTTCTGTAGCGATTGGTCTCGGTATGGCTATGAGTCCTTTGTTTTTCTGTTAGTTCAACTAAACTCTCAGTGTGGCTGTAGCTAGCAGGAAAATAAACCAACAAAACATCAAGTGCAGGACAAGGTTGTTTGTTTTTTTCCCAAGGTGGGCTGACACCTTGGTTTGAAACAGTGAGTGTTTAGAAGGGAGGGGTGAGTTGCGGGTGGACATTAATCTTGATGTCTGAGGAAAAAAGATATGATAGATGTCAGGCTGAGAATGTCGATGTGTAATGACGCTGCCATTACTGCTATGAAATAAGAGAAGTTGAACTCTTCGGTGCAATTATTTTGGGCTCACGGGGCTTAACTGAAGCACTTGAGAAATAATTTGCTAGAGAAATGGGGAGAGGGGGGTTTCGTTTTGGACATTTATAGCCTTTAGCACTTAGATTGTTGTCTGCTCCGTGATTGATGCTTATGTACGTCATCATTGATGTCTCTGTGTGTCATGATTGGTGTCTCTGTGTGTCATGATTGATGTCTCTATGTGTCATGATTGGTGTCTGTGTGTCATGATTGATTTCTTGGTACGTCATGATTGATGCTTATGTACGTCATCATTGATGTCTCTGTGTGTCATGATTGGTGTCTCTGTGTGTCATCATTGATGTCTCTGTGTGTCATCATTGATGTCTCTGTGTGTCATGATTGGTGTCCCTGTGTGTCATCATTGGTGTCTCTGTGTGTCATGATTGATGTCTTTGTACGTCATGATTGATGCCTTTGTACGTCATGATTGATGCCTTTGTACGTCAGATGGGTGTCTCTGTACATCGTGATTGGTTTTTTATCTACTCCCTGACTGATCTCTTCCGAGACAACCATCTCTTTACTAACTACTATTAGTGACTGTAGATCTATTGATATTGTGGACTTGTCCGAAACGTTGTAGACACTGGTTAAATGGCGTAGATCTTATTTCAAATGGATAAAAGAAATAATTATCTAACATTCACTATACTTAATTAAATCAAGAGGAAACAGGGAAGAGATTTTTTGTTGTTTAGGTCATGCCATGGGAACAACGAATCTTGGAACGAATTACGTGACTTTGTGTGTGTGTTCTGGGAACTTAAAGTTATTGTTACAGCGAACACGTTTGTTTCCATTTAATTCTTTAACCTTGCTCAGCTCTAAATAACTTTGTGCACCATGCTGGCGGTGCCTTGTGAGCAGAAAGAAAATAAAAACAAACAAACTCGTAGTTGTACGAGTTCAGTAGATCACTCGTGGTAAAGAACTTCAAAGCGGGTTAGAATAAGAAATTCAGCGTGAGTCACTGCTAACTAGGATCAATTGTAGGTGAGCTGTGCTTTCTATCTCCCCCTCCCCCTTGCTCCCTTCTATCTTTCTTTCTTCTCTCTTTCCCCCCTCTCTCTCTCTTTCTCTCTCTTTCTCTCTCTTTCGCTTACTGAAAATCGTATTAAGAGTACAAGTTCTTCAAACAGAACTAGATTACATTTCTGTTCATTGTAACCGACTTAGTTTCAATACGAAACTAAGATATAGATGTTTCGAAGTTGTCTCTAAAGCTAAATTTTCTTATTTAGATCTCAACTGACGAAATCAATTAATCACTACAGGCATTCGCCTTAAAGACTGAGTGTGTACTGTTCAGCATCAACTCTCTTCCATCAAATAGAACTGAGAGAGATTCTTGTATTTGGGGATTATTTAGAGGGAGTGACAGATATGATGGAGAGTTAGTCACAGAAAGAGAGTGACATTGAGTGGCAGGCAGTGAACCTGTTGGAGACATCTGCTCACACCTGTGTCTAAATGTACTCTCTTGTACTCATGAAATCTCTTCAATTTCCATGGGATCTCACGAGTCATTCTCTACGTGTTTCTCAACATTGACGGTCACTCTCAGCACAGACTGACCGGACTGCCCCACTAATGAGACTTCCTGCTGTAAAGCCCCAGCTAGCCAGTCCAGACATCACTAATGAGTCCCGTGTGGCTTTGTACTTTGGACCGGCTCGTGGCTCCCCAGCCTTTACCCCCCCCCCCCACTTCCCTCCTCTTAATCCGCCCTTTGTTCCATTAATACCCTTCTGTTTGGACATTGGCATAACCAGGCGCTGTGGGCAGCGTTATTCTTGCAGTGTACAACAAATACGATGGTCTCTTTGATCTCGGAGGGGGGAAAAATATTTCCAAACAGATCAATCTCGTTTCTATTCCAGCCGCTAAGACTTTGTCTGTTTACATGAACGCCACCCTAATGATATCTCAACTATTAGCCTAAACATTAATCCTAAAATAAAACTCAAATGCTGCTACTAACGATAGACCTAATGTTGGACATACTTTGGCTGTACAGAAGTGTGAGGCTCTCCTCTCGGGGTAATGCTTCAAAGCGGACAATTATTTTTTTTTCATTCCTTTTACCTTTTACTCACTATTTTTTTTTTTTTTTTGTTATTCTTCCAGCGAACTGGGATTTGTTTTATTAAGTGATAACTTTTCGGGAGGTACCTGGTTAAAAATCATAGAAAAAAAAGATAATTTCTTAGTTTACCCATTTCAAAACATTTATTTCTCCCAGTGTACGTTGTGCTAGCCACACAGCACCCTCGTTACTCAGAGGTAAAAGTGGCCTTTAAATTATGTTATTAGGTTTATGTTTTTGTTTTTCATTGACTGAAACCTCAACGGAGTGTGTCCCTCAGAAATAAGTGTTGCATTTTAAAGAAGAGGTGGGGGGGGGGAGTTATGGGGGAGGGGTATTTTTAAAAAAAATAAGAACGTGGTCATCATACAGCATTGATGTACTTCACCCCATTCAAACAATGACTTTGTAAATGTAGATTTTAACGTCGTCAATATGAGTTGTCATCACTATCCTTCTTCCCTACGCCATGTGTCCTATCACAGCCTTGTTCACTGCGGCACGCCCTTCCGGGGACTATCTGGGGGCTGACTGTGGCCAGGCGTGAAGAAAAGAAAATTACACGATGGCGCTCTGAAGCGGAAGACATTTCGCCAGTGTATTAGCCCTGTCCGTTGGTCAAGAGCTACTTTACATCTACACTTACACGAATGATTGCCCCCAGGGTGGACTTCCACCAGTGATTGGTTCTTCTTGTGCGGCTGTAGACGTCTGCTGAAGGCTCAGTCTAAAGGGGCATTACTCTTTGCCATCCTCATTGTTCTTTGGATTGTCTCAAGTCCCAAGCTGGTTTTACTATTGCCTGAATTGGGAAAAAAAAACAATACATATCTTATCTTATATGTTACAGACGTTCCTTCAAAACAAAGATAATTATCTCCTTATCTATTTGTTTATCTATTCTAGACTTAAACTCTGTTAAGCCATTTGTTTTTCTCGCTGATTTTGGCAACCTATTCTATTCTCTAAAGGCTTTAGGAAAGAAGGAGCAATGGTACGACTTTGTCCTAGCATAAGGAATAAGAAATGTGTCTTTATCTTTGTGACTAAGTATTTTATTAGACTGCGTTTTGTATTTGTAAGCTGTGGCTGAGTGCTTAATGTAATATTGCTACTTTCTTTGCTGTGACTTGGTTTGATCCCTCCTATTGTTTTACCTAGACTGACAACCACACTGCCATTTACGACTGCCTGGTCGTGCGGTATGGGCTCTGGACTGTCGTTTGGTTATCTCGATGGTCCTGGGTGCATACACTGCCCGCTGCCTTCCCACGTCGTCCTGCGGGAGGTTTGGGCTAAGAAGTAAATTATCTTCAACTCTGAAGGAACACCCAATAGACAAGCAAGCCATATTATTAAAGAAAGAGAGTACTTGTACATGAAATTATATTTTCCTTCTTAAAAAAAAAACAAAATGATTTCATATGCTTACTTTTGTAAAAAAAAAAAAAAAGTAAATTTTTAGGGTTTACGCAATTAAGTAAATCCGATATATATTACGAGCGCACTAAAAGCGGACATTTTAAAACTGCGACTGTGTTGCCAACTATAAGATTTAAAGTAGTGTCGGTAAAAATGCAAAAAAAAAAATCTATATATATCTATCTATATTTCTCTTCCTGGCTCAACTAGTATTGTATTGTACTAGTATTCAGGCTCAACTAGTATTGAATTGTACTAGTATTCAGGCTCAACTAGTATTGTATTGTACTAGTATTCAGGCTCAACTAGTATTGTATTGTACTAGTATTCAGGCTCAACTAGTATTGTATTGTACTAGTATTCAGGCTCAACTAGTATTGTATTGTACTAGTATTCAGGCTCAACTAGTATTGTATTGTACTAGTATTCAGGCTCAACTAGTATTGAATTGTACTAGTATTCAGGGTCAACTAGTATTCAGGGTCGACTAGTATTCAGGGTCGACTAGTATTGTATTGTACTAGTATTCAGGCTCAACTAGTATTGTATTGTACTAGTATTCAGGCTCAACTAGTATTGTATTGTACTAGTATTCAGGCTCAACTAGTATTGTATTGTACTAGTATTCAGGCTCAACTAGTATTGTATTGTACTAGTATTCAGGCTCAACTAGTATTGTATTGTACTAGTATTCAGGCTCAACTAGTATTGTATTGTACTAGTATTCAGGCTCAACTAGTATTGAATTGTACTAGTATTCAGGGTCAACTAGTATTCAGGCTCAACTAGTATTGTATTGTACTAGTATTCAGGCTCAACTAGTATTGTATTGTACTAGTATTCAGGGTCAACTAGTATTGTATTGTACTAGTATTCAGGCTCAACTAGTATTGAATTGTACTAGTATTCAGGCTCAACTAGTATTCAGGCTCAACTAGTATTGTATTGTACTAGTATTCAGGGTCGACTAGTATTCAGGGTCGACTAGTATTGTATTGTACTAGTATTCAGGCTCAACTAGTATTGTATTGTACTAGTATTCAGGCTCAACTAGTATTGTATTGTACTAGTATTCAGGCTCAACTAGTATTGTATTGTACTAGTATTCAGGCTCAACTAGTATTGTATTGTACTAGTATTCAGGCTCAACTAGTATTGTATTGTACTAGTATTCAGGGTCGACTAGTATTCAGGGTCGACTAGTATTCAGGGTCGACTAGTATTGTATTGTACTAGTATTCAGGCTCAACTAGTATTGTATTGTACTAGTATTCAGGGGCGACTAGTATTGTATTGTACTAGTATTCAGGGTCGACTAGTATTCAGGGTCGACTAGTATTGTATTGTACTTGTATTCAGGGTCGACTAGTATTGTATTGTACTAGTATTCAGGCTCAACTAGTATTGTATTGTACTAGTATTCAGGGTCGACTAGTATTGTATTGTACTAGTATTCAGGCTCAACTAGTATTGTATTGTACTAGTATTCAGGCTCAACTAGTATTGTATTGTACTAGTATTCAGGCTCAACTAGTATTGTATTGTACTAGTATTCAGGCTCAACTAGTATTGTATTGTACTAGTATTCAGGCTCAACTAGTATTGTATTGTACTAGTATTCAGGCTCAACTAGTATTGTATTGTACTAGTATTCAGGGTCGACTAGTATTCAGGGTCGACTAGTATTCAGGGTCGACTAGTATTCAGGGTCGACTAGTATTCAGGGTCGACTAGTATTGTATTGTACTAGTATTCAGGGTCGACTAGTATTTTATAAAAAGGGTAAAGTTGGTGATCATCGAAATATATTTTTTTAATTTTTTTAATTCTCTATTGTGGAGGACCCTGGACAGTATACCCGCCAGCCCTCTCTTATATCCGGTCCTAACAATCCACAGACACACGTACATATATTGACTTGAAATGGTGTGATAAATTCAGAGATACGGACATTTTACTCCTTCAAAGTATTCTTCCGCCAGAAAGAAAAAGTTCATTAATGAGTTAAAAGAAAAATATTAATACTATGCCTAGACATATTTAACTTAACTCAAACCACACATACACAATGAACAAAAAATGATGCTTTTTAATAGTGAACATGCTGAGCATTGAAAACACTTGAATCACTCAGTTGAAAGCATGCTTATGATAAAGTAATTGGGTAAAATAACTGCTTTAATAACTGCTTGAATCCATTGAAGTCAGTCTGAAGAGAAGTCTCATGTCCAAGTGGTTTGAGGAGAATGTGACGATGTGAGTTGTTGCTCTCAATTGTTTACCGATGTCTTAGACAAACACCTGGTGGGGAGGTAGATGTTAATTACCTACGTCATCAGATGCTTCGAAATCTACAGAGACACACGCACATGTACACACACACACACACACTCACAACTTAAAGGATATTTTTTTTTTTGGAATCTGAATCATTAGTATTATAGTGAGCGCCTCGGTCTATTGTCTTGTAAACTTTACTAAATGCGTCAATGTTTAGGATATAGACAACACAGAAAGACAGACTGAGAGAGAAACAGGGAAAAGGAGGGTCTCGGACAGACAGACAGACAGGAACAGTGAGACAGAGAAACACAGATATTTCTACTATGTACAGGATTAGCTTGATAGTTGAGAGACAAGCTGACTGCTTGATTGACAGAAAGGAAGCATGGACCGTTTAATTAATATTTTACATTTACAAATATATTATTTTTTTTAGGTAATTGTATTTTTCACCACTGTTTCCCCCCCCCTTTTTTTTTTCAATCTCTCTCTCTCTCTCTCTCTCTCTCTCTCTCTCTCTCTCACCTGCACACGTAATGTATTACATTGCACTGTATTCTATCTCCTCATTTTGTTGTGTTGAACCATGTCTGTAGGGCCAGATGTCCAACGTATCAGTCCCATCACCCAAACATCTACAGCGGGAGGCGCGCGAAGCAGAAAAACACGAAGTGAGCATTTTAAACACAAACGCCTCCCAAGAGAAACAAAAGTCAATAGGATCATGCTAATATATTTACAATTTTAGCCAAGATTGATTTGAGATGTTAGGACTTTCTTACCTCACTCCCCCCCCCCCTTTTTGATATCTTCCTCATACATTTTGTATGTGTATGTTGTTTTTTTTGTGTGTATGAACTATTCTGGTCGATACGGCTTCCTAGGACGGGAAGATAAACAGATGGTATTATATTTGACTTTGAAAATGGAGGGATGGAGGCTTTGAGAGGGGGGGGGGGAGAGACAAACGTCCAGTCGATTAAAGGGAGATCAAACGACGGAAGAACAAACATGAGTCACTTTGGAGAGTGTACAGATTTGTTGAGCTCTCGTGCAGGGCATGGAGTTCTCTTCCCTTGACCTAGTCTTGCTCACGACCAAGTGGGAGTATCACAGCTCTGAGTGCTGGGTGTCCGTGAGGAGGACGTTGTGGGGGGAATGTAATTTTAAAAAAAAAGTATAATATGATTAATTTTACTAGACTTAGTATCGACTAGTGTTAGTGCATAGTCAGCCGAGTCGGCTCCTAAACACTGGGTTACTGCAAACAGATTGAGCGTTTTGTTCAATGTGAAGGAAGAAATTTTTGTTTCATTCTGCTCTCAAATAGCTTTTGTTGGTACTCTTATCCTGAGCTTTTGCCCCTTTCCAAAGCACCCCGCACCCTTCCTTTTCCTACGCCTTTGTTTTAACCCTATTGTTTGCTGAGCATTGATGTCGCCCTGACCTTTTTTTTTATTTAGACGATGATTTCAATGTGTGCAATCACGTCACGTGACTGCTTTGTTGACATGACGTTGACTAACACAGTGCATTCCAATCTAGATCTGTCAGCATATATTGACCTTCCTATCCATTGTTTTAGGATTATTATTTCTTGAGATCAAAGAAGAATATTGAGAAATGGTATTCGGAGTTGGGAGAATCGCCAATACAAAATATACAAATATTTGTCTTCTCTTCTCCTGATATTTGAAAGCTTTCATGTGTACACACTTGGTTCAGTTTTGCACTTGCAAACACAATGAATTTCTTCCTCTACAGACCGCATGTTGGACACAGTACTTGTTTCTGGTGTGAACGCGTTGCAGATAAGGATAGAGAACGTTGATACTTCCATTTCACACCTTTTTTTTTGTTAAAGTAGTGGGAAACAAAGGATTTAATTATTCGTTACAGATTTATTTCCTGTTCCACTTGTATCTGTTAACTCATTGATGATGTCTGATTCGGCGGTCACTTCCCGTCATTTAGGCACGTCTGAAAAAATCCATATTTTAGAGCGATTTCATGTGGTATAATTGTTTTGGGTCGAACTGACTAACGTTACTATCTTGCGTGCTGTTAATGGATGTGTAAACTGTGGAGTTAGATTGTTCGGGTCGTTCTCTAGATCTATGTTGTTGTTTTAAACAGTGAACTCCACTAGTCCAGATGACCCAAGTGTTTCCCCACCAGTGGGAGATCGCCTCTCTTTGATTGACAAGCGCGGAGAACGATTATGACAGAGCGCTGAAATTTTGCTGGCATCCACAGCAGCGCTCTCGCCCCCTGGCCGACCTTATCAACTGAATAGTCTTCAACCTTTCCTAGGCTGGGTATTTCTCATTAGATCTGGTTAATTTGGGAATTTTTAAAAAATGTATTCTTGCGTCCCTAGTTGAGATTTTCATACTCTCCATACATGATGGAAAAACTAGAATTTGGCTTTTGGTGTCTCCAGTGTACACAAGTAAGGAAGTGTTGATATGTTTTTAAATATGTATACGACAGAATAGTTGTGCAGACTCAACTCTTCTGTTTGTTGCACACAATAATTGTGCAGACTTAACTCTTCTGTCTGTAGCACACAATAATTGTGCAGACTCAACTCTTGTTTGTAGCACACAATAATTGTGCAGACTCAACTCTTCTGTTTGTAGCACACACTAATTGTGCAGACTCAACTCTTCTGTCTGTAGCGCACAATAATCGTGCAGACTCAACTCTTCTGTCTGTAGCACACAATAATTGTGCAGACTCAACTCTTCTGTCTGTAGCACACAATAATTGTGCAGACTCAACTCTTCTGTCTGTAGCACACAATAATTGTGCTGACTCAACTCTTCTGTCTGTAGCACACAATAATTGTGCAGACTCAACTCTTCTGTTTGTAGCACACAATCATTTCAATAGGGAGGAATCATTAGACTTTGCCTGAATTTGACTCTATGACTTAAAATGTATTTCAAAACAAATGGGCAACTAACTAGCGCCAAGAAATGAAATGGCGTCTCATATTTTTCTTCTTTCCTTGCTTTGTCTTGATCCTTCTGAAATGTATATGGATTGTCTTAAAGCACAGATGTGTGAGAGCATTCCCATTCACTAATACCTTTATACTCAAATAGTAAACTATATGCCTCTAAAACAGATGAGGTACTCAGGCCTCCAGGAATTTAAATTAAAAAAAAAAAACGCGCTTATCTCGCGCTAGTCAATGCAGTATGTCTAAATAAGTTTATAATTACCAGCGCTGCTGGAATGTGGGGCGAGATGTGGCGCCCTCTTGTATGTGCGTGTGAGTTTAGTGCGTGTGTCTTGTGCCCGTGTTGATGTGATGAATCTGTCAACATCCTCGTGTGTTGATCTAGTCCCTGCACATGTATAATACATCGAGATGGGCTACAGATCTAGTCCCTGCACATGTATAATACATAGACATGGGCTACACATTCAACTTCCTCATCACCCCCTTTCCTTGCACTTTGATGTGTACGTGAGTCGTCGTCGTCCCCCCCCCCCCCCCCAATTTTCCTTTTTTAAAAACGAACTAGGCTTGCACCAATTTAATATTGAAAACTGATCACTTAGAAGAAATGTTTTGACACGATTTGCTCAAGTTTTAATTTTATTTCGCCTCTAAGCTGAAAAGCTTTTAGTAAATAAACTTTTTTTTTTTAGAATTTACTTTTTGTTTTTAGCATTGATTCGTTAATATGCAGTTTGCTTGGCATGTACACAGTTTATCGTCCAGTCTTAAAGATAGCAAAAGGTCAAGTCCAGAATAAAACAAAAACTGTTTATGTTATGAATATAAAAATGTGTCACTTAAGTTATTTAAGTTGATTTTGGTTCCAAGACAGTCTAAACCTATCATATTTTTAAGGAGGGGGGGGGGGGTAATTTTATGACTGATTTTTTGCTTTGATTTTGTTTATTTTAGGTGAGATTTTAATGATAAACCATCACTTGCCCCAGAGCAGCCAATCGGGAGGGGGGGGTGAGTTTAAATCCCCCCTCTAGGTGGTTTTGAGATTAATCCCCCCCCCCCTTCTATAAAACAAAAAATAATACAAACGACGGTCACCAAATTCCATGAGCGTAGGCGTGGGGGATTTTGAGTTTCAAACCCCCCTCGATTTTTTTGTAAAAAAAATAAATATGGCTGCACTTCTTCCCGGAAACATATCAGCATCTTATGTCATTCTGTTTATTACGTCACGTAATATTTTGGTACATTTTGAATATTATCCACTGTTTTTATGCATGCATCTTTTGATGACGTCAACTAGTTCATTTTCCAGCAGAACGCGGGAACTAACTCCAGAGAAAAGAGGATAAAGAGAGACCGTAAATCAGCGAGATCATATTACAAGAGACATGAAAATCAATAGAAACCTCTAGGTACTTCTACTTCTGCCCTCGTCACTATAAACATTGTACTATATCACACCGTTAGAACCTCGGCATAGTAAATGATCCCCCTTAGATTCCCAACCCCCAAAAACTTAGAAGTGGTTGTCATTCCTAGCACGGCAGTATAGAGCACTCTAATCAACTATGCAGGACACAGTACTAAAAAAAACTGATAGTAAATGACCCCACACTCCCCCAATCATCGTAAAGACTGGTCATAAACCACGTTATGTTGGCGACATATCTCCTGCACTCACCCCGAAGTTGTTGTTTTTTTTTACAGCGTGGACTGATTGGATTGCTCACCCTTCCAGCCCCTTCTCTAACCGGCGCCACATCGCCCCTGATAGCCACAATACTGTCGAGGCTAATGGACAGCGTCTTGGCTCCACGGACGTATCAGATTTGCCAATTTTCCCGAATATTGCCGATATTGACAATGCAGCCGCCCCCCACCCTTTTTTTTTTTTTTTACATATTCCCTGTATTACAGTTCCCCTTTAGCCCGTGTGAATCTATCTCTAAATGGATCAGGCCTCTTCCTCAGCCCCTCCCTTTTCTTCCCCACCAGTCAACGTTTTCTTCTGAGTTGGTGTAATAAATCCTTCTCAAGCCCTCGGATGTTGGAACTAAGTCTTTGAGACAAGACCCGTTTCTCATTTCATCGTCCCAGTCTGATGTGGAACCTTTTTTAATGTGGGAATAAATAAAGAAATTATTAGCCTGTTCTCAATAGAACATCCTCTGTTTGGGACCCCTCAACTTAAAATAACATAAAGAAACTTGATCAAATACTAAACAAAGCAGTGAGATTTATCACAAACGAATATTCAAATTTGATCAGAGTAACACCTTTAGTAAAATCACTTATCTTAATGACACTTCAGGGGAGAAAAGTAAAGTAGCACTACTACATAAAACACTAAACCATAATTTACAAATAGATAAACAAAACCTAATGAAATACTCAGAAAGAAAGAGCCACATTTCTTATTCCATACGCTCGAACAAATTCGTACAAGTGCTCCTTCTTCCCTAGTGTCATTAGAGAATGGAATGGGTTGCCTGAATCCGTCAGGAAAACCAACGAGTTTAAGTCATTGATTAACATGCATGACTACATAACACATGAAATGTGTAGGACCTAATTATTATTATTATTTACTTTTTTTGGAAGTAACGTCTGTAATCTCTAAGATAAGGTAAGATAAAAGAATGAAACAAAGGTGGCGATCCAAATAGAAATGCCTTTGTCCAAGGTTCTATCACCAAGGTCTTCCTTATCTCCTGCATTCCATCTCCTCACTCAACAACATCACAACTCTGAAATAAGTGTGAGATCTTTGGCCAGTTGCGCTTAGTAAAAACGAGCCAAATAAGAATGAAATTTTGGTCTCGCCAATCTCATTCTAAAAAGGATTCATGGACTAGACGTCATTATACTCTAACGCAGTGTTTCCCAAAGTGTGTTACGCAGAACCCTAGTGTTCCTCGGGTGCTGAATAGGTGTTCCAGGAACTACTGGAATAATTTACTAGTAGTTCACCATGTGGATTAATGTCTCAAAAAATAAGCAAAGTGTTCCGCTAAATACTCAGAATGCGCGAAGTGTTCCGTTAAGGAACAAAAAAGTTTCTAACGTTCTACAAAGAATGGTCCTGATTATGGTTCAAGGCACCTCAGAAGGAATATTCAAAACAGAAAGTAAATATGTTTGGAAAATGTAAATGAATGGACCAGCATGTCTCTTATACATTCACACGGGCAGTTCCTGGAAAAAAAAAAGTCTCGACCTTTAGATGCACACAGTTTCACAAGATCCCACAATTCAATTAGGGTTCAATGACGATGGAGATGATTTACAAAGGGTCCGCCACAATTCAAACTAAGTAGATCTTGATCCTGTACTGTCTGCTTGTTCTCCACGTAAGCGAGACGTAACAGAATTTCATATGCAGTAGCTGCAACATATTAAAGGGAGGCTAATTTAATATAGCGCTGGAAGAAACGGGGGAATTCACTAGGGAGATGGGTTGTTTCCCTTGACGTTATTCTATCTTCGTGTACAAACATATCGCACAGAAACGAGGAGGTGGGGGGTTGGGCCGATGGCGGCGAAAGGGAAATGAAAAGCAGTGCTGGTCCTCGATGGCTATTGAACTCTCCGCTTAGGTCTACAAAGGCATGAATGAAAGATGGATGTCAGATGATAAGGTGATATGAATAAACCTTCGGGGCCAGCTATTGATTGGCTAGATTCTAGAGTTCTGGGTCCTGCTTAGCAGGCCTGGATGTGTGTGCAGTTTTATAAGATAATGATGGTACGGGTTGGAATGCTGTGCGCAAGACATGGCAACAGGATGATGTGGCCCATGGAGGCTAGATGTGATGTAACAAACAGAAATGATGTTGTCTATACGTTAATGACTTGTGTATATACGTATGATTGATGTCTCTATACATTAATGATGTTGTGAATATATGTATAACTAATGCCTATACATTAATGATGTTTTGAATATATGTATGACGTTGTCTCTATACATTAATGATGTTGTGAATATATGTATGACTAATGGCTATACATTAATGATGTTGTGAATATATGTATGACTCATGCCTATACATGACTGGTGTTGCCCATACCTGAGTTATAATAAAGATGATGTGAACATATGATTTAACTCATCTTCCCTTACACTCTCTACACATCAATGATGTGAGGAGTACAAGAACGATGTGGTGAGTTCTGTGGGCGTATGTCGTTGTGCCATGTCCTATAGTTCACGTTGTGACAAAACACACCCCGGCTTTGCTGTCACTTGTTGTACAGTCTGTGTAGGTTAACATGATGCCGACTGCGGGGCGAACATCACTGACATGCATATACTGAAGTGTTGTGAGACGTTTAAAAACAAGGTAGCTCTAACCCTGGCATGCATATACTGAAGTGTTGGGCAGACGTTTAAAAACAATGTAGCTCTAACCCTGGCATGCATATACTGAAGTGTTGGGAAGACGTTTAAAAACAATGTAACTCTAACCCTGGCATGCATATACTGAAGTGTTGGGCAGACGTTTAAAAACAATGTAGCTCTAACCCTGACATGCATATACTGAAGTGTTGGGAAGACGTTTAAAAACAATGTAACTCTAACCCTGACATGCATATACTGAAGTGTTGGGCAGACGTTTAAAAACAATGTAACTCTAACCCTGACATGCATATACTGAAGTGTTGGGAAGACGTTTAAAAACAATGTAACTCTAACCCTGACATGCATATACTGAAGTGTTGGGAAGACGTTTAAAAACAATGTAACTCTAACCCTGACATGCATATACTGAAGTGTTGGGAAGACGTTTAAAAACAATGTAACTCTAACCCTGACATGCATATACTGAAGTGTTGGGAAGACGTTTAAAAACAATGTAACTCTAACCCTGACATGCATATACTGAAGTGTTGGGAAGACGTTTAAAAACAAGGTAGCTCTAACCCTGACATGCATATACTGAAGTGTTGGGAAGACGTTTAAAAACAATGTAACTCTAACCCTGACATGCATATACTGAAGTGTTGGGAAGACGTTTAAAAACAATGTAGCTCTAACCCTGACATGCATATACTGAAGTGTTGTGAGACGTTTAAAAACAATGTAACTCTAACCCTGACATGCATATACTGAAGTGTTGGGAAGACGTTTAAAAACAATGTAGCTCTAACACTGGCATGCAACTTGTCCCTTTGACGATCCTGTGTTAGACTAATACATTGAATACATTTCATTGTTCTGTAGCACGTGATCTCTATTTTCTTTGTTTATTACAATGTACCATCCTCTAACACATACTTGGTACATTTCAGCGCGATGTGCTTTGATCATTCTTTGTAGTGTGCAACGAGAGCCGAGAATAAACGTCCATTACTCTAATCACACTAAATATTACCTCCCTTGGGGCTGGAAGAGAACAGTGACAGACATCATGGAAATGCTAAAGAAAATTCAATATTTATTCTCGTAGAAACATGAGTTATCGTTCTTTGGTGCGAGTTGTATTAACATAATAACCTTGGAAGTGCCACTAATGTCTAGTAGTCAACATCTATTCTCATCTAATGCCTGCGTTAACATGGACTCGGTTGCTTTATGAGGGATAAAAGAAAAGAATCTGTAAATTCATCCTCTGTGTGCAACTTAAACTAGTACCCAGTAGAGTTGGCTGGTCTCGGGGCTTTCTTAAAATCACGAAATTCAAAGTCCCAGTTTTTTTCTGAAATTCGAACCCGAAACCCCTCGGTTAGGAAGCCAAGCGCTTTACCACTCAGCCACCAATCTCTGAAGAAATAGTAGATAAGAAAGAACACACTGTACACCGCTGACTGGGGGAGTAGAAACAGCCTGTCGAGCTCTGAAGATGTAGCTCCGAGAATGTGGAAAAGAAAAAAAAAAAGCAGACAACAAAAGAATGTCATTAAATGTACAAACAACCAAATACTAACAAAATAAAGGCAGAAGAAAAATAAAGTACTTAAAAGTCGAATTGAGATACAGAGAACAACAAAAAAAAGTCTGAAGATCCAAGTCTTTCAAATTACTTCCCTTTGAGACTTACGCAAAGTTGAAGCTTCTCAAATAGAACTTCCTGGATGGTCCATTAAGTCCAGATTGCTTGACCTCACTTGTGTTTCCCCAGGACTGTCGCACACGGACTGCTGGGAGAGAAGGCTCTCACAGACAAATTGAGACAAATTTTTGGCGCTTCTTGGAATTTATTTACTTTTTTTTTTTGGGTGGAGTATTAAAAAAGAAGTGAGAGAATGAAAGCTTGTAGAGAGAAAAGAGAAGGGGGGGGGGGGGGCTAAATCAGATTTCAGTCTATTTAATGTTGTCCCAGAATAGACGTGCCAAAACACTTAAGTGGAAATGATGCTGGGATCAGGGCCGCTTCTGGACAGTTCAAGTCTCAATTACTTGCAGAGGCGTGTCTTTATTGCTTCTTTGGGAAACACATTTGAAAAGATAAATAGAAAAATTCGCATTTCAAACTCAAGGTTATTCGATAGAAATAACTAAACGAGGTTTGGATGAAATGATCAAGTATTGTATCTAGACGTTCAGAATGTAGATCAGTTTGGCCAGCTATTTCTCTGCTGTCTCCCAAGACTTAAGAATTCTTAAACATCACAATAAACTGGACAATGTCAATGACGTTAAATTAAACGTCCGTGTTGCCCAACTAAAAAAAAAAAAAGAACTACTAACTGAAGAGCCAATAAACATTGATTCTGCAGTGTTAACAAATACACAAAAATAATCATTGAATTAAACAAAAAAAAAAAACAGCTTATCAACACATTCTGAATTCTGTACACGGGTTACACCAGCAAGCTATTTATAGTTTTCCAGACATCAATGAACTTCTCTACTATAACCTCGGAAGACTTGGAATAAGTCCAGGAAGTAAGACACGTTTGAACACATTCTTTGAACTTAAAAGAGTTTTCATTTCTGGAATAGTGTTAACATTATCCACTGACTCGGCTATTATAAATGTTTATAGACAGCATTATTTCTGTTTAGATTTTGTCGATTATAAAAGTCCATTTTTTATTCCTTTGTCTAATCCTCTGAAGGATTCTCTAGTTTTATTTAGAAACTCAACATAACCAACACCCTGTACGGCAGTGCTGAACAACTGAAGAAAACAGCACACTATTTTTCCTTGGTACAGTCTGCAAAAGAGCTGACAGCTGAGCAGCAATAAAGTTGGCTAGAAGAAGAAGAAAGAAACTCTGGCAGCGGAAAAGATTCCAACTGGTTACAAGATTGAGATACGTTCGAGAACCAAGATCTTCGCGTCATTGTGGCCCCAGCCCCATCCCTCTTCTTTTTTTTTTCACCCTGTTCCCCTTATCAATGAAGCGACTCTTTAATAAGATAATCATCCGAAGAGTTTCTTTCTCTTATAATTGATTATTACTTTTCTCCTGGCTCTGAACCGATCCAGCTAATGACCTTTTAATTTAGCGTATTGATGTTTCGTGTCAACTGGTCATGAGTGATGCCCAGTGTCAAGCTCCACCAAACGATGGAGTTGGCATTCAGTTCGAACTTTAGTCTAGTGCCTGGCTGCTTTTATCACTTATTGGGATTTAGTTTGGAGTATGTGATAGAGAGCCGGTTGAGGAGGCTTTACATTGACGTAATGTGACAAGCACTTTGTCACATTTTGTGTGAATGGTTTGACAGGCGACCATAGAGCTGCAATGTCAGTGACATTCTGTTCTGACAGGGTTTTTTTTTTAAGTTTGTGTGCTACTATTGTCACTTTTATGTTTTTAATGCAAGATATAGTTTGACTACTTTGTACTGCAAGAAGCTGGTGCCACTATTGTCACTGTTCATTAAGTATTTTTGATTTTGTTGTTGCGTACGTTTTTTTCATGTTTCGAAACGATTTTTTTTAAAGGTGGCGAGAATATACTTTATGATTTATATCATACAGAACTACAATTAATTAATTGCTTTTGCTTGTAACGCCCAACTTCCAGGGCGGAAAATCAAAACGCCTCCCCCACCACGACACACCTATTAGCCAGCTAGGGGACTCACCGAAGCGTCTGGGCGATTCTCTGCATTCTGATTGGCAGAAATGCATTTTACAATTTGACTGGCTTCTTTAGCGTTCAAGAAGTGCACAGATTGTTTTCACAGGGTAGTGGACATCTTTTACTTTGAGAAACACAAAGGTTGGGGGGGGGGGGGCAACTTTGAGCGATTATCACATTTTTAAACACTTTTTTTTTTGGTTTTCCCTGGATCTCTGCTGGTCTGAACCTGGTAAACTGCCTGATTGCTACGCCACTGTTCTACACGCCTGGTGTCTCTCCGTTTGTTCATGTCCCAAGAGAAGAGATTACAAGACAAGGAAGCACTGAACATTCACCGACTGGCTTAACAGATGATCGCCCAGTGACGCAGGAGACTTTTCTTTCAAGTGGATAGAAAGTGGGCGTTGACTTGCTGAATGGATTCGAGATGGCCTTGAAGATCCATAGATGTAAATCTGTTTAAGACTGTACTGTAGGTTTACGACTTCTGATGAAATATTAGATCAACATTTGTGTCTTTCTTAATGTTATCGAAACCTACCGCAAGGCTTACACCGTCTGAACGAGACTTTGTTGAGTTGATTTAAAAGCATCACTTTATTTAGCTGATCAGCTAGAACTACATTTATTCTAACCAATGGTCGTGCCTGGTGCGTAGAACGTGCTTTTGTAATGAGAGAAGTCCCAGCACGATGTAGGCCTACTACTTAATAGTTAAAAGGAATCAACTGTTTGTGTGCCTTTCCTTCTAAGTTTGTTTGGCTTCTCAGGTCTTCTTGCCATTATTCAGTTTATCATCATTATCCAAATCTACATTTGTGGGCTGGATACGTATCTCTTGGCAAGTCATTTGCGGCCCGATAGTAGGGTTATGCTAGTGTCGATTTTTCACACCAAGTTCGCCCCCTGTTCCAATATACATCCCCTCTAGCGGTATATAGATATAGATTCCAGTAGGATTTCACCTTCCCTGGAAAACTTTGTCTCAGTATTCTTGAGTTATTTACTTGACATGCCATTCAACATCACGACACTACATCCTGATACTCTATAGACATTATTTCTCTGAAGGGGATGCTGGGAGAATGTATTGATCTTTAATCATTTTTGTTTTGTTTATTGAAGAACACTCGGGGGGGGGGTGCTCTCTGGACACTCTATTACATAGATCTAGTACTCTCTGGACACAATGGCCGAGGATTGACAATTCCACTGGTCAGGAGAACAAATGGAAACAAGCTAGTTTAGTGTCGCCTGAAAGCACTTGCTATTGTAACTTAATTGGTCTCGGATCTACAGTATCCTTGACGCTGACGTCAATGGTGACCGAATAAAGGATCTCCGGATAAACACAACTATAATTACGCTCGACTTGGTAGAGAACAATGGGCTAGCAACTACTCGAACGTTGAATTGAACCATGGCAATTAAAAGAAAAATCCATCGTTGAGTATGAATAGCTACATCTTCCACACAGTTTCATTTCTACATTGTAATTGTAGTTTTGAGGGGGGAAAGTACTTCGATAGTCGATATAACGGACCACAACTCTGGTAAACTTTAATGAGAAGAGTACTCTTGCCTAACCTAACCACATTGACTTGAAGGACATAATACATTGACTCTCTTTTGTTGTTTTCGTTTGTCGGAAACGTTCGACTTTTATCCACTTGATAGATCTTTAAAAAAAAGTACAGTTTCCATTTCATACCTTGTGGTCTATAGGGCAGATGATGTAAAGGCCATCTGATTCTTTGGCCAACGGTCAACGAGGGTGTCATGTGGCTAGCACAACGACCAACTGCCTTTACTTTTCCCCAACTAATGTTGGGTACCCATTAGAGCTGGGTGGACTCAGAGACACCCAAAGATCCCGAAATTAAAAATCCCAGTCTTCACCAGGATTCGAACCCGGGACCCGCGGTTCAGAAGCCAAGCGCTTTACCGTTCAACCACCGCTCCTCCTTGGTAGATCTTATGTGGCTAATAAAAATGGTTATGTTACCTATCTAAAGAGAAGCCAGTTGTCCCTTGAGGCTTTGTCTATTGATCTTAACTAGAATAGTCTCTGTGTCAACGCAATAGATACACAGATAAGGCTAATGGATAGAACGAGCCGATTACCCAAAGGGCGAAGTTCCCATCTTACATTTTCTGCTGGGGGGAAATTTGCTTTGTGGCAACGTAATCTAATAATGTGCTTGTTAGCTATTTGTTTTTTTTTTAAGCTTTCTTTTTCTCTGTTTTTGTAGGCGGGTGTGTTGTGTGACAGTATTATCTGATTGACCCTTTGACATTTGGCCTTGGTCATTAGCATCATCTATTCGCTTTATATTTTTTCCCTTTCTTTTATTTGAAATGCTCGTATAATGAGTTTGCTGTTGTCTGGCTGCTATCAAGTCGTGAGTCATCGAATTTCTTCAACATCCTGTAGGCAATTACCATATATATCTTTTGCGTTAATCTGAAATGTAACCTTTAAGAGTTAACTGGCTATTGACCAGGTAACGTGAAGTATCTTAAACAGCTATTGGTCAGATAAAGGGACATTCTTCCTCTCTTTGTTTGTACAAAGCTTATATCAACGCTGTCTGTCAAGAATGTTTGGGAATTAGTTTGAACACTTTTTTTTCTCTCACACTCATTCTCGGATCAAGTTGAAACTTGGCACAATTATTCATTGGCATAGACAGGACATGGATCAATTAAAAAAAACAATAAGTCAATTAATTACTGATTATTATTTATTTTGTTTAATACCAACAAAGGAAACTAACACTTCAGTATTCACATATATAGTTAAATATGTCGGGTTTTGTTCACTTAAATAATTTGAACACGTTATTAAATATGTCGGGTTTTGTTCACTTAAATAATTTGAACACGTTATTAAATATGTTGGGTTTTGTTCACTTAATTAATTTGAACACGTTATTAAATATGTTGGGTTTTATTCACTTAAATAATTTGAACACGTTATTAAATATGTTGGGTTTTGTTCACTTAAATAATTTGAACACGTTATTAAATATGTCGGGTTTTGTTCACTTACATAATTTGAACACGTTATTAAATATGTCGGGTTTTGTTCACTTAAATAATTTGAACACGTTATTAAATATGTTGGGTTTTGTTCACTTAATTAATTTGAACACGTTATTAAATATGTTGGGTTTTATTCACTTAAATAATTTGAACACGTTATTAAATATGTTGGGTTTTGTTCACTTAAATAATTTGAACACGTTATTAAATATGTCGGGTTTTGTTCACTTACATAATTTGAACACGTTATTAAATATGTCGGGTTTTGTTCACTTACATAATTGTACTTGTTATTTCTCCCATATTCTCGGATCAAGTTAAAATTGTAAATAGAAATCCATTGTAACTAACAAACATCTATCAATTAACAAATTAACATCTTTGTCAATTCAAAATTGATAATTAAATTTGTTGTTTGAGATCCAGAAAAGGAAAATAACGTCTACTTTCTTGAGTTGTTAGTGCTTAGTTTGATAAATTTTGTTGTTTTAAGAGGATTTTTTTTTTCATTTTGCTTCTTTGCAACAAATAAAGAATACCTACTGTATTAAGGCCCCTTTAAAAAAAATTCCGCCTCTTTCGGGATTCGAATTCGATAACCTCGGTTCGATAACCACTCTCTATCACCCACAATATTACATGGCTGCGTCGTCGTATCTATAAATGTAGAGAAATGATGTACAATACGGTCACTTGTAACTTGTAGTCAGTGTCTAAATGGTACTGATGTAATCCCACAAGTATGTCAGCTAGTCTTTGTACTTACAAGCAAAGGGAGGGAGGGTGTGGGATGTCTATTGAATTAGAGTCTATTGTATAGGTGAAAGGAAGACTTTTTTTCCCAGTCCTCAGAAACCCTTGTCTGAGATCTGTGGACCCTGAGACCCGCGAGCCTTGGATTTGATAGAATCCTTTGTATCGCCAGGAAGACCGGAGAAATTCAATCTTGAAGAGGTTTAATTAAATATGTTGTTAGCTGGTATTCACTGTGTCTGGGCCCGAAATGGAAGGGGAGACTCTGGTGTTGGGATGCGATGCCATTAGAAAAAGTCTTTATTAGAATGTTTCTCTTTTAGCACTCAGATCCAGTGTGCTTGGGCCTTCTCTTTTATTTTAGGGCGCACATGCGCCAAACCCTCGAAAGATAGAAGTGTCTAGGTAACAATGCAGATCGTCTTAACCTCTTTCTTTACGTCTAGAACATCAGTAGAAACTGAAACGCCGGCTCTATGATTTGTTTTTTTTTATTTAATGATGCAGGAAACGCTCAATTATAAGCAATCATATAAAATATTATAAAATGGAATTATAAGATGGTCGTGGACTCGTGGGTTAAGCGAAATTTTGACTCTCGAAGCCATCATAGATTACATCTGTTGTCTGAGTGAATACTCTGAAAGAAGTGTCTAGATAGTGCTAGGGTTGTTTCAGTTAACTGACAATGCGACCTTAAACTTCTTGAAATAGAAGCAAAGCACAGAGACCCAGTTTGGATGCTTATGTTCACCGTGAATGAAAAAAAAGATTTCGGGACAGGCACTGGTACCGACCCACATGACGTTTGAACCAAGGCTTCCATGGCGCCATCTTGTTTGCTGCTGCTTGGTCTTGATGAGTTGAACCCGAGACCAATCGTTTTAGAAGGCATGAACACTGACTTGCAACGACACAACCTATGGCCAGTTTAGACCAATAGCTCGTTGCATCTATTGGTCGAAACTGCCTACAGGTTGTGACGTTTGCTGGTCAGTGTTAAGGCCTTCTGTCACGAATGGATTGGTTGAACACGCAATAATAGGGTCCCTTTAGAATGAAGGCAAAGAAATACCAGACGGATGTAAGAAATCTTTCTTTCTGGAGAGGCTGAAAACGTATTTTAATTCTTAACCAATGAGATCCTTTTGTTTTCAAAGCATCCAACACTCTTGGCTATAAAATATATAGTCAAGTGCTGATCTCAAAAGTTTGGTTGAACAAGCTAGACAGTTTCTATATAGCTTCTGAATTTGCCATTAGCTCAAATCTAGTTTCTATGTAGACCATTAGAGTCTGTTGACGTATAGAAAACGTCTTCTTGTTCGTGTGTTCTTTGAGAGTTGTGTATGTCCGTAGAAGACCAAAACAAAGACATTCCATTGAAATATGGATTTATCGTTTTTTGTATTACGTCATAGGTGGCACAACAAATTTGAAATGATCACAAGAGTACATCTGTTGAAATGTTAAACTGTCTTGACTGTCTCATTATCTTGTGTGCAGTTTGCTACTAATTGTGACTAGAGCACACATTTTGTAATGTTCAATTGTCTTGTTGATATCTATGTTATTATCCAGTGTGTGGTGTGCATGTGTCGTGCTAGCTACTAGTCTGTGTTTTTTAGTCGAATTCTGCATCATTGCGTCGTGCTAGCTAGAGTGCTATAATAGCCCTCTGTGTTTTGATGGTTGCTATTGATTAGTCCCACCACGCTGGTATCTCTTAGTAGCTTCATTATTTCTGACAGTAAAATAGTCTTTGGTAGATACAACGCTAATCTTTGATACGATAGAGTGGATATATAAAGTAACGGGAATTGCAAAAGTATTTCTTTAAGAGAGAGAGGTAACATTACGGCCTGGAGAGAAATAGCTTGATGTGCCACCAGGAGATGTTTCAAAGGCGTCATAGTAAACAAAATAAAAACAACATTTAAGAATACTTTTAAAGGTCGTGCTAGAAACAGTGCAAATAATTAGAGCTAGTGGCATATTTATCTTGCAGCCGTTTGAAACAGATTTTAGACAGACGACATTTGTAGAAATTGTATGTTTGTGTTTTTATTGTCTGTCTGTGAATCGTGACACGAAATGTCTTGGTATTTACTTGATATCAGTCTTGTTCTATTTGGATTGGCTCCATAGATACACCACTGACTGTGTGGTGACATGACTGAGAAGTGCTATCAGTCTTGTTCTAATTGGATTGGCTCCATAGATACACCACTGACTGTTTGGTGACATGACTGAGAAGTGCTATCAGTCTTGTACTAATTGGATTGACTCCATAGGTACACCACTGACTGTGTGGTGACATGACTGAGAAGTGCTATCAGTCTTGTTCTAATTGGATTGACTCCATAGATACACCACTGACTGTGTGGTGACATGACTGAGAAGTGCTATCAGTCTTGTTCTAATTGGATTGGCTCCATAGATACACCACTGACTGTGTGGTGACATGACTGAGAAGTGCTATCAGTCTTGTTCTAATTGGATTGACTCCATAGGTACACCACTGACTGTGTGGTGACATGACTGAGAAGTGCTATCAGTCTTGTTCTAATTGGATTGGCTCCATAGATACACCACTGACTGTGTGGTGACATGACTGAGAAGTGCTATCAGTCTTGTACTAATTGGATTGACTCCATAGGTACACCACTGACTGTGTGGTGACATGACTGAGAAGTGCTATCAGTCTTGTACTAATTGGATTGACTCCATAGATACACCACTGACTGTGTGGTGACATGACTTAGAAATGTTCACAAGAAGATTGAAGAGAGTTTTAATGTCACATGAACGCATTGCCCCCCAATTCACTTCAAATGAAACGTATCATTAATTGGTGTGCAGGGACTTGAGTCTTTCCTTTCACTACAAGACATTTACTTGTAGGACTTGTTGACAGTACGTGGCACAAGTTTGGTCCTTGTTACAATGCTTTATTGCAAGGCGAAATCTTTTCACTTTTTTTTTTTTATTTATTTTTTAGCTAAGTTGGTTGTGTGTGTGTGTGTTTGTGTGTTTGTTGTTGTTTTGTTGTCCAGGTTGTTCTAAGTTCTTTGTTTCTCTTGGACATCATCAGTATGCTTGTGACCCAACTCAAAGAAAGATCAATATGGACAAACCCCTAGGGCTGCATCCAATTTAAACCAACCAAATATTGTCTTGGAACAAAAAAAAGTCCTTTTTTTTTTCCTTTGTGTTGGGTAGAATTTCTTTCCCCAAAGGGTTCAGGGTTTTTTTTTTCATTCCAAATAATTTGACTCGAAAACCAAGTGATCAGAATGCACATTAATAAGACACTAACATATTTTGTTTTCTTGACGATCAATATTTACAACTGGTCTCTTTGTATTTGCATGCGATAAACAGGGGGCATCACTCAAATGTTATTCTATTGGCTGTGCTATCTTTTATTTACATATAGAATGAAGGGATCTGTCTAGATCAGAACAGTTCCTTCATAAATATCTTTTTCTTTTCAGTGTTTGAGTTGGGGGAGTATATCACAGTGTTGGAAAGGGGGGGGGGGGGCGGGATTATATCAGTGTCGGAGGGGGGGGGGGCCGGAATTATATCAGTGTTGGAGATTTTGGAGTTTAAGTTTTGAAGTACTAGGAAGAGTATATCGCAGTGTTGGTGGTTTAAATTTGACCTTGACTACAGGTCAAAAAGGGTCTAGTGTAGAAGTTCTCTGACATTATGCCGTTTGACTTAAGGCGTGACATTTTTCTTGCTAACTTTGTGATACCTAATTAATAATTACCCCAATGTACTCATGATGCTTAAATTAAATAGATGTATGGCCCTGGAATGTTTAAAGCTAGGCTCACACTAGAGGGACAAACTAGCTACTTGTATAGCAGCTACTCAATGACTTTATGGTTGTGAAAGTTGGACACTGAACGCTGAGGCTGAAAGAAGAAATGTTCCAGACAAAAAAATGTTGGTTATCAGATAGCAGGAAAAGAAGACAAATATAAGTTTGTACTTTAACACATCAACACTCTGACTGGCAAAAAAGAGGAACCCCTCAATAGTCGAATGCTGAGCTGGTTGGGCCATATTGTACGACAAAAAAGTCTTCCTATAGGATAGAGTGGAGGGAGCGCGAAGAAAATCTGGCTGGACAAGGTGAACGAATGGAGCGACCTCTATCTTGATCATCTGCTAAGAACAGCTCGGATAGAGGGAAGGGACTTGGTTACGTGGACTGTCACAGCAGCACCCAAAGTTAAGGGACAAATGAGATGATCAGAGACAACGTTAGTTTGGTGTTCATTACTTTTGTTGTGGGCCCGCTTTGGGAGGGCCACACAATGTTGCAACCTATTTGTTTGAACATAGATGTATTTCATAGGACGCTGGGGCCCATGGTTGGCCTTACGGAGTGCAACATTTTTTCTTGCTGAGTTAAGGGATCCCAAATAGAGGATTTTGTTCTAATATTGATCTTAAATCTTGTAGTTTTATTTTCTTAGACTTACCGTTTCGAAATCTTGGCTAACAAACTTTCTACCACTCAGTTAGCTCCATTAGTTCCATATATAAGATAAACTCCTGCCGTCTGCTGAGTTTCATAGCCAATCTAACATGTTAATAAAATTAGGTTAGATACATAACCTGTCAAACTCTTGTACGAAAAACCTACATTTTGTCTCTATTGACCACGGTCCAGTACGGCAGTATTTACGACATAGACGCTGGCCATCTTTGTTTGATGGTCAACTGGGTGGATGTTTTCCCCTCTGCAAATACAGAGTCTGGTCATTCTCTGACCTCCTCTCTCGGTAGGACCAGATGTCTGACGTCCTCTCTTGTTTCTGTAGGACCAGATGTCTGACCTCCTCTCTTGGTAGGACCAGATGTCTGACCTCCTCTCTTGGTAGGACCAGATGTCTGACCTCTTCTCTTGGTAGGACCAGATGTCTGACCTCCTCTCTTGTTTCTGTAGGACCAGATGTCTGACCTCCTCTCTTGTTTCTGTAGGACCAGATGTCTGACCTCCTCTCTTGTTTCTGTAGGACCAGATGTCTGACCTCCTCTCTTGGTAGGACCAGATGTCTGACCTCCTCTCTTGTTTCTGTAGGACCAGATGTCTGACCTCCTCTCTTGGTAGGACCAGATGTCTGACCTCCTCTCTTGGTAGGACCAGATGTCTGACCTCCTCTCTTGGTAGGACCAGATGTCTGACCTCCTCTCTTGGTAGGACCAGATGGCTGACCTCCTCTCTTGGTAGGACCAGATGTCTGACCTCCTCTCTTGGTATGACCAGATGTCTGACCTCCTCTCTTGGTAGGACCAGATGTCTGACCTCCTCTCTTGTTTCTGTAGGACCAGATGTCTGACCTCCTCTCTTGTTTCTGTAGGACCAGATGTCTGACCTCCTCTCTTGGTAGGACCAGATGTCTGACCTCCTCTCTTGGTAGGACCAGATGTCTGACCTCCTCTCTTGGTAGGACCAGATGTCTGACCTCCTCTCTTGGTAGGACCAGATGTCTGACCTCCTCTCTTGGTAGGACCAGATGTCTGACCTCCTCTCTTGGTAGGACCAGATGTCTGACCTCCTCTCTCGGTAGGACCAGATGTCTGACCTCCTCTCTTGGTAGAACCAGATGTCTGACCTCCTCTCTTGGTAGGACCAGATGTCTGACCTCCTCTCTTGGTAGGACCAGATGTCTGACCTCCTCTCTTGGTAGGACCAGATGTCTGACCTCCTCTCTTGGTAGGACCAGATGTCTGACCTCCTCTCTTGGTAGGACCAGATGTCTGACCTCCTCTCTTGGTAGGACCAGATGTCTGACCTCCTCTCTTGGTAGGACCAGATGTCTGACCTCCTCTCTTGGTAGGACCAGATGTCTGACCTCCTCTCTTGGTAGGACCAGATGTCTGACCTCCTCTCTTGGTAGGACCAGATGTCTGACCTCCTCTCTTGGTAGGACCAGATGTCTGACCTCCTCTCTTGGTAGGACCAGATGTCTGACCTCCTCTCTTGGTAGGACCAGATGTCTGACCTCCTCTCTTGGTAGGACCAGATGTCTGACCTCCTCTCTTGTTTCTGTAGGACCAGATGTCTGACCTCCTCTCTTGTTTCTGTAGGACCAGATGTCTGACCTCCTCTCTTGGTAGGACCAGATGTCTGACCTCCTCTCTTGGTAGGACCAGATGTCTGACCTCCTCTCTTGGTAGGACCAGATGTCTGACCTCCTCTCTTGGTAGGACCAGATGTCTGACCTCCTCTCTTGGTAGGACCAGATGTCTGACCTCCTCTCTTGGTAGGACCAGATGTCTGACCTCCTCTCTTGGTAGGACCAGATGTCTGACCTCCTCTCTTGGTAGGACCAGATGTCTGACCTCCTCTCTTGGTAGGACCAGATGTCTGACCTCCTCTCTTGGTAGGACCAGATGTCTGACCTCCTCTCTTGGTAGGACCAGATGTCTGACCTCCTCTCTCGGTAGGACCAGATGTCTGACCTCCTCTCTTGGTAGGACCAGATGTCTGACCTCCTCTCTTGTTTCTGTAGGACCAGATGCCTGACCTCCTCTCTTGTTTCTGTAGGACCAGATGTCTGACCTCCTCTCTTGGTAGGACCAGATGTCTGACCTCCTCTCTTGGTAGGACCAGATGTCTGACCTCCTCTCTTGGTAGGACCAGATGTCTGACCTCCTCTCTTGGTAGGACCAGATGTCTGACCTCCTCTCTTGGTAGGACCAGATGTCTGACCTCCTCTCTTGGTAGGACCAGATGTCTGACCTCCTCTCTTGGTAGGACCAGATGTCTGACCTCCTCTCTTGGTAGGACCAGATGTCTGACCTCCTCTCTTGGTAGGACCAGATGTCTGACCTCCTCTCTTGGTAGGACCAGATGTCTGACCTCCTCTCTTGGTAGGACCAGATGTCTGACCTCCTCTCTTGGTAGGACCAGATGTCTGACCTCCTCTCTTGGTAGGACCAGATGTCTGACCTCCTCTCTTGTTTCTGTAGGACCAGATGTCTGACCTCCTCTCTTGTTTCTGTAGGACCAGATGTCTGACCTCCTCTCTTGGTAGGACCAGATGTCTGACCTCCTCTCTTGGTAGGACCAGATGTCTGACCTCCTCTCTTGGTAGGACCAGATGTCTGACCTCCTCTCTTGGTAGGACCAGATGGCTGACCTCCTCTCTTGGTAGGACCAGATGTCTGACCTCCTCTCTTGGTATGACCAGATGTCTGACCTCCTCTCTTGGTAGGACCAGATGTCTGACCTCCTCTCTTGTTTCTGTAGGACCAGATGTCTGACCTCCTCTCTTGTTTCTGTAGGACCAGATGTCTGACCTCCTCTCTTGGTAGGACCAGATGTCTGACCTCCTCTCTTGGTAGGACCAGATGTCTGACCTCCTCTCTTGGTAGGACCAGATGTCTGACCTCCTCTCTTGGTAGGACCAGATGTCTGACCTCCTCTCTTGGTAGGACCAGATGTCTGACCTCCTCTCTTGGTAGGACCAGATGTCTGACCTCCTCTCTCGGTAGGACCAGATGTCTGACCTCCTCTCTTGGTAGAACCAGATGTCTGACCTCCTCTCTTGGTAGGACCAGATGTCTGACCTCCTCTCTTGGTAGGACCAGATGTCTGACCTCCTCTCTTGGTAGGACCAGATGTCTGACCTCCTCTCTTGGTAGGACCAGATGTCTGACCTCCTCTCTTGGTAGGACCAGATGTCTGACCTCCTCTCTTGGTAGGACCAGATGTCTGACCTCCTCTCTTGGTAGGACCAGATGTCTGACCTCCTCTCTTGGTAGGACCAGATGTCTGACCTCCTCTCTTGGTAGGACCAGATGTCTGACCTCCTCTCTTGGTAGGACCAGATGTCTGACCTCCTCTCTTGGTAGGACCAGATGTCTGACCTCCTCTCTTGGTAGGACCAGATGTCTGACCTCCTCTCTTGGTAGGACCAGATGTCTGACCTCCTCTCTTGGTAGGACCAGATGTCTGACCTCCTCTCTTGTTTCTGTAGGACCAGATGTCTGACCTCCTCTCTTGTTTCTGTAGGACCAGATGTCATGACCTCCTCTCTTGGTAGGACCAGATGTCTGACCTCCTCTCTTGGTAGGACCAGATGTCTGACCTCCTCTCTTGGTAGGACCAGATGTCTGACCTCTCTCTTGGTAGGACCAGATGTCTGACCTCCTCTCTTGGTAGGACCAGATGTCTGACCTCCTCTCTTGGTAGGACCAGATGTCTGACCTCCTCTCTTGGTAGGACCAGATGTCTGACCTCCTCTCTTGTAGGACCAGATGTCTGACCTCCTCTCTTGGTAGGACCAGATGTCTGACCTCCTCTCTTGGTAGGACAGATGTCTGACCTCCTCTCTTGGTAGGACCAGATGTCTGACCTCTCTCTCGGTAGGACCAGATGTCTGACCTCCTCTCTTGGTAGGACCAGATGTCTGACCTCCTCTCTTGTTTCTGTAGGACCAGATGCCTGACCTCCTCTCTTGTTTCTGTAGGACCAGATGTCTGACCTCCTCTCTTGGTAGGACCAGATGTCTGACCTCCTCTCTTGGTAGGACCAGATGTCTGACCTCCTCTCTTGTAGGACCAGATGTCTGACCTCCTCTCTTGGTAGGACCAGATGTCTGACCTCCTCTCTTGGTAGGACCAGATGTCTGACCTCCTCTCTTGGTAGGACCAGATGTCTGACCTCCTCTCTTGGTAGGACCAGATGTCTGACCTCCTCTCTTGGTAGGACCAGATGTCTGACCTCCTCTCTTGGTAGGACCAGATGTCTGACCTCCTCTCTTGGTAGGACCAGATGTCTGACCTCCTCTCTCTTGGTAGGACCAGATGTCTGACCTCCTCTCTTGGTAGGACCAGATGTCTGACCTCCTCTCTTGGTAGGACCAGATGTCTGACCTCCTCTCTTGTTTCTGTAGGACCAGATGTCTGACCTCCTCTCTTGTTTCTGTAGGACCAGATGTCTGACCTCCTCTCTTGGTAGGACCAGATGTCTGACCTCCTCTCTTGGTAGGACCAGATGTCTGACCTCCTCTCTCGGTAGGACCAGATGTCTGACCTCCTCTCTTGGTAGGACCAGATGTCTGACCTCCTCTCTTGTTTCTGTAGGACCAGATGTCTGACCTCCTCTCTTGTTTCTGTAGGACCAGATGTCTGACCTCCTCTCCTTGGTAGGACCAGATGTCTGACCTCCTCTCTTGGTAGGACCAGATGTCTGACCTCCTCTCTTGGTAGGACCAGATGTCTGACCTCCTCTCTTGGTAGGACCAGATGTCTGACCTCCTCTCTCGGGTAGGACCAGATGTCTGACCTCCTCTCTTGTTTCTGTAGGACCAGATGTCTGACCTCCTCTCTTGTTTCTGTAGGACCAGATGTCTGACCTCCCTCTCTTGTTTCTGTAGGACCAGATGTCTGACCTCCTCTCTTGGTAGGACCAGATGTCTGACCTCCTCTCTTGTTTCTGTAGGACCAGATGTCTGACCTCCTCTCTTGTTTCTGTAGGACCAGATGTCTGGACCCTCCTCTCTTGGTAGGACCAGATGTCTGACCTCCTCTCTTGTTTCTGTAGGACCAGATGTCTGACCTCCTCTCTTGTTTCTGTAGGACCAGATGTCTGACCTCCTCTCTTGGTAGGACCAGATGTCTGACCTCCTCTCTTGTTTCTGTAGGACCAGATGTCTGACCTCCTCTCTTGGTAGGACCAGATGTCTGACCTCCTCTCTTGGTAGGACCAGATGTCTGACCTCCTCTCTTGGTAGGACCAGATGTCTGACCTCCTCTCTTGTTTCTGTAGGACCAGATGTCTGACCTCCTCTCTTGTTTCTGTAGGACCAGATGTCTGACCTCCTCTCTTGTTTCTGTAGGACCAGATGTCTGACCTCCTCTCTTGTTTCTGTAGGACCAGATGTCTGACCTCCTCTCTCGGTAGGACCAGATGTCTGACCTCCTCTCTTGGTAGGACCAGATGTCTGACCTCCTCTCTCGGTAGGACCAGATGTCTGACCTCCTCTCTTGGTAGGACCAGATGTCTGACCTCCTCTCTTGGTAGGACCAGATGTCTGACCTCCTCTCTTGTTTCTGTAGGACCAGATGTCTGACCTCCTCTCTTGTTTCTGTAGGACCAGATGTCTGACCTCCTCTCTTGGTAGGACCAGATGTCTGACCTCCTCTCTTGGTAGGACCAGATGTCTGACCTCCTCTCTTGGTAGGACCAGATGTCTGACCTCCTCTCTTGTTTCTGTAGGACCAGATGTCTGACCTCCTCTCTTGTTTCTGTAGGACCAGATGTCTGACCTCCTCTCTTGTTTCTGTAGGACCAGATGTCTGACCTCCTCTCTTGGTAGGACCAGATGTCTGACCTCCTCTCTTGGTAGGACCAGATGTCTGACCTCCTCTCTTGTTTCTGTAGGACCAGATGTCTGACGTCCTCTCTTGTTTTTGTAGGACCAGATGTCTTACCTCCTCTCTTGGTAGGACCAGATGTCTGACCTCCTCTCTTGGTAGGACCAGATGTCTGACCTCCTCTCTCGGTAGGACCAGATGTCTGACCTCCTCTCTTGTTTCTGTAGGACCAGATGTCTGACCTCCTCTCTTGTTTCTGTAGGACCAGATGTCTGACCTCCTCTCTTGTTTCTGTAGGACCAGATGTCTGACCTCCTCTCTTGTTTCTGTAGGACCAGATGTCTGACCTCCTCTCTTGGTAGGACCAGATGTCTGACCTCCTCTCTTGGTAGGACCAGATGTCTGACCTCCTCTCTCGGTAGGACCAGATGTCTGACCTCCTCTCTTGTTTCTGTAGGACCAGATGTCTGACCTCCTCTCTTGTTTCTGTAGGACCAGATGTCTGACCTCCTCTCTTGTTTCTGTAGGACCAGATGTCTGACCTCCTCTCTTGTTTCTGTAGGACCAGATGTCTGACCTCCTCTCTCGGTAGGACCAGATGTCTGACCTCCTCTCTTGTTTCTGTAGGACCAGATGTCTGACCTCCTCTCTTGTTTCTGTAGGACCAGACACTTATGTCTGACCTCCTCTCTTGTTTCTGTAGGACCAGATGTCTGACCTCCTCTCTTGTTTCTGTAGGACCAGATGTCTGACCTCCTCTCTTGTTTCTGTAGGACCAGATGTCTGACCTCCTCTCTTGTTTCTGTAGGACCAGACACTTATGTCTGACCTCCTCTCTTGTTTCTGTAGGACCAGATGTCTGACCTCCTCTCTTGTTTCTGTAGGACCAGATGTCTGACCTCCTCTCTTGTTTCTGTAGGACCAGATGTCTGACCTCCTCTCTTGTTTCTGTAGGACCAGATGTCTGACCTCCTCTCTTGTTTCTGTAGGACCAGATGTCTGACCTCCTCTCTTGTTTCTGTAGGACCAGACACTTATGTCTGACCTCCTCTCTTGTTTCTGTAGGACCAGACACTTATGTCTGACCTCCCTCGAGACTCGAGGCATGTAAATAATAAATGATGTCAGCTGAAAATGGTTTGACTTTTAAAGTTTAGTTTTAAACTTGTCTAGATTAGATATTTGTACAAGTGTTTCTAGAGGTCTCTCTAAGTCTGTACGTGTTTCTACATACTTGTATATGTGTTTCTCTTTCTCTCCCCTGTGTAAACACTTTCATTGTACTCGATTCTTCTTTATCTAGAGTTCATTGTAGCTCTACTCCTTCACCAGTATCATATACGTTCTGGTCTCTAAGTGGTTACTTACTGTAAGCCTGTCTATAGTTTATGCTTCAATCTATTCAGAGGCTGAGGCAAGTAAAAAGTTCCCCTTTCAGACCTTGAGATCTACAGGGCAGACAATGCAAAACTCATCTGTCATTATGGACGATGGTTTACAAGGGTGTCATGTGGCCAGCACAAAGACCAACTGCCTTTACTTTCCACAACTAATTTCGGGTAACCATTTAGATTTGGGACTCGAAATTCAGAATCCCAGTCTTCACCGAGATTTGAACCCTGGATCCCTCGGTTCGGAAGCCAAGCGCATTTCCGCCCAGTCACCACGCCCCCTGGTTTAAAAAACAATGTGTATTTTATGTCTAGACTTGGTCTTGTGTGAAAACGTTTCTTCTCTGACTACTTTGTTACGTCCCCTGGCACGTACAATCCAATAACGTAGCGACAGCTGGCAGCAAAGGACTTCGGAAATGGACAGCTGGAGAACTCTGCACAAGTCATGAGACATACACGCACATAAACAAAACAAACCACCCAAGACTTGCGCAGACATCCGAAAGGAGAACACAAAGACGGACTAGAACTTAAACTGCTGGCGTTAGATGTGTGAGTAAATCTGCAGATCACCCCTTGGTCTGCTTGTTAAGTCTAAACTACTTGTTTTTCTATTAAAGAGTTAGATCAGGAAAACAGCTCGATGTCAGTCTTATGGAGTTCAAACCTTCGCCAGCACAGAAGTAGAATGAACAGGATTTAAAAACGTGACATCTCTGAGTTGTCATTGAAATAAATGTATACACTCTCGCGCAAACTAGACATCCTGACCCACATTGTCTTTCCTTTTTCACATGGAACTGATTCAAAGCCAATCAGTGTTGCAGCAATGTCCAGTTGCAATTTTTAATGAGGTGGTTTTTTGGTTTTCAAGAAATAGTTCTTTTGACAGCTTTCTTTCTTTATAATGATAGATTTGTTTATAGTGATGGGTGTTATATATGTATGCAGAGTGATTGTTTGTTTATGTTGATTGACTTTTTTTTTTAGTCTGTATGCTGATAAAGTGATACTTGTTGAAGTCAGGCTCTGAATAAATTACTAAGAAATAAAGAACAGATAGAATACATTTAACATTAGAAATCTGTTGTGATGTGTTTTTTCTAACGATCCTAACATTTAGATATTTGAGAATTTACTGTCATTTCAAGTTTATTTAGGTCAAGGTTATTTCCATTTTACCTTCCCTCCCCCAATGTTTGTGTCCAAGTTAGCAGGAGTAATATCTAGACAGTCATCAGAATAGGTTAGACCTTCCGTCGCTAGGATTCCTCCGCCAGTTTGTGAATTCTTTTTGTCTTTAGATGCGAACTCGACAAATAGATAAATCTACGTTACTACATGGGAGGGTCAGTTGCTCACAGGTTGTGACACGTACAAATAGGGTACTCACACATAAACTAGTTAGTGTCTGCTTGTACCAGCATACTCCACACACTTAGCACTGACCCTAACACTTACACCCGCACACTATCGATCCACGGGAGGAGAAGGCGGTGGCTGCGACCTGTTACTGAGGATCCAATTGGCCCTGTCAATTCGTCGGCCCTCGAAAAAGCTTGGCTCTGAATCCTCCCCCAAGCGCCTTCGCGTACTACCGGTCACGTTGAAAGGTCCACTCTCTGTTGTAGTATGGGGACAAAGTTCAGTGTTGTTGGCGCCCCCCCCCCCTTCCACACGCGCCCTTTCATTTCACGTGTTTGTGGTGTCAATAGTAGAAACGTGCCCTGTCTCCGACCGTGCAATTTATTCACGCAACAGACCTGGATGTTTCAAATCGCTCACTTTGTTCTGCTCCTGGTCTCTGGGATGCATTGAAACAGGAACAGAAAAATACCAGGTTAAAAAAACACCCACAGATTTGTATAGAGTAGATGTTGAATGGTAGCGCACACAACTAAACAAGAATTGGAGAGAACTAACTGTATAGAGTAGATGTTGAATGGTAGCGCACACAACTAAACAAGAATTGGAGAGAACTAACTGTATAGAGTAGATGTTGAATGGTAGCGCACACAACTAAACAAGAATTGGAGAGAACTAACTGTATAGAGTAGATGTTGAATGGTAGCGCACACAACTAAACAAGACTTGGAGAGAACTAACTGTATAGAGTAGATGTTGAATGGTAGCGCACACAACTAAACAAGAATTGGAGAGAACTAACTGTATAAGGTAGATGTTGAATGGTAGCGCACACAACTAAACAAGACTTGGAGAGAACTAACTGTATAAGGTAGATGTTGAATGGTAGCGCACACAACTAAACAAGACTTGGAGAGAACTAACTGTATAAGGTTGGACTGGGAGTAATCTGGGTATTTGTTGGACACAAGTGCTTGTTAATGCAAAGTGAGCCCGAGAACAAGTGGACAAAACGGTTTTGCTGCTTAGACTTGTTGTCTCATATGCACCCAACTAAAAGGGGCAAGTTTTAACCTTTTAAGTGAAGTAGAAATGTATATAGTCAACACCAACATTTTATCGTAATTCAAGACTAGAAAGAAATGTACTACAAAACGTAAGCCCAATTAAACTATAAAATTATTATGTTTTGAAAAAAAAATCTAAACTGTCAAACGGGTGATTTCATTAGGTACACTTAAATTAGATAGTTATTTGTTGTTGTTTTTTTTCACCCCAAGAAATATATTAACTGTCAAATTATTATGAAGAACGTTTGAGCCATTTTCCTTGTAGCCGTTCTCGCAGTTCCCGGCCATGAAGAGAATGCAAGCTTAGAGTAAGAATGGTAGAATCAAGTTCAGTACAGACACATTGGTGACGTGTTACCAGTTTGTATCAACAGTTTGGCTTGGTTAATGAATTGTACAAGGTCCTGTGGATGATTGCTAGGCGAATGGATTATTTGTGGATACGTTTATCCAGGACAACGGAGTGAATGACGTCTTGAGTGTTTGCATTGCTGCCCACAGCTAGGAAATCGATTCCCTGGGTAGGCCCGACTAATATTTAAGACTTGTCCATTATCTTAAGTATGGATCACACTGACACGTTTGAGTGGGGCGCTTTTGCCTTGTCACTTGAAGCCAGTCAGGGGTGTGGAGATCGATTAAAACTTGGGAGCCAGTGGGAACCAAACAAAAAAAAAATAAGAACATTCAGAAAACGTTTTATAATTGTTATCACGTGGGTAGGACTGCTCACTTATGTCACGTGACGCCATTTATGACGTATACTGCTTATGTGATGCCATTTTGAGACGTTTATATGCGCCCCCCCCCCCTTTTTTTTTCCAGCTCATGATAGCCCAAATACGTTTGTGTATGTGTAGAGGCCTGTCAAATGTGTGATGGTAAAAGTCATGAGCGTCACTTGAATGAAGAATTTGAAATGGGCCCAAAGGTTCTCTGTGTTACATTTAGGCGCTCAGCAAACACAACTCTGCTAGAGTCAGGATTCGAACTCTAGCCCTCTTGATAGCTAGCCAAGCGGTTTTTGACTCTCAGCCACACATCCAACTATAAGCTTTTTTTTTTTGTCTGTAAAAAATGTGTTTTTAGTAGCCAGAGTCTATGAAAACTGGACAGCTGCCTGCTCTCTGGACTGACATCACGACTGCACCAGAACCCTTCCCGCCACCATGCCGTCATGCAGGAGTTTAGGTCAAGGAAGTAAAGAAACATGTCAAACTTCCCTAGTGAATAGCTCAGACTTTCACTCACTTACCAGAGAGTAGTCCAGCATGAAATCATTAGGGGCTAGTCGTAGCATCATTATAAACTCTAAGTTGGCCCCACGGTTTACTAGAACTAACATTTTACGTTGTATGTATCGTTGTTGAGAATGTCAGAGAGATGATTGTATCATGCTAATAATAAACATTTCTTCCTAAACAGACTGCATTCTAATAGTTTTGGTCTAGACCAGTGTTTCCCAAACTGTGTTCCGTGGAACCCTAGAGTGTTCCACGAGGCCTGAAGAGGTGTCCCACAAGCTACTGGAATAAAATTAACTAGTAAACCAAAACAATATCTCAACAACAACAAAAAAAAAACAAATGCTAAGAATTTGCGAAGTGTTTCTTTAAGAAAAAAGTTGTGTAAACACAGGTCAAGAGAAAGCCATTGACTCTGTTTGAGTTTATCATGGTGATCTAAAGTGCTAAATGTTCTCCTTGTTTTCCTCAGGTCTGCGAGATGCATGTTGCTGGCTTCGACTTCTACGTTCTTGACAACGCTTTCCTCGTCCACAGGGGCTTCAAGGTGAAGGACGAGTTTCACTCCAGGAAGGACGCCGAGAACAGTCGAAATCTTCTGCTTTTCCGGAAGTTCAAGGAGGAGCTGAAGGTCAAGTACCCGAATGTCTCGCGCAGATGTTGAACTTAAGTGGAACCACTCTTTAGGGCAATGTTATCGGACTGTCTTTAAGTTTTCACTAACAAAGATAACATGACATTGGAGTGAAGTTTCAAAACATTCTCCTGTATTTCTCCAATTAGCTTACCCTGACAGATGATGACATGTTTGGTATCAGTGATGTACTTAATGATTGTGTTCCTTAAGGGCAGAATCAAGAAGGAACTAAGAAACAAGTATTTTAGTTATAGTAATTCCGAATCGGCCACCAAATCACGTATTTATACACTTTATATCTATATATATACATGGCCATCACAGAAAGCCAACTTTTAAGGGCGTTCATTTCGTTGATCTACGTTATCGGTCCCCGCACAATGAAGCAATACATTTGTGAAAGCTCCATGTTCTTCATGTTCTCGGGGATTCTTTCGCAGTCAGAAACATTTTTACATTCAAGAATTTATTGAAATCCTTGGGACTCCCTTCTCGTTTCTCTTCCTTGAGATGAGGACTACCAAAAAATTCCGTTTTAGTCGGAGCTTTTTCTTTTTAATGTAGGGGATCACTGACATGTACAGTTCCTTCATATCCCTCTCTCATCCCCCCCCCCCCCAGCCAACTGATATTGACACAACATAACTGTGTCCATCCAGTAGGGATAACCCAAGGCTGTTGTAATAATTGTGCAATAGTTGATCACTAGCATACTTTTTTTTTTTTTTGCTTCACTTAGTCTTGAGCAATTCTGTTGAAAGAATTTGTTTTAGTTTCTTTGATATCTAGTACTTAGTAAACCAAGGTTTGACAGGTAGAGCTAGATAGTAACAACTTTGATTTTGAAGTTTTTTTATTTAATGTTTCACTCTGATAACACTTATTAACACTTATTATTGCAGTCCAAAAATCCATGAGTAAAATCCTCCTCATTGTTACAGACATTAATCTTCATTGAACCAATTGTATTGTTTTGTGTGCATAATACACTCTGGTAACTGCTACGTAATTCTGGCCTGTAAATCTTTCACATATTTCTTTGAAGTCATTCATAAAACACATATATAGAAAACTCTGTGTATGTGTGTGGGTGTGGGGTGGGGGGGTATTGTTTTGACTATGTGTGTGCTCTGACCGATCGTTGCTATCTGGTCACCACAAGGCCTCTCCTTTAATAGAGCCTGTCTCACCGCTTTGTCACCCCAAAGCAGCCATGATGATGTGTTTTTTTATTCCAATAAATAGAGCAATAGGGAGCCTCAGTGATGAAGAGCAAGGGGAGGTCATTGTAATTTGCAATGTATTATATTCTAGTCAAGTTATGGAACCTAATGAATCACAACCAATTTTAACATAATGTTTGCGTATACCAAAAGTTTAATTTATTTTGTACATCTATTGTTGTAATCAAATATGCCAAGACAATTTCAGAGTAATATCAGTAGGCTAGTGCTTCTCACTACTCACTCTCTACTAAATTGTTTTTTTTTCAAATTAGTTGGTTTTCTTTGACTTAAGTTTAAATGGATATATATATTTTAAAAAGCAATTAGCTTTTATAAGAGAAAGAATTGCACATTTACAGCATATATGTCAATATTGTAAGATTTATTTCCTTTTTACATCAAGGAAAATTAATTACCAATAATTGATTAATTAAGTTGTTAATTCTCTGATTGATTGATAATTGTGCAAAGTTTCAATTTAATCGAAAATGGGAAGTGGGAGAAATAACGTGTACACACATGTGACCAGACAAGACAGAGAGAGTGAGTTGATCGAAGCTGTGTACACATTGTTGGAAATAAATGTGTCATCAAAATTTCAGGAATGTGAGTTGAATGAAATGTGTGTATGTGTTCTTTGTCAGGGAAGTGGTGTATGACTTTGTGTGTGTGTGTGCTTTTTGTCAGTATAAATAAGGAAGTGAAGTAACATGTCCTCTATGTTTGAATGTGTATGACTTTTTGTGTGACAAAAATATTCTGATAGAATTTTCTTTGGTTTCCAATGACATGATGATTTTTACATGAATTTTGTATTTTGTTGATAATGTGTAATCATCTCATGTTGCCATGCAGACTCAGAATTAAAGTAACAAATTTTGTGACTACTTGAAGCTCTGACACTTGTATGACATTTTGTATGTCTACTGTTTCATCCAGTTGTTGCCTTCTTTTGAGATTATCTTTTTGTGTGTTTGATATGTTTTCATGTAATAATGTATGTATTCAACTAATAATAATGTTGTATTCTTTGATGTACTATTGTGTGTTTTGAGTGTGCTGGCTTACACTGGAATGTGTATTTTGAGTTATTTTTTTTTAAAAGAAATATTGCTGGCAGTGTGACATGTTTTGATAGTTGTATCTATGTACAAACAAGTCGAATGATGGATACGAGCCTTCTTAATTG